>NC_057864.1:380389295-380698266 GCF_019393635.1 Dromiciops gliroides | reverse complement strand
ATCAGTATACAACTTCCCCAACAGTGAATTAGTGTTTTAATTTTCCCACATTTGTCATTTTCCTTTTCTTTTATATTAGCCAATCTGATAGGTATGTGGTGGTAGCTCAGAGGTGTTTTAATTTGCATTTCTCTAATCAATAGTGATTTAGAGCATTTTTTCATGACTATAAGATAGTTTTGATTACTTTGTCTGAAAACTGCTTGTTTATATCCTTTGACCATTTATCTTTTTTTTTTTTTGGATGAGGCAATTGGGGTTAAGTGACTTGTCCAGGGTCACACAGCTAGTAAGTGTCAAGTGTCTGATGCTGGATTTGAACTCAGGTACTACTGACTCCAAGGTCAGTGCTCTATCCACTGCGCCACCTAGCTGCCCCCTTTGACCATTTATCAATTGAGGAATGGTTATTATTTCTATAAATTTGACTCACTTTTCTATATATTTGAGAAATGAGGTCTTTACCAGAGAAATTTGCTGCAAAAATATTTTTTCTTAGCTGGATCTTTTGTTTCTAAAACTACTGCTATTCAATTCAACAACTGATTGCAACAAGCATTTATTTGATTCCTACTCTGTGCAAGGCACTGCCCCAGACATGAAAAACACAGAAACAAAAATGTAAACAGGAATGATAGGAAATGATTGGAAAGACAGGTAGGAACCATTTTAGTTCCTAAGGTAAGGGAATGGGAAATGGCCAATTTTGGGCTTTAGGAGTTTTGTTTAGGTAGCTATGAGGGAGACAGATTAGAAAGGAAACAAGAAGACCTATAAGGAGGTTATGATAATAGTCTAGCTGAGTTAATAAAAGGGCTTGAACTAGGTTGCCAACTATGCAAGTAGAGAGAAGTGCATGTGGGAGATTTGGAAGAAGACAAGACTTGGGGATAAAGTGTATGAGGGACAAGGAAGAGTCAAGGACATTTAAGATTACAAACTTAGGTGACTTGGAGGATGATGGTACCCTCAAAATAAATAGAGAAGTTTAGATATGTGGCAGGTTAAGGGAGATATTTAGCTCTTTTGCGCACGTTGCATTTAAAATGCTTTTGAGAAAAATTATCTAAGGTGAGAGGTCCAGGAGGCAGATGATGATGGATGTGGGTCTAGAATTCAGGAGATATTCAGAGATGGTTTCTCTCTCTTTCTCTTTATTTTGGTATCCCAACAAAAATTTTCAATTAAGAAAAAAGTGATGGAAAGGTCAGAATAAGCAGAAGTAATTATTCTCAACAACCGGTTTCTATGTTTGAACACTGAATTTAAGTTTCTGAATGTAAATTTGAGGGTCTTAAAAACAAACAGTATTGGGGGCAGCTAGGTGGTGCAGTGGATAAAACACCAGCCCTGGATTCAGGAGTACCTGACTTCAAATTCGGCCTCAGACACTTGACACTTAACTAGCTGCGTGACCCTGGGCAAGTCACTTAACCCCCATTGCCCTGCAAAAACAAAAAAACCCCCCAAAAAACAACTAAACCCACCCCCCCCAAAACAAAACAAAACAAACAGTATTTTAAAATTGTAATTATTGATGAATACTAATTTGTATGGAAAATAGCTTACAAGCATTAGAAATATCTCCCCAGAGATGGAAAACAGAACTGCTCCTTCTTCACTTTTTACATAAAAGATACCTTTTGGAAAAGAAAATAACCAGGATAGTTTCTCTTGGAGTTGTGATTCAACCAACCAAATATTTATATAATACCTATTATATGAGGCACTGTAGGGGATATAGTAGTATACATAAAACATGGTCTATGTCCTTCCTCAAACAGCTTGTAGTCTTGTGGCAACAAAACTTAAAACACAAAGACTGATAGAGAATTTATTACATAGGTGCATTGGAAATGCTGGATTTAGAATTAAAGGACCTATAGTCAGATCCTTTGGTCTGTCATTTGCTATTTGAGTAACCCTGAGTAAATCACTTAACCTCTCTGGTATTCAAATTTCTTCACCTATAAATGATGGAGCTGAATCAGATAACCTTTAAATCTATGATATTGATAATGTGATGATGATGATAAAAAGCATTAAACTGATTCAGCTTGTAAACACCAAGGGAGTCTAAAAAGATATCAGTTTTGCTGGGGAAGACTTTATGAGAGAAGAATCAATTGACAGCAGCAGGGGGAAAGAAAAATTCAGGAGCTGAGGAGACAATGATAACTGTCTTCAAATATTTAAAATACTAATTTATGGAAGAAGGGTTCACTTAAATTCTGGGTCTATAAGTAACATTTTGAGAAAGATCCTCTTAACTAGGTAATAGAAAAATCACCAACCCTTCTTGGTTTTCTACAATTCAGGGGACAGAGAGAAATAAAGAAACTATTCCCAGTTCTGCCATCCAATAAAGAAATGTTAAGGTCAGCAGAGTTAAGAAGTAGGAGCATTCATTAAGTAAATATCTGACTGTAGGCAATGATTAAGTAATGGATTTCATGGTTTAGAGAAGGAATGGATCCTAGAGAGATTCTTCAGTCTGGTAGTTCTCACAGTTCCTGGTGAACCCCCTTGCCCCAATTCTTTTTTTTTTTTCCAGTGCAACAAACATTTATTTTATTTTTTTTCAGTTACATGTAAGGGTAGTTTTCAACATTCATTTTCATAAGATTTAGAGTTCCAAATTTTTCTCCCTCCCTCCCTTTCCTCCCCCCCTCCACAAGACATCAACCAATCTGATATAGATTATATATGTACAATCCACAAGTGCTCTTTTTTATCAGTTCTTTCTATGGGGGTGGATAGTATGCTTTGTCATTAGTCCCTTGGGATTTTCTTGGATCATTGTATTGCTGAGAGTAGTTAAGTCATTCACAATTGCTCATGGAATACTGCTGTCACTATGCACAATGTTGTCCCAGCTCTGATCACTTCACTATACATCAGTTCATATGAGTCTTTCCAGGTTTCTCTGCTATCATCCTGTTTGTCATTTCCTATACCACAATACCATTCTGCTACAATCATATACCATAGCTTCTTTAGTCATTCCTCAATTGATGGACATTCCCTTGATTTCCAATTCTTAGGCCACCACAAAGAGTTGCTATAAATATTTTTTGTACAATTTTCCCCCCTTTTCTCTTTTTCATGATTACTATTGTTAACTGTTTCCCTCCATCCTATTCCCTTCCCCATGATATTTACTCTACTATCTATTCTTTGACCCTAACCCTCTTCAAAAGCTTCACCCCAATTCTTAAAAATTATTGAGAGCCCCAAGACCTTAGGTTTTGGGGGAGTATATCTATTGGAATTTACTATGTTAGAAATGAAAAATCTTAGTATTAATATGAAAACAGTTTTGACCTCAAAAATTCCCTCCAAGAGGGTCTTGGAGATCCCTAGAACATAAATACCTTAATTTTTACAAATCAAGAAACTAGGCTCAGAGAGATTAAATAACATAGCCAAAGTAACATGGAGTTACTTTGGGCTTCAAACCTCAATTTTCAACTCCAAGTCTAGTAATCATTTCATTTTAGTACACCATGATGACTCATACTATTCTTTAAACTGGTAGCCCAAACTTTAGACAATGTGTAAAAATGTGTATACAATCTATCTCTCCAACCTTAATTCCCATGCCAAACTAGAATGATAGGCAATTGCTAAATAAATATTGCATTTTCTCAATTCTATGTCTGTTTACATATTTTCTAATACTTTAATCCCTTCCTTCCCATCTTCATCCATTGAAATCATATCCTCATATATCTTTTAAGACCAAATATTTATGATACCCATTCCATGAAACATGTCCTACTCTTCCCTATAAAGCTTAACATGAATCCTCCTTTGTTAGACCTCTCTAAAGGGCACTTAACTGAGTTCTGCCTTTTATTATAGCTAAATAAGGCAGATAAAATATATTATCTCTTCTTCTTGAGGGCAGGAGTTATGTTATTCATTTTTGCATTTTTCACTGTACTTAGCATGGTGCCTCAGACATAGTGGGCACACTAGATGTTTGCTAAATGAATGACTGGATTTGTGGATGGGCTTAAAATTAAAGAGGAGGGATTATGGAGAGACAAAAGATTAATTTCTTGAGGATTAAACAATAGGATTAGAGTCACTGGGAGAATAATACCATTTTCTTCTAAGATATATGAAAACAGGAGAGATTTTCTTATTTGGGATAATCCTATTTTTAGGCTGAAGAGGAAGACTAGATACATGATTTTAAAAATCCCTTCCAATCTTATGATTCTATGCTGCCCCCTCTAGGGAAGAATTTACAAATAAAGTAGTTTTAGTTACTTCATAAAAGTAAGCAGTTAACAAGAAATAAAATGTTCTAACAAATTTGCTTCAGTTTTATTAAATATACCTTGATGTTTTAAAAAATGAAATCAGCTAAATATTAATAGTTTAAAATAAAAAAATATATAATCCTATTATTCCCTAGGTAATTCTAACTCCTGGCAGGAATCTATTGGTCTGCTTTCTAATTCTATCTCCAAAGTAAAAAAAGATGTGAAATGTAAGAAAAAGCAGTAAGTGGAAATTTTCAAGACATCAATATTTTTGAAACCCTTACCTTCCTTTGGATGATTTGACATCCTTTCTGGGAAACAGGAACTACAAAAATTGCTTCAATTCTTACTCATGGCCTTTAAGTTCCTGTTTTCACAGAAATGATTATTGGATAATTGAAAATAACTGACATTTGTCCTGCAAAGCATGACCACTAAGGGTCAGCAGTGAAAATTAAAATTCTATAGGTAGTACTCCCCACATCCTCCAAAAAAGCTTTTTTCTTGCCACCTATCAAGGAAAAGTATTCTTTACAAAACAGCAGCAATAAGTTAGAGAACAATATTTCTTGTTAAATAATGAATATGGATCATTAATGAACTTGGAAAGCAGTATAATCTAGTGCAAAGAGGACTAGGCTCGAAGCCAGGACACTTAGGTCTTAGTTTCTGCTCCATCATTATTAATAAACTATGATGTACAGCAAATAACTAAAACTCTGGGGCTCAGTGTTGCTATGTATAAAATAAGAATAATAATACATGGATTATCTACACCATAGTGATAATGGGTTGAAATAATATCATAATTGAACAGAACCTTGGAAAAGTGAATCCTCAATCAATCAAGAACTTCTACTGCTTACAATGTGCTAGGTACTCTGCTAAGAAAAAAACAAAACCAAAAACAAGTTTATATTCTAATTTATTACTATACAACTGAAGTATTACTGTATTAAAGATTCAGAAACTGAAGTGAACATTCATGGCTGATATCCACTTATTCTTGATGGTCATTTGTGATAAAGCTCTATATAGTCTTTATTTTTTACCAAAAAAAAAAAATTTTTTTTAAAAGAGGAGCTCCAAAATTTCCTAACTCACTGGGAAAAAATATTCAGGTTGGATATTTCATTACCACTCCAACCTTAAATCAACAATAAGATTTCTTTCCTAATACTATGAATGGATATTCTTTTTAGTCAGTGCTATTCATCCACATGCAAATTTTAAAAAAGTATTAAAAATAGTTACTACTAGAAGAATATTTGATTTTATTTTAAAAACAAAAATCAATCCAGCAAGGTTAAAATGAAATACCAAAAGGTTAATGCGGCAGTATAACTTTTCTTTTTAAAAACTAATTTCTAAGTAATTTTAATTAGCATTTGAATAATTTATTTAATGTACTTATAACAGTCAAAATATAGGTAGTTTCCAGATTTTGTTTCCTTAAACATAACCCTATTTTAACACAGTTTTCTTTTTGAAGGAAACAGTCAAAGAACAAGAGCCTAAGATTAGGAACAAATCACTTCAGTTTTCTTGGCCTCAGTTTCCATATCTTTAAAATAAGGTAATTAGGTCTAACATTCAATGAGCAAATTCCATGAGCTTTCTCTAAAAACTGCTGTTCTTTTCTAAGTTTTAGGAGGTATAGTACTTAACTGGTCCCTATAAAATAAAATAAAAGAACAAAGAAAGGTTAAACATGAGAAAGAATTTTATGGTACTTTAGGGTTCAAACTATCTTTGAAATCCATGGGATAAGAGGCAGGATATGCTTGGTTCAACTTAATGTCACATAGGCTGTGGGGCAAGTTCCAAGAGGTGATCTGGATACCTATGGTATACATTATTGCTTCTAAAACTGTTTTATGCCAACAAACTAAAAGGCTATGTAGAAATGTGGACGTGACTCCACATTTCTGTGTCTCTGTGTATTTTAAAATTTGTGTCACTGTTCATATAACTCTTCTGTATTCTGTCTGTGAGACTGTCATAACTCAGTAGCACAGTGAATAGAATTCTGGGCCTGCACTTGGGAAAATCTGAGTTCAAATGCAGCCTCAGAGGCTACCAGCTATGTGTGATTCTACCTTGCTTAACCTGTTGGCTTCGATTTCTCCATCTGTAAAATGGGGATGATAACAGCACTTACTTTCCGGGGTTGTTGTGAGGATGAAATGAGATAATATTTGTAAAATGTTTTGCAAACCTCAAAGTGCTATAGCACCAGCTTGTTATCAAGAGAGTCACTGTGGCCAGTTATCATCATGATTATAACCACATATTATAATCAGTGCTTCAGCCAACCTAAGCTACTTCCTCAAATTTGACACTTCACCTCCCCTTTTCTGTGCCTTAGCACACTCTATTCCCAGGATTCATTACCTCCTCCTTTTCAGGCTGTCATTCAAGTACTACTACCTGCACAAAAACTTTTCTGTCCCTTAGCCATGTTTATAGTGCTTTCACACTCCTCTTATTACAGGTAGTCAATAAATTATTACAGGTAGTCAATCAACAAGCATTTATTAAGAATTTAGCATATGTAGGGCATTGTGCTAATGGCTAGGGATACAAATACAAAAACAAACAAACCAGTTTCATCTCTTAAGGAGCTTACATTCTATTTTAAGGGAATAACAGGTATACCTAAGGCTTTACAAAAATATATATAAATACGTACAAGGTAAATATAGAGTATTCTGGGGAGGGGCTAGATAGCATCAGATGAAGGGAGGAGGAAATCAGGAAAGGCCTAATCATTTGAGGTGAGTTTTGAAGAAAGCTAGGGATTCTAAGAGGTACAGATGAGGAGAAAGTACATTCCAGGCACAGGAGGAACAGACTGTGCAAAAGCATTGAAATGAAGGATGGAATTGGATTGTTTTATGTGAGGCAAAAAAGATGACCAATTTGGCTAGACAGTAAAGTGTGGGAAGGGGAATGTAACAAGGCTGGAAAGGTTATTTAGGGCTTTAAATGCCACTGGTAATAGAGAGCCACAGGAATAGGAGTGAGATGAAGTTAGATGTATACTTGAGGAAAAATATTTGGTAGTGAAGGAGACCAATTAGGAAGTAGTGCAACAACCTAAGCAACAACAGATGAAGGCCTAGACAAGGGTGGTGGCTACATGAAGAAAGAGAAGGAGTTAGATGTGAGATTTTATGGAGGTAGACTCTACAAAACTCAACAAATGATATTTTGGTTGCTTCCTTACATAAGGAACATATAATATTTTTCTCTGAAAGGCTAAGGTTACATGGCAAATGTCAATACTTGTTACAGATTTAGTAGAATATAATAAAAAAATAATAAAATGAGCATGATAGGACCAAAATGGTTGCCCAAATTGGAGGCAAACCATCTAGTTTCATATACCTATTTCAAAAAAATCTTGAGGGTCTCAGCACACAGAATAAAAATGAAGAAATCCAGTAAGAAACTACATTAAGTGACTTCTATCCCCTCAGAATTGCACACAGACCTGTTGGCCATCTAAGGGCACTAGAAAAGGTGGTTGGCAGAAAAGCCACTGCCAATTAAGAGTAGTTTCCCAGAAGAGCCAGAGGTAAACTAGAGAAATTTGTAGCTTGCAAGGATTTGTGTATCAAAGCAAGAGTGGAGGGTTTCCCCAAGAATACTTTAGGGTGGACAGAATGCTTCAGGGTGGGAATCTTGAAAGCCCCAAGGAGAGGGAAAACAGCAGATAGAGACCAATGTAGTAAGGCAGCATTCAAACAGGATACCCCAGGCTCATGGGCTGAAGTCCCTAATGCTGTCCTGAGATGCCAGAACTACTAACATCTGAAGATCTAAATCCCAGGGGGAACCTAACTACAGGGGGTAAAGATTAGTGTAGAGTCCTTGGGCCCGACCAAAGTAAGACAGACCATCCCATTCCACCCAAAAGAATAGCAGGGGACAAAGTTTGCCTCTGCAACAAAGCCCCATTTCAGGAACCAAAGCTATGAAGAGATGAGTGAAAGAAAACACTAAAGTATAAAAAATTATTATAGATCATACAGTGATCCAAGACAATTCTGAAGGACTGAAGGACTTATGATAAAAATGCTATCTACTTCCAGAAAAAGAGCTGATGGAATCTGAATACAGATTGAAGCAAACTTTTTTTTTACCTTTTTTTTGGGGGGTGGGGAGAGTGTCTGTTTTCTGTCATAGCATGACTAAAATGGAAATATATTTTGCATGACTCCACAAGTATAATCTATATCAAATTGCTTGTTTTCTCAATGAGGGGAGGAGAAAAAGTGGGGAGAGAGAGAACTGGGAACTCAAAATTAAAAAAAAATTAACGTTAAAAATTATTTTTAAATGTAATTGGGAAAAAATTTTTTAAAAAATATTGTAAATCTAGATACCTGAAAAAAGAGAGCGATTTTGTAACTACAAACAGATATTTAAAGAGGAGGAAAAGTGGGTTTTTCATAAGGATTACATGAATATTTAGAAAAAATTAAGACATCAAGCAGAATTAATTTAAGAAACACTAAACTCCATGAATACTAAGGTTATTAAAAAAGACTGGACACAATGTTTCAAGAAATCATAAATAACTGTTAGAACCCAAGGGAAAAAGTCATGATGTTTTAATAACTTTTTGAAAACTATTTTTTCTTTCTTTTTCACCATTTATGGGATTTGATTTTTCACACATAATGTAAATTCATTTCCTATATATACTATATATGATGGTATAGTATTATAAATTAAAAACAAAGGAGTTATTAAATATTGAAACCTCTTCATGACTTTTGGCCCACCCTGTAGAATAAGCTCTTAAAAGGAAAAAATCCCAGAAAATATATGGCCAAGATCCTAAGTTCCCAAGTCAAAGGAAAAAAAAAATAACCCCAGAAAAAGCAGTTTCAGTACCAAGGAGCCTTAGTCAGGATCATACAAGATCAGGTAGCCTCTACTATAAATGAGAGAAAATGTTAGAATACAATATTGAAGAAGATACAAGTTTATAACCAGGAATAGTTTACTCTGGAAAGTTACTATCTTCTTATGGTAAAGAACAGACTTAATGGAAAAGTATTTTCATGAATTTCTGATAAAAAAAAAATAGGGTTGAAAAGAAATGTTGAAAAGTGAACACAAGTGTCTAGAGAAACCTGGAAAGGTATAGCTATTTGATCTCTGAGGATTTAGTCTTAACATTCTAAAGGGAGAGAAGGAACAAGTGTCCCTTCAGAACCATAATATCTTCGAAAGATATTAAAGGATGGGGCAGCTAGGTGGTGCAGTAGATAAAGCACCGGCCTTGGATTCAGGAGAACCTGAGTTCAAATCCGGTTTCAGACACTTGAGACTTACTAGCTATGTGACCCTGGGCAAGTCACTTAACCCTCATTGCCCCCCCTCCCCCAAAAGATATTAAGGGAGTTAAGTAAGAAAAACAAAGGTTGTGGGCAAAGATTGATTTTATTCTAAGAGTTTGAAGTAGGAACAGTAGTATAGAAAGGAATAAAAATGGGGAAATAAATTGTTTCTCATAATTGACATGCTTGAGAATAAGAATAAACAAATATAGAGGGAAGGGAAACAGGCATCAGATAAACCTCACTATTATTTGAAGGGGACAAAAGAGAGTTTAATACATATACAGCACACAACCAGTTTAGTGTAGAAATAGATCAAACTTAACAGGGAAACACGAAGGGGCTGAAGAGGAAGGCTAATACGTGGGATGTAATAGCTATAGGAAGAGCAAACTTCTTAATCCTGAAGGAGGGATCAAAGGGAAAAAGAAAAAAAAAAGAACCTAGAATCTAAGAAGGTGCTTTAAATTACCTCATAGACAACTAGGGAATAGCTAAACAAATTTTTGTATATGAATGAAAAAGAATTGTACAAAAAGAAATTATTAAAAATATGATTTCAGAGAATACTGGGCATCAGGAATTAATAGAAAATGAAGTACACAGAATCAGGAGAATAATTTATAAAATGGAAAGCAACAATGTAAAGAAAAAAACCTTGAAAGACTCTTAATAAAATCAATGACCAATAATGTCTCCAAAGAATCTGTGATGCAGAATATTATCTACATCCTTTAGAAACACATTACTAAGATTGGATTTCTTCCCTCCCTCTGTCCCTCCCCTCCCACCTCCCATTTCCCGCTCTCAAATCAAAGAGGGAGTAGATTAGCAATAGTGATTCCCGCCCTCCCCCCCCCAAAAAAGAGCAATTGGAGAATTTTTTTAAAAAATGCACAGGAGAGAAAAAATAAGTTCAAAAGAAAGCAAAGAAAAGCTTGAAAGTTTTTAAAGTCACATGTTGAATTTGTTATACATTTTTTAAGAAGACAGGATCATCTGGAGTTCTGAGAAGAACTATGATAATGAAAAGTTAGAGGGATATATAAGTATGTATATATTTAAAATAAGTACCTATGCTTAAAGTGGAAACTACAGAGTTGGGGAATATCAAAAGAGGACTGGCCTCCCAAGTACTGTAAAATAATTGAAGATAAGAAAAGATCAGTATTATTTAATTTAGTACAACTGTAAGTAATAAGATGAAACTGAAGCAGAAAATTCAGGCAACTTACCAAACCAAACTTTCTGAGCAAATGAGATCTATAAAACCACTGAAGAGTTATGAAAGAATTTCTGTTTAAACTACCCTGGACATCTTTATCATGTACAGAAAAGGTGAAAAACTAAAAACTTCTGAAATATCACCTAATAATTTTTGAGCACTTTTGAGTTCAACTTTGTGCGAGGTACTTAGTATCAAGTATCATGTCTGCCCTGAAGTAGTAAATAGTATAGCTAAATATCTCATTATAATCTAGATCCCCAAATATAAACAATTAAGAACTTTGCAAGCCCACAGAGATTTAGTGTTAAGACTTTATGGGTAGCCCCCCCAAGTACATAGGAATTTTTAAGGATGGGAAATGCTACTGAAGACTGGAAGACTCACCAAGATGGCAGGACTTGAGGTGAGTACTGAAGAAAGATTGGTATTTAGAAAGTTTTGAAGAGAGGAGTATATATTTTCATTAGGGGAAAGCAAAAGCAAGCATGCCGATGGGAAGGAAAATTGTATTTATTGAGAACTAAGAAAATCACCTATCACTGGTAATAATAAGGTGGGCATTTATAGGAAAGGAAATCAGAAGAAATAGGGCTGGATAACTAGTGATGAGATAAAGATGATGGTGGCAATGAGGATGGAAATCCAAGGATAAAACAGAGATATTTCAAAAGAAACAACTGAAAAGCTTTGGTGACAGACTGCATAAAAGGGACAAAAGAATGAGAAATGTCAATGATTTTTGAAGTTTCTATCCTGGAAGACTAGAAGAATGCTTGTATAAATGAGAGAACTAGAAAAATTAGAAAAGAGAGGCAACTGAGGGGGATTGGAAAAGGAAGGGAAAGATAATAAGATCAGCTTCTGACAGTTAATTTTAGGTGACAACAGGATATCCTATAGGCAACTAAAACTGGAATTTAAGAAGTCTTTTTTGAAGGTATAGAATGGGACATTTTTGGTATAGAGGTAATACAATCCATTGGAAAAGATAAATTCTCATCCTGTTAAAAGTCTGATTTTTATTAACTTGGACCAATTCGTACATAAAATTGTCAATAAGGTATTTTATAAAACAATATACAATACAAATGACAGTACTTCACATGTAGTATACCATATATGCTTTCATTTTAGATAATCTAATTACTGAACAACATAGGATTAAGGCTGAAGCCAAGCCAAGCCAAGCCAAGATAGGAAATACTTTCAAGAATGGCTTTCATTGGCAAGGTGGAGAGTGTGGGTATTAAATATTGTATATGCTCTTAGATTAAGTTGATAATATGAGTAGGTTTTGCTTAACTACCCCCACCCCACACCTTTGGTGCAAAGGAAGGCTAATTGAATAGAGAAGGAGTAGTTTTATAGTAAAAGTGGAACAGAGAACAGTTATACAAACTGATTGATAGTGGGAATAAGTGGATCTTAAGAACTTGGGTTATTTAGTGGAATGGAGGACGGACAGGTGAAAGAAGTTCAGGAAATGAAATCTAGGGCCTTTGCCTTTTCAAGTGAGTGATTATGTCAGTCATATGTATGAGGAGTGGATCAAAGTGTGTATAGTATTGGGAGAAAATGCTATTTACAGGTAGTTTAAAAAAAGAAATTTTTTAAAAAGCATCTCCACTCTTCTTGGCTTTTGCTACTGTTAATATCAAAATTGTTTTTCTGTTAATTTCTAGATTCCTAAGTGATTCTGCACAGCTGATGGTTAGGTATTTGAAAGTGTTTTATATCAAATAATTAAGGTACCATATTCCATAAAGGACTATGAAGAGCTAATCGATAAATTTTAGATAATAACTACAGTATAAAGACAAAAAAATCGTATCTAAAAAGTCTTACATTTAATAGCTTTAAAAGTAGTATAAGTGGAACAGCTAGATGACACAGTGAAGAAAGCACCGGCCCTGGATTCAGGAGTACCTGAGTTCAAATCCAGCCTCAGACACTTGACACTTACTAGCTGTGTGACCCTGGGCAAGCCACTTAACCTTCACTGCCCTGCCCACTCCCTCCCTCCCAAAAAAAAAGCAGTACAAGTGATTAGAAATGCGAATCATCTAAAATTTTTTTTCTGAGGTTTTAGATAATATTTTAATCTTCTTATGCATAGAAACAGAAGCATGAATAGCATTAATAGCTTTTAAAACACAATTCAGTCCTAAGAAACAGACACATAGAGCTACGGTATAGCCAGGATACAAATGAAGAAAACAGTACTCTGGCACTTTCTCTCGACGACCCAATACAGAGAACTGCAACTGGTCTGGAACTATAAATATAGTAAGAGTATGGAAAATCTGCATACCTGAAATAACTTTTCCAAGCTTTCTGACTCTTGTCTCTGCCCCTGCTAGTGGTTCCAAAGTACAGGATGGGGCTGGATTAGAAATGGGAAGGGAGAGGAGGGAATGAGTCAATCTAGTCTTTTCAATGCTCTGCAGTGATCAGATTTAATCCATGGATTTCAAATACTTAATCTTTTCGATAGCCTTGCGAGTTAGGATGTTGTTTATGACACATCCTAGGGTTATAGTAGTGTTAGTAAATCAAAACTTCAAGCTATTTCTCTGTTAGTATCACTGTAACAAGGTAAACAACTCTCCCGAGGAAGGGCAGGTGACAGCTGATGCTTAAACTTCTGGTTTATGTGTTTACTTATATATTCAACACATGCATGTATGTACACATATACACACATATATAATGTGTATATATTAATATATATGCACATATACACACATATATGTAAAAGCTGTAAAAATAAAGTGCTGATTTCTTACATGTTAATGTGCCTTCTAGCCTGCTCAATTTGATTACAGAAAAATTTATAGAATTCTAGAGCTAGAAATGATATTGGAGATCACTTAATTCAACCCACTCATTTGACAAATGAAAAAATTAAATCTCAGAGAAGTCAAAGAACTTGCCTAAGGTCACGCAGCTAGTTAATGGTAGAGCCTGAACAAGAATCTAGGTTGCCCAGCTTCCAGTCCTGTATGCTTTCCACTATTCAACTTAGTCACTAGAGCTATTTAGATTCTGTTCTATTATTTTTGACAATCTAGATGTAATATCTGTGCTTTTTCAACAAACTATATGTGAATAAATGAATGAATGAGGCATTTATTCAACACTTATGTGAAAAGTGCTGTGTTAAGCACAGTAGTGTAACTGTATATATGTACATATTTCTAAAACCCAGACCAATAATTCCATCAGTATGGGAAACTCCTATGATCAAAACATGGCAATTCCTTGCTCACTGTAAAATGAAATGCTACCTATAACTTAAGAGTCACAAAATTGTCTGGGGCACTGTCTTGTCAATGGCTGCACAAGCCTCTCTGATTATAAGGCTGGCCCTTTATGCACTATATAATCCTGCCTCTCAGAATTTAAGAGACTGAATATAAAAAAAAAAAATCTTGGAAATGATGGAATAAACACCAAGCCCCACAAGCAAAAGGTATGCAAAAATAGATTATCCTAATTTGTCTGAAAAAACAGCTTTATAAAACATAAGCATTAACATCAGTGTTTCCCATTACTTTTTGAATGACATCCTCTATGGCTCCAACTGCATTGCATTAGTAGTTACAAATGAATGGATAGAAATTAAATGTACAAGGAAGCAGGTCAGAAATACTAGTATTTCTGGTATTAAGTTGTGATTTTGATTGCACAGAGAAGTAAGGTATTTCTAAAATGAATTCAGTGGGAATGATGCTTTATTAATATTATGATAGTTATCTTTGAAAAATGGTAGAAATAGGAGAGGTAATAGTGTTTTAGGGACAGGGTTCTGTTATGGAAGTCAAGAGGCCTGAGTTCTAGTACTAACTAATTCTGTGACCTTTGCTTCTTAGGTTCTCAATATTCTCATCAGTTCTAAGAATGGGCTGCATTAGACCAGAAGATACTTTCTAGTTCTAAAATGCTATACCTTTAAACATCTACTTACAGGTAGACTGTGACTTATATACACCCAACTATGTGTACTCCCAGAATTAGAAAAGCTCAGTTAAAAGGATCCTCAGGAAGCCAGTAACTAAAACACATACTTGAAAAAGAATTCCCTCTGCAACATATCCAACCATCAGGTGGATGGCTGCAAGGACCCTCCTTAAAAATCCACTGCTTATCTTGGGAACAAGTAGCTCCTCTTTCCTTGCTGTAGGTGCTGCTTCGAATATCTGCTTAGTCCCAACATGAGTCATGCTTTTCACCTTTCCATTGTCACTGTGGAGAGCAATGTCTGTCTGTCTATGGTAACAAGTTAAACAGCAGAGATATGGATGTGGAAGAGGAGAAAAAGGGAAGAGGAAGCTTCGAGATACCTGCTCTTTCTACCTAATTGCTGTGAAAGTTTTGGCAGAGACCCCATACTACTGTCTCTTCTCTTCACTTATTTACAAAGCCTCTCTCCTTTGCCTCACTCTAGAAATACCCAGAGTATCTTTCTTCAACATATAAAGTTATTTTTTAAAGTGTCTGGGTTAGACTATGAGATGCAGATTTATTTTTATATATACAAAGACCCACCCATATTATCCATATTGTTATTTTCTCCTATAAATCAGAAGTAGAAAAAAGAGGGCATAATAACTAGGATAAGCAAATTCCCAAATGCTTAAATTTCTGTTTCCCCATAACTGTTATTTTTATCTTTTCTGATTCCATATTGTTCTATTATTTTTGAAAACCTAGATATGTCAGTTATATCTGCTTTTTCTATAAACTATATGCGAATAAATAAATGAATAAGGTATTTATTTACCAGTTATGTAAAAAGTGCTGTGTTAAGCACTATAGGGTTTCAAACACTATAGTGTTTCAAAAGTCATAAGCTTATTTCTGGGATAAAAAAGCAGGTGGGAAGCAGTGAAACCATATTCTCTTCCAAAGTATTCAAATAAAAGAGAAAGTTGTCAGAGCTACTAGATGGTAGCAATGAAAAGTTTATATGAGGGTTAGTCCTAAGGGCCCTTAAAAGAAAAACAAAGGATCTGGGGTTAGTGGGCCCAGGATGTAAAAATATTCCTGAGGTTGGGATATGCAGGAAACCACAACCTCCTTCCTCTGTAGTCTTGAGCCTGTATAGCCCAGCTTCACCAATATGGCACAACAACTACTATGATATTGTTTGGGGAAAAGGACAAAAACACGTTTCAAACAACTGATTTACAAATGAACTTCTGGAACACAAGCTATTCATAAGGTGGGTACTTCCCACCTACTGTGAGTTGTGTGTTTGTATCTCTTTGGATTTATTTCTTCTTCCCTTCATGGTGAAGGAAAAATGATGTACTTGATTGCTACCACTGAAATGAAACATCCTAAAATAACTGACTTTAATAATACTTTTAGGACATAAGTGAAAATTGGAAATAATGTACTTTAAAAAAGAAAGCCTGCTCCTTCAGAAAACATACCACTTCAAAATATGGTAATTATTTAACACTATGCAGTGAATCACATCTACAGCAAATATCAATCATATAATTGTTTAACTATTCAATGCAAAGAAATATTAAACTAAGAATAAAGCAAAATATGAATAAAATAGTTATGATGGATGAAAAAAACTCCACTGACGAACAGGTAGTTTTTAAAAAGCATTCAAAACCAAAGTACACTCACTTCATCAGTGAGTTCTCCAAATACTGTTAAGACATCTATCAGAAGACTTGCAGTATAGAAGGACTTGATCATGTTTCTGCAAGAGAAAAACATTTGTTCTGTTTTTAGCTGGGTATATTAAATGCAGAGTTAGAAACACATATTAGGAAGGCAAGAATTCCAAAAACAAATTTAAAAAGTAATTCAAAATTACATATAATTATAATTTAAGGGTGAAGGGGAGAATCAATGTGGGGAATATACAGTAACCTCTTATAATCCAGGATTCAAGGGACAGGAATAAAACATACTTTTAATTAACCTTATAACAACAAACATTCTGTTAGTTAAATTTGTAGAATGTAACCTGTGTCAATAAGTTATCTCAAAAAAAAAATTCAATCATTTGAAATACTCTTCTGAGGGAATTTTCTAAAATAATTCATCAACAACCTTTTCAAAAGTGAAAAATAAAGAGATTTTTTAAATAGAAAATTTACTAATCAGAGGACAATTTGTGAACAAAAGGCCATAGCCATACTATTAATTCAGCAATCCTGCCCCAACAAGAATTACCATTGTAATTTTTTTTTTTAGATAATGATTTTGTAAGTAGGTTGTACTTCACTTTTCTCATTTATAAAACAAGAATATAAGAGCACCTACCTCCCAGAGTTGCTGTGAGGATAAAAAGAGATAATATTTGTAAAGCACTCTGCAAACAACAAAGTACTATAAAAGTGCTATTATTTTAGGTGCAATTTTTTTCAAAAGACATTTAAATCCTAAAATTAAAGAAAACGGTTAGTTGGAAACTAAAAATAAAGTTAATATAATGTATGGGAGAAAACTATCCATTACCTTTAGATATACTTGCCATTATAGAGTAAAATAATTAAATCTCCAAATAAAATATAAAACTAGTAAAACAATATTTTCTTCTTTTTTGCTTACTTGTGAAATCTCCCAGCACGATCTTCATTGTCTGCATAAAGGAACATTTTCAAAGCATAACTCTCTACGTGGGCACAACCAACTATTTCTTGAGTAATAGCTTCATTATCACCCAACTGTTTTTTAAGCTGAAATAAAATCAGAAATATTGCTTTTGAGAGGGGGTCCCTTAAGGTGACTGCTTTAGTGATTAGATCTAAAAATAAATACAGAAAGAAAAATACTTTAATATGTAGCACCCAACAGCTACTTTAAAACACTAACAGATCATCAAATAAAGCATTTGAATAATGTTTAAAATATAGATACTATTTTTCCCAATATACAAATTCATTTAAACATTTTAACTTTTCTCCACCTAAAAAAAACCCTTTAATTTTGATGATAAAGTAAAAGAGACAGATCATTATGATATACAAAAGCATTTTCATTAAATACTACAGGCGTATAATACAAAAAGACTGCTTATCAAAATAATCAAAAAATAACTAAACTTAGAATTTTAAATAGAAGACATTTTTAGTTTATACAAATACAGATTGTCACTGTAGTTTTGTACATCTACGCACTTTCCCCATGTAAAGCACTTTGTGCAGTACTTTACAAAAACATCAATAATTTAATGAAAAAGATGTCCCTATCTTCCTATTTTGACTATTAACAGTCTAAAGATTTAAAAGCAAAAATCATCTGAGCACTGTACTCTGATTCAAAAGCTTCTTTTCAAAGATATTAAGAGTATAAGTAGCTTCAGGTTTCCTAATAAAGTCAGCAAAGCAAATGATGAAGTTAAGGAAATCTTGGGTTTTGGGGAGAACAAAAACAGAAATAACTACAAGACACTAGCTTATAGTTCCTATACTGCCAAAAGAGTTTTCAAAGAAGCTTTAAATTCTACACTGTTGTTTTTTTAGAGGGAGTATGCAATCTGGTAAGCTAGTCATCTGTAATAATATCGAAAGCCTGACAGAAATATAAGTACCTTAAAACTCATAAAAAATATGGCAAATTTTAATATAATATAAACAAGCATTATAACATATATTAGCCTTTATTTTGCCCAAAGAATAAATTTTCCCTGTTGGCTCATTATCTAGATGGCATTAAAATGACATTTCATTTTCCCTTCAGTTTTACAAATATTAAAAAAAAAAATCTTTCCTTCCCCAAAACAAAGATTCCAATATAAAAAGAAAAAAGGATTGTAAAAGGTAAGGTGAACTTGTTAGAGATTTTAAAATATCTAATATTTAAATATACAAATATATAATTTAACAAAGTAAAAAAAAATTGTTCCATTTGTTTCTGCCCTCTTCTGGAGTCCTTTTTGTTTCCTTCCATAATTAAAAAAAATACTGATGCTTTTTTGGTCCACACTCTTGTAATAAATATGGGGTGTGTGAGCATGTGTAGAAAAGCAAAACTAGTCAAAATATTTTCCAAATCTGAGAATGCATATTTCATAAACCAACTGCAACCAGTGGATAAGCCAGCCTAGACACAGCAACAAGACCGTCTGTCATGGAGAAAGGAGATGACAGGTGCCAGGCAGGTAAAATGACCAACATGGCCTCAATCAGCACTTCCATTAAGACCCCAGTGGAGATACTCCAGGACCCTAAACTCAAGAGCCTCAGAAACAGTATCATGTCCCAGACCACTGATCTGCTTCCAGTCTAGCCCCCAAAGTAATCACTGAGAGGAAACTGTGGAGAATGGCTTAGGAATTATGCTAGATGCTGGAGCATACAGAAAAGAAAGATAACATAGTCCTTAACAGTTAAGTATTATTAATTACTTTATTTTGCATACTCTGGGTCTGTACAAGCTGCTTTAGATAAATTACCTTCATTAATAACAACTAGATCAAAAACTTAAAACTGGGGAGAAGTAGTCATTTTTCAAACTATATTTTACCTTAAATTTACAATCTTAAAACCTTTTCATAAAAGTACAGGTTTTTCAAAATGCAACAAGTTATTCTAAAGTAATATCCCAGACTATCCTACATGTGTAACAAAAAGCTTAAAAAATTAAACTTAATTTACAAAGAAAATATACTATGAGATGATAATCTTTCAAAACTATATAAAAGAGAACTCTTTTAAATATTTTTCACTAGCACAAGGTAAGGGACTATATTATGTCATCTTTGTATTCCCTAGCACCTAGTATAGTGCCTGATAGAGAAGGTACTCAATAAATGTCTGTTGATTCAATTAATTTTTTCAATACTTTAAAAGATCTCTTTCATTGGTGTGGGTATGCATAGAATGAGATGGATGGAGGCAATGATATTTTGTTCCTATCTGGTTTTATAAAATAGAATATATTCCTAAGAGTATGATATTTTAAAAATGTAAGCTTTCCCCTTAATACTATTATGTAATAGAAATGCTGACTACAGTAAGGCAAAAGAAACATGACAACTAACAAAAATTCTAAGATTTTATCCTAACATTTTGAAACACTAATTATGAAATGAATTACAAATTTGTTACTTACAGCTTCCAGCTGATCCATAAGCTTTGATAAAAATTTTCGGCATTCAGGAGTTTTACTGTCAATTTTCATTCCAGTTTGCATTGCATATAAACGACCTTTAAAGGAAAAGAAAAAAAAATAAAGGAAAGGAAAAATTAACATGAGCAATACCTAAGCAAATCAAAACAACAGGGCAAAAATGTTCTAAACAATAGCTCAATTTTTCTATTTCATTGAGAGTTTGAAATAAGTTGCAAAAATAATTTGTGTACGATAATTCAAATTTGAATAGAATTAACTAAAACTAGTACTTTAACTCACTTATCAAGTCAGTCAAACAACAAGCATTTATTAAGTGCCTATTACATGCAGAAGCTGAGGATACAAATATAAAGGATAAAATAATTCCTACTACCAAGGAGGTTAAATTCTAAATGGGGAGACAAGTCCATATGTACATTTGGCATTATGACAAATAATGAGACTACAAACCTATACATGATACAGTCCCTCCCTGCCAGGAGGATTTGGGCTTAGGCAGAAACAGCAAAAAATCCAGAAGGAAAATGGGCAAGAATACTGGTACAGATAATAAGTGCTTTATGAGTTTAGGTAAGTAAAGATTTGGAAGGGCAGAGCCATGTGATATAATTCAGTTCAGCATACATTTGTTTAGTATCTTCTGTGCTAAAGGCACTGTAAATACAAAGACCAAAATGAAAATGGCCCTGACTTCAAGGAACTTGTATTCTATTGAAAATTAAACCCTGTATAAAGATACATAAATTCAAGGTTATTTCAGGAGGAATAGAACCACTAATAACTGGCAATAACATGGAAGATTTCATGTAGAAATGGCATAGCTGTATAAGTAACTATGATTCGTCCACTTTGAGAAAAGCATAGGAAGATGGTAGAAGAATAGCAGGCAAAACTATAAAAACTTGTGGAAGGCAGTAAATGTGAGGTCATTTATTCATTCATTATTTATTCAGTAACAGGGAGCTACTGAAGGTTTTTAAACACAGCCATACCACAACAAAAACTATGCTTCAGGATGATTAATATGTCAGAAGTACAGAGGATGAATTGGGAAAAAGAAGAGATTGAAACTAGTCACATGAGTTAGAAGCTCCTTGTTATAATTCTGGTTTGAGTTGGCAAGGGCCTGGACAAGTCTCATAGATGTAAGAAACAGAAGGCTATGTTTATAATAAACTTTTTTTTTTTGGCAGGACAATGAGGGTTAACTGACTTGCCCAGGGTCACACAGCTAGTGTCAAGTGTCTGAGGTGGGACTTGAACTCAGGTCCTCCTGAATCCAAGGCCGATGCTTTATCCACTGCACTACCTAGCTGTCCCCTATAATAAACTTAAAAAAAAATCCAATGGAGGTGTTTTCCATAGTAGTATTTGGAATAATAGTGCTCTTGAATTCCAGGAAAAAAAAGTTATTCTATTTAAGGAAATGTGTGAGTAATGGAGGTGCTCATGTCTAACTGTAAATGAAGATCAATCATCATTGGCACTTGGAAAGTCAGCTACAAACTTTTGCATTTAAAACCATCTAATCACTTATGGTGAATGATTAGATTTTTTTATATCACATTTGCAGAATGCCTCATGCAACTGCCAAGAGTTCAAGGCTACTACCGTGCCTCCCATAGGCAAAAAAACCCCAACAACAACAACAACAACAACAACAAAAATCTGCTTTAATTAGGTAGCCTTGGTTAAAACAATAGCTCTGAGAATCACTTATTGTGTGATTTTACATTCATTATGGGTTTAAAGAACAACCAAGCAGGGGGAGCTTCAACAAGGGCAGGAAAAGTCAAATACTGGCTATGGCTTGAACTCTGAATACCAATTAGTATTAAAGATTTGAATATACCCAAATCTGAGAATAACTGAGTAAACTATTGAAAAATGAAACTAGAGACTACTTCTAAAAGAACTGTATTTTTTTCAAGTATATATGTACCAAGAATTAATAGCTTACAAAATGTTACTGCTAAAGATATTTTAAGAGCGCTTGAAAACGGGGGCAGCTAGGTGGCGCAGTGGATAGAGCACTGGCCCTGGAGTCAGGAGTACCTGAGTTCAAATCCGGCCTCAGACACTTAACACTTACTAGCTGTGTGACCCTGGGCAAGTCACTTAACCCCAATTGCCTCACTAAAACAAACAAACAAGAGTGCTTGAAAACTTCTGAAATATATCTTCTGAAATTTTTAAAAAATATTGTTAATTTGTTAAACAAACTCCCCCAACACCTAAATTCCAAACTAACCTTGTTTAAATGACCACAAAATAATGTCAGCAGAACTTAAATTATGAACTTTTTCTTGCAAGTCAGAACAACATGGAATCTAGTTTACTAGCAGCTCAAACCATCAGGAAACTAAGACCCCAAAACATAAAGTAAATTATTCAAGGTCACACAGCAAGTTACTAGAAATCACGAAGTTAAATTTAGGTCTTTGAACTCATATTTAGTTTCTTCTTTTACAGGAAAGAAAAATCAATCACTAGTTATTAACTAAACTACGTATGACAGAAAAATTTTCGTGAAATTCACTTTGTTTTATAATAGTATAAAAGATTTATATAATTTAAAATGGTACATTGCTAAGACTTAAAACAAGAAACACTCAAAGAACTTCATGAGAAAGCTCAAGCAAAAGATAAGAAAGACAACTGGTGTTTGGACAAATTATGTTCTCTTAACAATAACAAGTGACACAACTTAGCAAACAAAAATTTTTAATGGTATCCTGAAATTGATATTATTTGTAATTCAAAAATCATTATTTTTCTGAAAATCAACTGGTTCTATAGGGTCATGAGATGATGTAATTTTAAGATGGTAAACTGGAGATCTGCTAGTTTAAACTTTTCTTATTTTCTTTTTCTTTTAGAAAGTATTTTGAGATCTGGATTAAAATGAGCGACACATGGTCATGATTAGAATCCAGTTCTGCTCCTGGATGTTCCCAATTCAGTAGCAGATCTAGTACTGCTATTTATTTTCAATTTGCATTTATTTTAAATCTAAAATTAATTATTAGAAAATTATATATTATGTTAAGAGAAAATTGATTATTATAATTCAATTATAGGAATGTTACTGTAACAAGTGTTCAATTGTGCAAAACAATGTTTGATTACTGGAGAAGCTATACTTTAAAAATGTGTATCTTGTGCCATTTGCAAACCTTTTGGAAATTGATAGAGATGGAATTTTAATACAAACAGATTGAAATTTGACCTCACAAAATAAAAGTTTCATGATTTTTAGTACTCTTTGACTAGCCTGACAAGATACATTTTTTTGAAGAGGCTAAATCCACAAAAATAATGAAAAGACTCTAAGTCAAGGTGAAACACTGAGATTATGTTCAGTAAATATAAGTTAATATTGTCTAAGAATGCTCCTTTATAGGATCATAGATTGAGAGCTGGAAGTCATCTAAAGCAACTCCTTCATTTTTCAGGTGAGGAAATTGAGGCTCTGAGGTTAAGTGATTTGTCCAAACACTGGAACAACAGATGTACAGAGATTTGAATACATGTTTATAATATGCATGGAATAGATGTGTGATAGTTGCTAAAAGAAAAGTCTTTAAAGAGGAATTTTGTTCTATTTGAAGAAAATGCTTTTTAAAAAGTGAAACAAACACTGGGATTACTTATTCTCTGGACCTTTCAACAACTGTGCAACTGAAAAAGATGTGGTCTCCTTTAGAATATTATTTGTAAAAAACAGCCTGTTTCCCCTTCATACTTTCATTAAGAATGCTTCTTGCATGTATATAGATTATTTCCTAAAGATGCCACAGATATGGGGAAATAGCTATCTCTCATATATCTATCTATATTTATGTGTGTATATCAAACACCTTAATAATAACAAATCAATTGTAGGCATTTCGCATGTATAGTAACAGGTGACAGGTGCAAAAGATGTGGCCAGTCTATCAGTCACATGTAACTAGTCCACAACATTACCAAATATAGTCTGACCCAGTTTAAAAAGTAATTGAGAAATATATAACAAAATGAATAAAAAGAAAATAAAACATAATTAATATTACATATTAAAACTAAATCAATATGCAGCCCACTGGTATCCCTATGTATAGGTTAGTGGTCCCTGTTTGTATTTGAGTTTGACACCACTTCTCTATATCATTTAGTTCATCATCTAATGACTAAGATTTAAGTCAATTGTGGAATATTCCTTTTCAAAACCTGCTTTTTTCCCTTATAACATCTTCATCAAGAATGCTTTATGTATTTGTATATTAGTTTCAGAAAAATTTCATACAAGTGGAAAAGCAGACATATAGATCAGTAGTTGATACTTTCTTGCTTATCTTTTTAGGTGGTAATAATATCAATGATTTTTTCCCTTCACCTTTTGTATCTTCCCCCTTTTTTAGATCCCTCAAGGCCCTCTTAATTGTGCTGCCTATAGCATGAACCTGTTCTGTGTATACTTTGTCTAGTCCAACTGTTTTCTTCAGTTTTATCTTTACTTCCTCTAAAATCACAAGTGGGTATGAGATACTTTATCAGAACGTATTATGAAATTGCTGTGGATCCATCTCATAGATGCAAGAGGCTTTGATATATAAAATACTGAGTCAAAAAGCCCTGGGTGAATATTAACCTGTTTAATGCAACTATAGCATATTTTAGAATTGTGGGAAAGTTGAATTATGTCAAAATTCAGGCCAAAAATAAATGTTTTGTCATAACGTCTTTTGAAATATTGAAGACAACCTTTGCTTCCTTACCAATTACTGTCTTTGAATTCCTAGCAAGGGAAGAAATCTGGTGAAACATCACTGACATGAGACAATGACAGAATCTTTCCTGTATATAAAGTTAGAGTTGGAAAGCTATTTTTGTTGGCATCCTCCAATCTCTATTACTTCCGGCATCCCGTGTACAATCCTCTTGTTGCCTTGGTTGGCAATAAAAGTTAAGGGTATTCTTCATTAAATCTTATTTGAATATAGAGTTTTTGCATGTAGACTTTTTTTCTTTTTGAGCATGGCCATTAATTGACCAAAAATCACTTATTTACATTCACATTTGCCAATAAATATAGGAAACAAAAAGGGTAGGACAAATTGATTATTTCTTTTTCGTTTTAAGAAATCCTATAGATCCAGAAAAGAACATTCATCTAAATGCTAGCATCCAAGAGCGGTAGCTTTGCTCTCCTTGATGGTAAAAAGATGCTTGTGACAAAAACAGTGGCTTCTTTTTCATCCTCCCATCTTCATCCTTCAATGCTCTTAGGATGACTTTGACTTGAGTTTCTTGTCAAGGTTTTTTCTTACAATCTAGTTTTTATTAAGCTAGTGTTGCCTTTGATACATCTCTCAACTAGATAAGGTCAAGTATTTGCTATGTTGATTCTGAAAATGATTTTGTTCTCATAATGACAATTGATTTATATCTGAATGAAACTGTTATAATCCAAGTTGATGTTCTTTCATTCACTTCCCACTTTTTATCACTGATGGCTCAACTAAATAGATCATAGTTGCTTCAATTGAAAATCATATTTTTCTCATTTTATTCTTTCTTTTAGCTTTGTATTAACTGTTATCTTTGCTCTAACAAGTAAGTGTGCTGATTGTAAAGATTTAGGAAGGACTCCCATATTAGTAAGAAGTTTTTTTTTTGTTCTGCTAAGTTTTGTATTTTCTATATATGATCTTTCAATTATTTTCCTGAATATAATATTCATGATATATAGGTATGATGCTTCTTTCTATGTAGTTTTCATGTTTTTGTTCCTTCCTATTCTTTAACAGTGAAGCTACCAAATACTGAAATGTCTTCTTTAATTTAGAGTATCCTGGGTTTTTTACATACTGCTCTAATCATTTGGCCACTGCCACAGGTAATGATGCACAAGTGGCAGTTATTTCATAGTAGACTTCTTGCAAGTACTCATTCAGGAATACTGCAAAATAGTCCAACAATGATTCCCATTGGTTTTGGATATAGGATAATGCCAAATCTGCCAATTTCTTTATTTGCTTCTTGGAGAACCTGTGAGCTATCCTTTCAGTTAGCTGTAACTTTCTACTGTCTTCTGAACCTGGTTATAACAAAAATATAAAGAATGATAAGATTTAGTTCTTCCAGTACACACTCACATTTAGTATACCAAAATCTAGGTTAATTTTTTTAGGTTTAAAAATTTGGTGATTCTTTATATTCTTTGCTCTTTTTGGCCACTCTTCTACTATTAATTCTTTGGCCACTCTTCTACTATAGAAACAGAAGGCTGGTATATAGGACAGAAAGCCATTCTGTATTTTTCTTTGTTTCAAATAACACAAAGAAAAAAACAAACTAATGAATTAAAAGAATAGAGTATGAAACTTAAGACATTAAGTAAGGAAAACTTGAAGAGAATAACTTGATCAAGAATCTTTATAAGAAACCAAAAGCCATTCCCCTTAGTAGATGAGTAGCCAAAGGATATGAAGTACTCAAAAGAATAATTTAAAAAAAATATTAACAAACATGACTACTCCTATCTCCAACATGAAAGAAGACTCCAAATCATTAATAACAATAGAAATGAAAATCAAATCAACCTGAGGCTTTATCTCATATTCAGTGAACTGGCAACTAGGTGGCAAGAATGTTCAGGGTGATTGGCCTTCAGTCAGGAGGTTTCATTTTCCTGGGTTCAAATCTGGCTCCAGATACTTATTATCTATGTGAAGCAGTATAAGTCACTTAACCCTGTTTGCCTCAGCTTCTTATCTATAAAATGAGCTGGAAAAGGAAATGGCAAACCACTCTAGTATCTTTTCCAAGAGAATTCCAAAGAGGTTCACGAAGAGTTCGATATGACTGAAATGATGACAACAAGAAAAGTGAATTGGCAAAGATTATATGAGATGGAAATAGTCAATGCTGGAGAGGCTGTAGGAAGACAGGAACACTAAGTGCATTCTTGGTTGAGGTGAGAATCATTACAACCATCTTGGAAAGCAATCTGGAATCATGGAAATAAAGTGACTAAAAGATTTGACAATTGACCCAAAGGTTCCACTATTAGGCTCCTATCCTATAGAGGTCATCAGTAAGAAGCCCCCACATACATCAAAATATTTATATCAGTATTTTTTTGTTGTAGAAAAGAGTTGTAAACAAAGTAGATATCCATTGACTAGGGATTTACTAAACAAATTAGGGCACATGAATGGAATGGAATATTGTGGTGCTGTAAGGAAAGATGAATATGACAAGTACAGAGAAACATGGGAAGACTTGAACCCATGTGTAGTGAAATAAGCAGAGCCAGTAAACAATACATACAAAGACTACAAAATCTAAATGGAAAGAATAGTCACTGTAAAAACAACTAGAAATGAATGTTACAAAATTACAAAGAATGTGCATGGCTCCAAAGAAGATAGGAGAAAACATCTCCCTTAACTTCTGCAAGCATAGAGCATTCACAAGTGTGACAAACGATGTATATTTTCAGGCTTTTAAAATGTATTTGCTGATTATTTTTTCTCTTTATTTTTCCTATTGTTTTTTCTTTTAAAAATATCCTTTGTTATATGGGATGAATCTCTGAAAGGCATACAGAGAGAAATTTAGGAGATAGAAACAACTATATCAATATGTCAGTCAATACATATTTATTAAGCTCCTACTATGTGCTAGGCAAAAATGATACACACACACATCTTTGTAGAAGGTGGACTATAAACATATATGTATACATATAGATATATACACAAATATTTTTACAGAAGGTGGGATTTTATATGATATTTGAAGGAAGCAAGGCAGGAGAAATGAAGAATTCTAGGCATGGGGTACAAGTGAAAATGTTTAGTGTTAGGAGATAGGATATCTAGTGTGAGGAACTTTGAGGAAGCAAGTCTTATTGGACTGTACAGTGCATTGGTGGAGATTAGAAAGTTAGGAAGGGGACAAATTGCAAAGGGCTTTAAAAGCTAAAGAGAAGATATTATATTTGATCCTAGAGACAACAGGAAGTCACTGGAGTTGACTGAATGGGGGTGGGTGGGTGGAGTGGGTTCTATAGTTAAATAAGTGCTTTGGGAAGATCAATTTGATAGCTAAGTGTCTTTTACCTTCTTTTTTATCCCACCATTGCTGCTTTTACTCCTATTTATATGCTACTGAACAAGGCTAGAGAAAAATCATGAAACACTGTTGCATTTTCACTTGCTCTCCTTCATGAATGGCTTTCTTCAAATTTCTGCTAAAATACCACTGTCTACCTAGTTAATACCTTTGATCTCTCTCTCTCTCTCTCTCTCTCTCTCTCTCTCTCACACACACACACACACACAAAACAGAGTACTGGGTATGCAGTTGGAAAGACCTGAGTTCAAATATGGTCCCTTACTTTTTGTTTGTTTGTTTTTGGCAGGGCAATGGGGATTAAGTGACTTTCCCAAGGTCACACAGCTAGTCAGCTAGTAAGTGTCAAGTGTCTGAGACCAAATTTGAACTCAGGTCTTCCTGAATCCAAGGCCAGTGCTTTATCCACTTTGCCACCTAGCTGCCCCTGGCCCCTTACTTTTAACTATGTGACCCTGGGCAAGTCATTTATCCTTTGCCTCACTTTCCTCATCTGTAAAATTGGGATAATAATAGCACCTACCTCTGATGGTTGTTTTGAGAATCAAATGAGATAATAACCATAAAAGGTTTCCTTTGCACAGGGCACAGCACATAGTAAATGCTAAATAAATGTTAGCTAATACATGTCTGTGTGTGTATCTATATTTGTATATTAGCATTCAAAGTTTGGATCAGGAAGGGCTTCTTGTAGAAGGCAAGATTTTAGATGGGATGTGAAGGAAGCCAGGAGAGTCAGGAGATGAAGATGAGGAGGGAGGGAATTCCAATTAAGTGGGACAATCAGTGAAAATGCTTAGGGGAAGCATTACTAAAATGCATAGGGAAACTTTTTATCTGCTCTGGAAACAATGTAAATTAACTGGGAAAAAAAGCTATCTAATCTATTTCCATATTCATTTTAAATTAAGAAGCAAGATAATGGAAACCTTTTTAGTACAGACCGGTGTTACAGAGAAACAATTTATCTTAGCAAAAGAAACACAACTAAAATGAAAATCCAAAATCAACATTTAAGTAAACAGTAAATTAACTATGAAAACAGGACAAATATACTTGAGGCTGGATATCATTTAGGAAAACATTTTACTTATTGAGTTTCACCAAGTAAAAGTGTTTGCTTTAATGAATAAATATTATTTGATATTGAATTATGAAGTATATTTGAAAAGGGATTAAATACTTTCCTATTCCATTTCAATTACATGTAAAGCAGTTGTTATATAAATATTTAATAATCTGAAAAGTATGTTCAATTTAAAGCACCATAAAATAAAGTTACCCTTTATAAAATGAAGCATTATTTTATCCACCATTATGAAGAAATATTGGGGAGCTAAAAGAATATAAAAATACCAAAAAGGCTGATTGAAGTATAGAGGACCAAAGATTAGATTGAAACTAACCTACACCTTTCACTTGTGTCACAAAAGTAAAGAATAGATTTCTAAAATCCAAATATTTTAATTTAAAAACAATTAAAAAATATAAACCGGTTATTTTATATTTAAGATATGTTAAAAGTAAGGCTAAGGGGCAGCTAGGTGGCACAGTGGATAGAGCACTGGCCTTGGATTCAGGAGGACCGGAGTTCAAATCTGGCCTCAGACACTTGACACTTCCTAGCTGTGTGACCCTGGGCAAGTCACTTAACCCCAATTGCCTCACCAAAAAAAAAAAGAAAAAAAAGGTAAGGCTAACATTGTGGAATAGGGGTTATCATCAAAACATCTTTGAAATGATATACCTAGCAACCTTTTAGGAAAAGTTGAGATCAAAGCTACCTGAGGTGAATTTTACTCACAATAGTTACTTATCATTGTTCCTATTCTCCTTTTGTACTTTCTCCCTCCCCAAAAAGAAAGAATTCCTTTTAGTATATCTTGCTCTCTTCTCATTTCCAAATTGTTTCTCTTCAGCAATGTCAATGCTACCCTCCCAATGTCTCCAGATTTCCCAGCTCCTTCCACTCTGCCCTCCCACCCTATTACAATATCACCTCACCACCATTACCAAAACTTAACTTTGATTTTAGCTCTCTTGCTCCTTTTATTTTCTGGTACCAAGAGCTGGTTTCTACCAAATGATACTATACCTCTAAGTGTCCCTTCCAGTACCATGGCACCATCTCTCATATCCTTTATTCCTCCTCCCTTTTAATATGCTTTGTTTTCCAATGACACTTCCAGAGTCTTCTACCATCCATTCTCATTCAGCAACCTCTCCTTATCTGGGATTCACTAATTAATTACCCAAATGAAGTACAGGTGGCTGTTTTCTATACTTACCTCCAGGAAGTTCTCTAGGTGTTCAGAGTTTAATGCCTGGCTCATATGGGACCTCAACATATGTTCCCTTAAATAGTTTAACTTCCCAGTTCCACAACCTATACAACTCTTGTGCCCCAGTCCTCTACTCTACCTCAGTTACACATAGGGATTGCCATAACTTTGATCTTATTCTTATCTCCAAATTTCCCACATAATCTTTTGTCATTCCATCTTTCCCTAAGCCTACATATACTCCTAAACCATCTAAACTCCAATCTTCCACCACTCAATATTTTGCTTTTTCTTTTTGCTGCATTTGTCCAGATAGGAAAAATACCACATTGGGTTCCACGACTTATTATAGTTTTGTTTTCTATTTCTCCTTGTTCAATTAGCTTTTCCTTTAAGTGCTTATATGCTATTTTATTCAGTGTGTTTATGTGTGTTTGTATGTGTATACATAATTGATATTAGTTCAATGTCCCTGGTGCTTTTAAGCACAATACAATTTCCCTATTTATCTCTTTACCATGTCTATTTTTACTGTCACTCTTCCTACTTTAAGTTATCAAAACTATAAATTCTATTTTGGCCCCTCCTTTTGACTCTATAAATCTTTGTTTCAAATGTGTTACTTATAAACACTATATTGCTATTGCTATATTCTGCTTTCTAAACCATCCCACTTTGTGGGTAAGTCCATCCCATTTTCATTCACAGTTATGATTATTAATTGTGTATTTCTCTTCATCGTATCATCTTATACTTTTCCCTCTCTTTGTCTCTTTACAAGAAGTAGGTGAAGAAAAGAAGGAATGTGATCAATACTGGTGATTAAAAATTGAAGCAATTAGCTTCTACATTCTCTCTCCCCTTTTCCAGTTATCCAGACTTCAGTCACAGGTTCTTAACCTACCTTAAAATATGTATTACATAGAAAAAAACAAATGTTACAAATACGTATATAGTCAATAAAAACAAGTTTCCACATAGACCACAGCCAGAAAATGTCTCAATGTACACTGAGTCCTTCACTTCTCTAACAGGAGGTAGTAGCATGTATCATCATTAGTCCTCTGGAATTGTGGTTGGTTATTAGGCTGATAAGAGTTCCTTATTCTTTCAAAATTGTTTGCTGTTGTATAAATTATTCTTCTGGTTCTGTTCACTTCATTCTGTATCAGTTCAGATATAAGCCCCCCTTCATTTCTTACAACACAAAGGTATCCCATCAGTTGGGGAATTCCATTCCTCAATTTATGGGTACCTCCTCTTTGCCACTTTGCCTCTTGGCAAGCTATAAATATTTCTGTGCAACTTTATAGTTTTAGTTTATGACTAATCCCTTCTTTAATTTGTGCCCCTCCCCTCTTTTACTCAGTCTTCTATTTCCTTGCTGAATTTAAAACATTTCTGCAACCAACTCTGTACGTGGATGTGTGTGTATTCTACTTTTAACCAGATCAGATGAGAGTGAGGCTGAAGTGTCAGCTACTCTTCCCTCTTTTTTTTTTTTCTGTAAATGTCTACCTGTATACTCTAACTATGTGAGATAATTTTTGTAACTTTCCTTTCTCTCTTTCCATTTTTCTCCTAAGATCAAGGCATAACAGCCACTCCTACACCTCTTTTAATTAGACTCCCTCTGTGGCCCCCAGATGATAGAGCTCACTGGGTCTACATTTATCGTTTCCCTATTTTAGAATGTAAGCAGTTTATCAGTTTTAGTCAATTATTATTTTTTTGTTTGTGTTTACCTTTTTATGTTTCTCTAAACTCTTGGGTTGGTATTTCAAAATTTCTACACAGCTGTTTTTTCCAATAAGGAATGCTTCATTTGAAGTTCTCTATTTCATTTTCCCCTCTATAGCATTCTACTTAGTTTTGCTGGGTAGTCTTGACTGTAAGCCCAGACATATACTTTGCTTTCTAGAATATCAAATTCCAAGTTCTCTGCTTCTTCATGATGATGACTACTAAATAGAGTATTATTCTGACTGTGGCTCCTTAGTACTTTAATTCTTTTTATCTGGCTGCTTGTAGTATTTTTTTTTCCTTTGTCTTGGAAGCTCTGGATTTTGGCTATGGTGTTCCTGGGAGTTTTCATTTTGAGGTTTGAGATGAATGGTAGATTGTTCTTTCAATTCTACTTTACCTTCTGATTTAGAGGTCTGGGCAGTTTCCTTTGAAAATTTCTTGAAATACGATGTCTTGGTTCTCTTTTATTTATTTATTTGTTTGTTTGTTTGTTTGTTTTTATTTTTTTTTTAGTGAGGCAATTGGGATTAAGTGACTTGCCCAGGGTCACACAGCCAGTAAGTGTTAAGTGTCTGAGGCCAGATTTGAACTCAGGTCCTCCTGACTCCAGGGCTGGTGCTCTATCCACTTCGCTACCTAGCTGCCCCTCATTTATGATTTCTTGAAATACAATATCCAAGTTTTGTTTGACCTTGGTTTTTAGGAAGTCTGATGAGTCTTAAATTCTGTCTCCTTGATCTGTTTTGCAAGTCAACTGGCTTTGATAGAAGATAATTTATATTTCCTTCTTTTTTTTAATCTTTTGGTTTTATTTTAATATTTCTTTGTATCTCAAGGAGTTACTGGCTCCTGTAGGTTCCATTCTAATTTTCAGATAGTATGTTCCCTGGGTAAGATTTTCTACCTTCTGTTGTAAGTCATTAATTCACCTTCATTTTTTTTCCTTCCGAAGTATTTTTTTTGGGGGGGGGGGCTGGGCTGGGCAATGGGGGTTAAGTGACTTGCCCAGGGTCACACAGCTAGTACATGTCAAGTGTCTGAGGCCAGATTTGAACTCAGGTCCTCCTGAATCCAGGGCCAGTGCTTTATCCACTGTGCTACCTAGCTGCCCCCCTTCCAAAGTTTTTATTTGCAATTTAATTTTTCATTTTATCTATGTACTCTTGTAGTCTTTTTCACTAACCATTTTCCCCCTTTAAGGGTCTGTTTCTAGTTGCTTTGGATAAAAGACAGGGTGTCCCAAAAAGTCTTAGGGCAATTTTAAGATACTAAAGTTTAAAATTTAAAAGGGAGGGGCAGCTAAGTGGTGCAGTGGAGAGAGTACCAGCCCTGGAGTCAGGAGTGCCTGAGTTCAAATCCGACCTCAGACACTTAACACTTACTAGCTGTGTGACCCTGGGCGAGTCACTTAACCCCAATTGCCTCACTAAAATTAAAAAAAAAAAACACCTTAAAAAAATTTAAAAGGGCACTAACTAAACTGTTAAAGCTTACAACTACACAAGGACTTCTGAAACTTCCTGTAATGTGGAGAAATGCTTGTTTCTTTTGAGTAAAAAGTAATATTTTCAATAAGAATGGCATAAGGAAAATGGCCCTAACAAAAACATAGGAACCATATATGATTAGATTTTAAAAACTTTTTTTTTGGTATTGTTATTGATTAACTCAGATAGTCAAAAATAAATAAATATTTAATTTCAAGGTATGTTTACAGAAAAACTTTTTTTGTTGCTATTTTTAAACAATTTAAGCAATTTTATTGTCAAAAATTAGCTTCTTAGAGTCTTCTTTTTAATAGTGTTTTACCATACCAAAGTGGATTTCTAAACTGAGTGTAAAAGTTTGTATTATTTCTTAAAACTGGTAAGAATGAAAGTACATTTCACAGCAATGGTTAGGAGAATTCTTAACTAAATAAGGAATAGAGGAGGGGTTACAAGACAAAACAGATAATTTCAATTACATAAATGTCTTTGCAATAATAAAATCAATTCAGATAAGAGAACCTTGAAAGGAAAAATATTTGCATAAAATGTCACTGGATCACAGGGATTATTCCAAGTATTGAAGACAATGACTCATTCCTTAAAGAATATGCAAAGGATATGAACAAAGAATTCAAAAGAACAATTAAAAACTACAAATTGTTAAATGGAAACATATTCCAAGTCACTAGTGAGAGAAATATAATATTAAAACAATTCTATTTCACCTTAAACCCTGTAAATTCGCAAATATGGCAAAAAAGGAACTGTCAAAGATGGCAAGGATGTAGGAAGACAGGTACATTAATACACAACAATATACACCGGTAAAGCTGTGAATTAGTCCATCTATTTTGGATAACAATCTGAAATTATGCAAGAAAAGAAACTGTCAAAATCCTGTAATCCTGCTCTTGGGCACATAACTCATGGATGTCAAAAAGAAACAATGATCCAATATAAACAGAAATATTCAAAGCAGTACTTTTTTTTTTAAAGTACTAAAGACCTGAGAACAAAGTAGGTGCTCAATGATTGGAGAATGGCTGGAAAAACTATGACATGTGAATAATATTATGTAGTAAATCATGACATACCAAGGCCAGCATGACTGGGAGAATGGTGGTACCCTTGACAGTGATTAATTAGTTTTATTTTGCCATGTAGAGTAAGATACCTTCAGGACATGGGATTCACTATCTAAGAGGCAGTTAGTGATGAGTAACTGTAGCAATGTATAGAGATTAGGACTGGACATTAATCATCAGCATGATAATCATTGAACCCATAGGAGCTGAAGAGATCACCAAGAAAGCCAGAGTAGTGTGAAAAGAGAAGAGATCCCAAAACACGGCTTTGGGGGATACTCAGCGAGTATGGCATGAAGAACCAGCAAAAAGAGACCAAGGCCTGGTCAGATGGCAGAAGCAGGATAGAACCATATCAGGAAAACGTAGAGAGGAGGGTAAATCTAGGAGAACAAGAGGATGAGGGATCAAGTAGATCACTGTCAAATGTTATAGCTGGTAAAGAAGGATTAGAATTAAGGAAATGTCATTACTTGGCAATTAAGAGATTACTAGAAATAAGGAGAGAGCAGTTTCAGTTGAATGGAGTCAGAATGTAGAGGGTTTAGAAGACTCTAAAGAGATGGAGTGGAGGGAATGAATATACATACCTTTCTCAAGGAGTTTAGCCAAGAGGAGGTAAGATAAGGGATAATAGCTAGCAGGAGTGATTGAAAAGGGTGGGAAAGATAGAGATGTGTACAGCAGCTGAGAAAGAGCCAGTACTTCGGAAGCAATTGAAGATAAGAGAGTTCTGAAGATAGGGAAGGAATTTTCCTTAGAAAAAGGGAAGGGATGGAACTAATAGTGCACATAGAGAGATTTGCCTTGGCAGGGGGAAGAGCTATCTCCATCTGAGACCAAAGAGAGAGAATAGACAATGTAAGAAAATGTCTGGATGATGTGAGAGAAGAGTTCTCTGCAAATGGTATCCATTTATTTGGTGAAGTATGAGACAAGGGGTCCTCAGCTCAGATGATTTCATTTTAAATTTTTTGAAGTTGACATGACAAAGGAAAAGAATTCTCCAGAAAACATTCTTTAGAATCACTTATAGGTTTAAAATACCTGACCTAGTATGGTCATTCTTAACTTATGTACCTTCACCAAATAACTATAAAGGATGTCCCAAAAATTTTAGTGCAGTTTTAAGCTTTAGTAGTTTGAACCTACATAAAGACTTTCTGGGACACCCTTCCTATTTTCAGACTCCACTTCAAGTTCCCTTCCCAAATGAAATAAGCCTTTTTGACACTTATTCCTTCAATGAACTCCTGTGAAAGTGCTCCCAGCCTCTTCCTTAGTAAGCATTTAAATATTCAACCCTATAAAAGAATATCATAACAGTATATAGATTAGCATAAATCTTATCCACTGTCCTATATTATATGCTAACTACATGTCAACATTTATTAGAGTGTCAGTCTCTTCTAACTCACTAACATAGTCTTTTCAAGGGCCAGGACCTTATTTTTTGTACCAGTTTTCACTGACATCTCAATATAATTATTGAGTGATGGAAGCTCTTTAATAAACATTTCCTGATGACTTTAGAATGAGCAAATTTTCAAGTAGGAAATAATAGTGGATAAGCCCCTCTCGTTTTTGTTAAAAAAAACAATACAAGAAACAGACGAGGAAAGAGTAATAGAGGTCATGTGACCTATCTAATGTCATAGAGCTAGTGACGATCACTTGTAAACTACAAAACTTTTAAAGTCCTTTACAATCTGGATGCAACCTACCTTTGTAGGCTTACTGCAAACTTCTCTCAAGTACTTTTAAGCACTCTTTCCATAGTTACTTATGTTGACAAATCCAATAGCCTTTTCTCAATCCTCATTCTCCTTAACTTCTCTGTGACTTATGGCATTGCAGATCACTCTCATCTCTTTGATATTCTCTTATCTCTAGATTTTTCGGGTGCATCACTTCTGGTTTTCCTCCTACCTACCTAACAGCTCCTTATCAATATTCTTTGTTAGATCTTCAACCAGATCATGCCTTCTCATGTGTCTCTTGGGTTCTGCCTTGGTCCCTCTTCTCTCTCTTTACTGCTTCACTTGGTGATCTCATCAGCTCCCATAAATTGAGAGAAATGATTATCAATAATGAATATTTTGGAAAGATTCAGAGCTCTTGCCTTCTTCCAAAGTCCCAATTTTAAGTTCAGTCTCTTGAAGGACATTTCTCATAATGAGGCTGAATTCATTCTCCTGATATTGGTGAGACACTACCCAACCTTACAAGGAATTTAATCTAAGGTGGGGAAGCCCATTGTGTTCTACTCAAACTTAGGTGGAGACAGATCCTTTTGTTTAGATAGCCCAAAGCTTCAGGTGATCTGAGTACATGGTTTCTCTGTGCAAAGGTGATATGATGCCACTCTCAGCCCCTCACTGAATAGGTACTCTTCCAAGGGTATAAAAAGTGAGCCCACTACCATTGTCTTTGTTATAAGAGAGACAGCCAAATGACTATTCTTTTATAAAATGATTAAATTATCTCAAAACTATGTCTCTTGAATCTTTTTAATCATCACAAGATTTAATTGTTTTCTCTACTGATGATTCTCCAATCTACCTTTCCTGCCCCATCCTTTCTGCTGACCTCCAATCTTCGGTCTCGAACTTCCTTTCAGATATCCCAAACTGTATATCCAGTTGACATCTTAAGCTCAATATACCCAAAACCGAACTCATTATCTTTCCCCTTAAATCCTCCCTTCCCTTTTATGATAGAGGATATCACCAACCTCCCAAGTCACTTAGCCTCACAATCTAGGAGTCATCTTGACTCCTCAAATCTCTCACTACCCCCAACCCCATCCTATCTGTTGCCAAGGCCTGTCAATTTCACCTTTGTGACATCTCTCAAATATGCCCCCTTTTCTCTTCTGATGCTGCCACCATTGAAGTATAGGCCTTTGTCATCACACACCTGGATTAATCCAATAGCCTGCTGATGGGTCTGCCTGCCTCAAATCTCTCCCTACTCCATACCATCTTCCATTCAGTCACCAAAGTGATTTTCCTAAAGTGAAGGTTAGACCAAGTTATTCTCCTACTCAATGAACTCCAGTGGCTCCCTAACACCTCCAGGATTAAATAACAGAAAGTTCATTTTAGCATTTGAAGCCCTTCCTAACCTATCCCCCCCCCTTTAGTCCCCTAATACCATACTTTTCAATCTAGTGGTATTGGCCTTCTGACTGTCCCTCATACAACTGAAACAACTGACCAACAAACATTTGAAAAAAGCCATACAAAATAATTCTAAGGAATTAACAAAAAGAACCAGATTTTTAAAAAAAATTGTTTTTGCTATATCACAGGGAGATGAAAAACTGAAGACTATTTTTTAAACTCCCTTTTATGTTTATTTTTATAAAACTCTCTGCCTGGCACTTGAATCCCAGTTACTTTTCCAGTCTTGTTTCATATTATCCTACTCAAGAACTCTCTATTCCAGTCAAACTGCCTGATCTTGCTTTATGAAACATTCCAGATGCTGCTTCTTTGCCTCATTTATATTTTGTAGTTCAGGTGAAACCTGTAGCATATGAGGCCTTTCCTGATCTCCTCTACCCCACCCCAACTGTTAGTGCTCTCTTCCTCCTAATAGTACTTTATAGATATTTTATATTTACTTATCTGTATAAATCTTATAATGTAAGGTTTTCCAGGGCAAGCTCTAGTAGGCAGGGGTGGATCCTAAGATATAAGGTCAGTTGTTTCAGTTTTGTCTTCCTGACCCCAGCTGGAGTTTTCTTGGTAAAGACACTGGAGGCTGGCTATTTTCTTTTCCAGCTTATTTTATAAATGAGGAAACTACGGCAGGCCAGGTTAAGTGAACTGCTCAGGATCAGATAGCTAAGTTAGTGTCTGAGGCCAGATTTGAACTCAGGAAGAGGAGTCTTCCCAACTCCAGGCTTGGCACTCTATCCTCTGCACCACTCTTATGCTAACTCTCTTTCCAAGTAGGAATAGTAGCTTCTTCTGGTTGAGCTTTCCTAACCCTCTGAATAATCTTCTTATCCTACTGTAAAGAATTAATTGTTATTTGAGGTTTTTATGCCTCGGCGCACACTGGCCTGAAATTTTCATCTAACTCCAAAATTTCTGAGATTATGTTTACTATCAAAATATACGTGGAGATATATCCCACATTACAGTACTGCCAAACTGAATAAACTGGTGAATCATCTGACAATTGTAAAAAAATAAATTGAGACTACCGTATTAATTTGGATGTTTACACAAACTCCTTAAAACCAAAGTCCTTTACTGTAACACTGCTGCCCCCTAGAGGATTTTTCTAAGCACAGAATAGTAAATCAAGATTTTAAATTCTTAAAAAGAAGTGATAATCTATAACAAAATTAAAGAGAATGTAAAACTCGGAAATACTTTTAAGTTTCTAGAGGATACTGTCAGTGTTTCTTTTCTTTCTTTGTGAACAACAAAGGAAAAAATACAATAAATCCATACTCAATACTTTGCTTCCAGCTCAGGTCCCAAAGAAGTAGTAGGTCCCTGTGAAGAAGTAGACAGCCAACCTATCAACTTTGATTCATTAATGTTCTTACTTCTCTCATCCTCTAGGGAAGTGCCAAGTCATGTATGCACACTTTTCCTATTTATAAATTGACAGGATCTAGAACTACAATGGACAAAGATTTAAACTAGTTCTATTTCTTCACTTTACAGATAAGGAAACTGAGGAACTGAGAGGTTGTTTTGTCCAAGTTACATGGATAGTAAACAGCAGAAGGTATTTTAAGACAATCTCTTCAAATTTCCAAAGTAGTATTCTTTCCACTAAACTCCTTTTACTTCAAAAAGGATATCAAATCACAGCATGACATGAAATTTATGTGTGTGCGCGCGTGTGCGCGCACACACACACACACACACACACACACACTCTCGAGTATTATTAGAATTGTCTTAAGAAGATTCTGAAGATCAACTGGAAGAATAAGATACCAGAAACTGAGACCCTTTCTTGAACTAAACTGCCAGGCATTCAAATGCTACTGCAATATGGACTGGCCATATTGTTTGAATGCCAAATGTAAGCTTGCCTAAAAGATTATTTTATGGAGAACTCACACAGGGCAAGCAATCACCTAGTGGTCAGAAAAAGTGATATAAGGAAATTCTCAAGGTCTCCCTTAAGAACTTTGGAATTGATTGCATGACATGGGACACACTAGCACATGATGGTTCAGCACAGTGTGCCTCATAAGAGAAGCATGTGTGCCCTCATCAGAGAAGGTGCTGTCCTCTATGAGCAGAGCAGAATTGAAATAGCTCAAAAGTAACACAAGATGTTTAGAGAATCCAACCCAAGTGTTCACATGGATCATCTGTGCCCAACCTGTGATAGAGCATTTAAAGCTTTTATTGGTTCGATTAGTTGCAATCAGAGACCCTGTAACTTGACTCTAACACAGCGGTCCTTTTCAAGAATGAAGGACACAAATCAACCAACCAACCAACCATGTGGAAAGAGCGCAGTGGTGGATTTGGATTGAGAATATTTGGATTACAATCCTAGGTATGTCACTTACTACCAGTTCATCATGATGAAGATAAAGGCGGAAAAAAAGAAGAGTCAGTAACAACAAAAGTAAATCTTACCTAACTTCTTGGTACAGCGGAAAGACAATGGATTGGGAGTCAAAAGGCCATATTTTAATTCTAATTTTGCTACTTACTACCTTTACTACTTACTTGACCTTGGGCAAGTCATCTTTCCTTCCCCAGCCACAGTTTTCTTGTCTATAAAATAAGGAGTCTGTACTAGACAATCTCTAATTTTAGGGTTTTTTTTAGTCTAAAATCCTGTGATCTCTCTTTCTCTCTCATAGGAATGAGTGTTTGTGTGTGTGTGTGTGTGTGTGTGTGTGTGTGTACACACACACACACACAAGTATGAAAACTGATTACACATGAAACAGTCACTTAACTTCTCTGGACCTCAGTTTCTCTATCTGTCAAATGAGGGGATTGGACTGGGTATCCTCTAAGATTCCCCCCTTAGCCCTTAATCTACAATCTTAAGCATATAGATAGAACATTAAAATGTTATTAAATCTGAGTTCAGAGGGAAGAGAAGGGAACAATATTAAATTAAACCATAAATACAGAAAATCCTTAATTAATTACCTAAACATGTAAATTAGGGCTCAGAGAAGCTCAGGTTTCAGACTTAGGAGCCCTAGAAGAACTCATAACTCATATTGATACTATTTCATCTACAGTATGGGTCAAAGGGACTTTTGTGCCATGATTTATAACAATTTCTTTACCTTTGCTTAAGGAAAGGGAAGGTAAGGACTGTATCTTCTCTTCAAGTGTCAGTGTCTTAACAGATACTCAATCAATACTGGTTGAATTGAAATAGCTGACTTACAAATAAACTTTAGAAATATAGCTGGGTTTCTAGCACTTAGCATAATTCCTGGCACATAATAAGTGCTTAATAGATGTTGCTGATTTGACATCCAAAATATTTTCTAATGGAGCAACTTGATAGACTATTTATCTAAATAAACATTTGTGGTAAAAAGATTTTAACAGTCGGTTAGCGATAATGGAGAGACGCCAGTTTTTGAAGGACCACCCTTTCAGGGAGGAGACTGTGCCGTGTATTCCACCTCCGCCTGCTAGGCACTTCACTTTCCGGGGTGTGAGCTTAAAAGGCAAGGAGAGAACGGAAGTGAGGTCTTTTGCCTGCTCTCCTGGTCCGATGACTGGCGCTGCACACAGAGACGATGACTGAGGTTGGACTCGGCCCGGCTCTCTGTAACAGCACGTGCTTGACTCAGCTCTCCCCCTCAAAGGTGGCCTTGGGTTTTTAGTGAGTTTTATCGGGAATATAGACTAAGCTTAGACTTAAGACTATTTGTTTTGTATTTCTACTTTCCTATCCCTCTAATCAACATCACCTTGTAATTTCCAAACAATAAAAGCTCTAACTAGAGATCAGAAGCTTCTTCCATTTACTAGTCTGGGAGATAAATAAGGGAAAGGTTAAAAAGGGGAGGTTAATGCTCTAGTATCCAATTTTAAATCTCACACATTATAGCTTGAATATAAGTAGAAAAGCAGGCTGGGCATGCTTCAAGACCAAGGCATTGGAGTCCCAGTGATACACTGGTACGCTAAAGAAATATCTCTAGAACATTGGGTCAACTACCCTCTCTTTACCTGCTCTGTCCTCTCTCCCCCCCAGAGTTATGGCATGACATGAACAAGAGTAGCATAAAATGACAAGGTACAGATGGGTTGTGACTGTCACTGCTGGAGATAGACACCAACACTTATCAGATCAAAGATTCACTGAAGCATACAAACAGAAGGAATGAAAGTCAAAGCATCTAATGACAAGCATTATATTACAAGCACTGTAAGCCCATGGGAGTATAAAGACAAAAGGGGGAGTTTAATGCTCGTATATCCAAACTGGGAGTCACCTGCAGAAAAGAAGTGGGTTTAGGTGGAAAAATAATGGTTTGTTTTAGACATGTTGAGTTTGAGATGCCTATGTAACATTCAGTTTGAAAGCTAAAATAAGCAGTTCGTGATGTGGTAATGAACAAGAGCTCTGGAGACACCCTAAGGTTCACCATATAAAAAATAATCCTCACTAAACTCTACCATCCTGTCAAGTTACCTTCCTAAATTTCTCTTCCTTTTCTTAGCCAGATTCATATGAGAACAATTTCTTGTTCTCTATCTCCTCTACCCTCCTAATCCATGTATAATCTGGTTTCCAGCTTCATCACTCAAATAAAACTGCACTGTCAAATAATCTCGTGGTGTCAAGTCCAGTTGTCTTTTCTCAGTCTTCATCTTTATTAACCTCTCTATAGCATTTGACACTGTTGATCACTTTCTCCTGGATACTTCCTCATTTCTGGGATTTTCTGCATGAGACAGCTTCTTTTCATTTTCCCTTGCCAGATCATCCAAATCATGCCTCCTGTTGGTGTACCCCAAAGCTCTATCCTAGGTCCTCTACTCTATACTCTCTCATTTGGTGACATCAGCAACTCCCTTGGGTTTAATTAGCATTTCTATGCAGGTGACTCCCAGTTTGGCTTTACGAGCATTAAACTCCCCCTTTTAACTTTTCCCATATATATATATATATATATCTCCCAGACCACTAAGAAAAAGAAGCCTCTGAGCTTTAATCAGTGAGGGATTAGTTTTTATTGTTTGGGAATTAATTAGACAACAAAAGGTGATACCAATTAGGGAAATAGGAAAGTAGAAATACAAATGAATAATCTTAGATCTAAACTTAGTCTCTATTCCTTTATAAAACTCACTGAATCCCAAACTGCCTGCCAGGCCGAGAACCAGCAGAGAACCAGGACATGTGCGAGCCGCCACAGCTAAATTTAAAAAAACCAGAGAGACCGAACTTCTGTTCCACCCTTGATTTTAAGCTGGCATCCTGGAAGTTCGAAGTTTCCACCCCAAAAGGGAGGTCCTTCAAAAGCCGCTTCAGTAGCATGCGCTCAACTCTCAAATGATTCCGCTAAAACTTCCGTTTTTTACCACAATACTCACAATTCAAAAATTAAAAGGAACTAGGAAATTTTCTTGGGAAGTAGAAAAACATATTTCTAGGAATTGTTTTATTGACTGCTGGTATAAAGTAAAATAGAAATACCTAATAGTAACAGTATGTGCAGATGGCCAATAATATTTATATTTTTAAAAATTATGTTCACATAAAGTATAAAAACAGTCTTGTGTTTCCACTTTTAATAGTTTTTTTTTTTAAATAAGAGACAATTTAAAATGGGTTCACACTTACAAGAATAACACCAAAAACTATCTTCCCTGGATATCTTGCCATCTATTCTGTTCCTTCACCATCTGGGCTAGATCACACTTCCCTCACAAGGTGAGTTAATTCACTATGTTTGGAACCATGATTTAGTATAGAGTTTGACTGGCCAGTGAGTACAAACTTTCCTGAAGAAACACAAGATATGGCATATAGACCATGATTTACATCCATCCATCTTGGATATTTTGGGATATCTTGCCATCCAGCTTACTAAAACTTTATTAAAGACCAAAAGTCAAAAATCAATATAGCCCACAAAACTGAGTAATGACACTGTTTTCTACTAATAGGCTAACAGCTTAAGCAAGTCAAAAGAACAAAAGAGAACAGAAAGAAAGTGGGAAGAGAAAATAAACAGGTGAAGAAAGTAAAGAAAAATATAAATAGTTGTGATAAAATAATGGGATTTAGCAGATACTCAAAGACCCACCTGGAGATTAATCTATACTGATTGAATCAAGTGAGAGTGATTAACTGCTGATTAGCCTACTTCAAGTTAAATGGATTGTAATCACACCTTGAGAACACCTTCAGAACCAATGGATTTGGATGATGCCAACCAATCAGCTTGAAGCAGTGTGTAAGGACCACCTCTGTTCCAGACCTATAAAAAGCTTCCACAATCAGCTTGCTGGAGAGAGATCATGATTGAAGCAGGCTTGTGGCAGAGGACTTGAGGAAGAACCAGACCAGGTTGGAACTCAAGGCTAAATAGGCTTTTTTCTTAACTTTCTGAACTCCATGGGAATATCTGTATGCTTTAATAAATGTTTAATGCCCAAGGACTGGTGCTAAAGCTTCTAATTTAAGGCGACCACAATTTAGATTTTAAACATCACATAGTCCTGGAATTTTGAGTGCAGTAGTCAAGTAGTAAGAAGCAAGAAGATTCTTCATTAGTACTAGTGAAATGTTAAAAGATCTATAGAAGACTCCATCTTTCCTCTATGAAAAGTTTATAGGAAGATATTTCCAGTAAGAAGATACTTTCAACATAAGATGAGATTGTAAAGAACAGTCAAAGATCTACTCAATTAATGAAGTGAAAGGAAAATTTGTATACTGCAAAGGAAAATAGATTAGAGGTGGCAGAAATAGGAAAATATTACAGTAAATCTAGATTGAGGTTATAAGGATTTTGAAATTGCTGAGGACCACAAAAATGGAAGAATATTATCTCAAAGACATTTTGAAGCAAAGCTATTTAATATGGGGATTTGACCAACAGAAACAAAAGATATATTAAAAGATACATTATTATAGGGGAAACTGGTAGAGTAGAAACAGTACTAGATTTGCAGTTAAAAGGCCCTGCCTCTGTCACTTGTTACCTGTGAAGCTTTGGGAAAGTCATTTCATATTTCTTGGGCTCAGTTTCCTCATCTATAAAATATAAGGCGTGGACATGGCTTCCAATGTCCCTTTCAACTGTAAGTTTTTATCTCATAGGCAATAATCAGTCAGCAAATGATATATTCAGCACATACTTTGAGCAAGATAGTAAGGGAAACAAAAATAAAAGTCCTAAGTCCCTTTTATTTAAGAGCTTTCACTCCAGATGGAGAGATAAGGTGCATAAACATTAAAGATAACTAACAATACAAAGTAGTTCATGAATGAGGCTATGTAAGTGAGGAAAACTGCTACAGGACTTCAGAGTAAGAAGAAATTTATTGTGGAAAGAAGTGGAGAGGAAAAATCTTATGGCAGAGGTGAGACTTGAACACAGCTCTAAAAGAGTTCAAATCCCACCTCAGACACTTGACACTTACTAGCTGTGTGACCCTGGGCAAGTCCCTTAACCTTCATTGCCCTGCCCCCCCCCCAAAAAATGGGTACAGGAAATTATTCAGTGTTGAAGAGAAGAGGAAGGGGAGTGGCACAAAAGGCATTTCAGTCATAGTGAAGTGTGTCAGCAAGAAAAGTTCAAAGACAAAAAATACAAGAAAGCTCAAGGGACAGATAGCAATCCTGGTTGAAAGAAGTATAGAGTACATGAGAAAGGTGAAAGGCAGCACAAAGTCAGATTGCAGAGGGCCTTCAGTGTCATGCAAAGACATTTAAACTTCACAAAATAGGCAACTGAGATACACTAAAGATTTTTTAAAAGGAAGGAAGAAAGAAATTCAGAAAGAAAATTAAGTTGGTTATGTGAAGGACATTTTAGGTGGGAAGAGAATATAGAGGCAAAAAAGACATGTTAGATGATTATTACAGTAGTCCAAGATGTAGTGATTAGAACATGTACTGAGGTAGTAGCAAGCTACTGTCTGAGGCCAGATCTGAACTCATATTCTTGACTCTAGGCTGAGCACTCTACCTACTATACTACCTAGCTGTCTCTAATGAATGATATTCATTTTAATGACTGAAAGTTGGCACCACTGACAAAAACAATGGAGTCAAATAAAGAGGCAGTTTTTAAGGAAAAATATGATAACTGTAAGGTATGGTAACATGTTAAGCAATTGGAGATGCTGGCTTGAATGTGAAAGAGAAGTTAGGGGTAAAGACATAGCACTAGAGAACTAGAATTGGAAGGCACCTGAGAAGTCATCTATTCCAACCATTTTCTTTTACATGCAGGTAAAAAGAAACCCAAGGAGGATTGAAATGACCTGCCCTAAAGTCATACAGGGAGTAACTGTCAGAGGTGGGAATTCAACAAACTCATAGTATAGATGGGGAAAGTACAGGGATACTAAGTGACTTGATTAAGGTTACACAGGTAATAAGTAGTCATACAGTCAGTGAGACTGGAAGTGAGGCCCTGTAACCCCAAAGTTCCTTCTACCAGACCACACTATTATCTACGAAGAGGACTCATAGGTAAAGTGATTTGAATGTGAATACCAAGGGAAAGTGTGTTAAAAGACCAAGGGAATATCTACCATAAAAAGCAGGTAATCTGATGAAGAGGCAGCAATGTAAGGAGAAAAGAACTATTCACAGAAGTAGGATAACCAAGAAAGAGTGATGTTATTAATACCAAAGGAAGAGATAGTATCTAGAAGGAGAGCATTATTAACTGTGTTAAAAGCTGCAGAAAGGCCAAGAAGGATGAAGACTGACAAAGAATAATTTTGATGGAAGAGTGGGACAGAAGCTTGATGATGAAGAATTATAGGAAAAAATGACTTAGAAAAAGTAGCCAAGAGACATTACATATTCCAAATGCTTAGTGGTTAAAAAAAAAAATATATATATATATATATACACACACACAAAAGAGACAACTAAAGCAGTTTGGCAAAGTGAAGGTGCTTGTATATTTTTTTGTCCCCAAATAGAAGGGACTAATGCATTTTTATTGGAGGAGACACTAATAAGTCAGTCGGTTAATAAGAACTACTATGTGGGGCAGCTAGGTGGCGCAGTGGATAGAGTACCTGCCCTGGAGTCAGGAGGACATGAGTTCAAATCCGGCCTCAGACACTTAACACTTACTAGCTGTGTGACCCTGGGCAAGTCACTTAACCCCAATTGCCTTACCAAAAGAAAAAAAAAAAGAACTACTATGTGCCAGGTACTGTGCTAAGCAATGGGGATACAAAAAGGCAAAAGACAGTCCCTGCCCTCCAGGACATATCATAATCTAATGGAGAAGATAACAAGCAAATACATGTGTACAAACAAAACAAGCTACATATAAGATAAATAGGAAAAATAATTAACAGAGGGAAGACACTAGAATTAAGAAGGGTTAGGTAAAGTTTCTTGTAAAAGATGTGATTTTAACTAGAGGGAGAGTAGTATTCTAGGCATGAGGAAGAGCCAGAAAAAAAAATGCCTGGAGCCAAGGGATGGAGTATTTTGCTTGTGGAACAGCAAAGAGCACAGGAGTATGTGGCAGAGAGTAAATTGGAAAGATGGGGAAGCTGAGGCAAATTAGGAAGAACTCTGAAAATCATTTTGGTGGTTGACTGGAGGATGAATTAGAGTGGGGAGAGATTTAAGGCATGCAGACCCATCAACAGGCTATGGCTATAATCCAGGTGTGAGGTGATGAGGGCCTGCACCAGGTACTGGCAGTGTCAGAGGAGAGAAACCAGTATATTTGAGGGATGTTGCAAAGGTGAAATCAATAGGCCCTGGCAACCTAGATGTCACCTCAGCTCCTCATTATTTCTCATCCCTCCCATATCCAATCTGTTACCTGAGGGACTGGGAAGAAGGTATTACCCTCTTCAGTAACAGAGAAGTCTGGAGGGGCAGGAAGAGCTTAGGGGGAAAAATAATGAGTTCTATTTTGCTAGGGAATGATAGGTATATTTGAGAATTATCAGCAAAGAGGTGATAAATAAATCCATGGGAGTTGATGAAATCACCAAGTGAAGTAATATAAAAGGAAAAGAAATGAGGGACCATGACAGAAGGGACCCTAAAATTAGAGGGCATGACCTGGACTATGTTCCAGCAAAGGAAACAGAGAAAGAGAGGTCCATAGTCAGGAGCAGAATCCAGAGAGTGGTGTCCCAAACACCTAGAGAAAACAGAATATCAAAGAGAGGAGGATGGAGGAGATATCAGTATGTTTATAGTCATTAGGGAAGGAATAAGCAGATAAAAGGAGATTCAAGATAATATTGTCCCTTTTGTCATTCCAACAACAGTGTCAAAGGCTGCAAAGAGGTCGAGAAGAAAGAGAAAATGGGAATAGGTCTAATTTAGCATTGGATTTGACAATTAAGGGATCATCTGGTAATTTTGGAAAGAGTAATTGGTGGAATAATGAGGCCTGAAGCCTAATATAAGGGACAGAGAAGAGAATGCAAGGAGAAAGAGTAGAAGAGATATATGATGATAGTGGGATGGAAGGATCAAGTGAGGGTTTCTGAGGATATGTTGGAGACAGGCTTGTGTAACATAAATCTGTACTGGACCTTGTCAGAATAGCTGCACCTTCATTTAGTATCACCTACGAAAGGTGGAAGGTGGTGGATATGGACATCATCCAAGCACTGAGGCTTGGCAGGGTACAATTGGTGATAAAAGAGTTGGATTTTGGCTTACAGAAGGTCAAGACAATAAGTCTGCAATTTTATCAAAGACTATGATGAAATGGTTGACCATGAAGTCCAAGGTAATTAGAATAAGGCTAAAGGATGGGGTAAAATGAGAGGCATGAAGGATTAGAAATGACTGTTAAGAATGCTGGCCTACGGGGCAGCTAGGTGGCACAGTGGATAAAAAGCATCGGCCCTGGATTCAGGAGGACTTGAGTTCAAATCCGGCCTCAGACACTTGACACTTACTAGCTGTGTGACCCTGGGCAAGACAATTAACCCCCACTGCCCCACCAAAAAAAAAAAAAAAAAAAGAAAAGAATGCTGGCTCACATTAAGTGGGAATAGAGAGGGAGAGATTAGAAAGTTGTGGTAGATCAGTGCCAAATGATAGTGAGGTCTGGTTTGTAGATAGTTGGCTAATATAGGGTGGATGGAGTTGAGAACAAAGACTGTACAGGTGCTGAGAGCTCTTTACCAAAGATGTTGAAGTTAACAATTATCGGAAGACAAAGGAGAGAGGAAAACTGTAAGTGAGGTACTGAAGACATCAAGAAAGGTGGAAATGACAAGCAACAAGAAGATAGTATGAACTGACAGTATGGATTTCAAATGAGAGGCCCATAAATCTAGCAGAAGACAGGGAATTTAAAAAGTACTCAAATAGTTTTCCTGATACTGATCTCCACTGGTTCAAACTTTGTTAAGGATACTATCTAGGTAAAGAACATTAGCCATTTGGTATGTAGAATCCACATGTTCCAATTTAACTGTCCTGATTAGAACCAGGCAAGAGATAATAAATACAAGTTCCCCTAAAATAACTTTAGGACATCATGGTAAACACAAGTACAATGCAATGTGTCACGTAAGCAAGTTTAACCATACCTTTTTTAGGGGGTAGGAGCATGTAAGAGAGGATAGAGCTGATACTCTGGCCTTAAGCGGTGTAAGTTAAGTTCATTTAAAAAGTTATACACCTCTAACTGGACAGTACTTTTATCACGTCACATGGCTCCATAATTTTTGGCCTTTTTATCCATGATTCACACATAGCTTTTATATTCAATCACAGTATTAAATCACAACTCCACTCCCTCCAGTTTCAGTTTTCCGGGATGTAATTAGGAAAGTGTAAAAACTTAATTGAAGATTTTGTCAAATCCACTGAAAAACATCTGAGTATCTATGTTAGTTTTAGCAAGTCTTTCCAGCTCATAAGTTTTTGTTTGAGGAAACAATACACTTAAATTTATCACCTTTGTCAGAAAAAAACAGAAAACAAAATTCTTACTAATTGTCTGTAAAATGTGCCCCCCTGGGGGTGGCTAGGGGGCGCAGTGGATAAAGCACCAGCCCTGGATTCAGGAGTACCTGAGTTCAAATCTGACCTCAGACACTTGACACTTACTAGCTGTGTGACCCTGGGCAAGTCACTTAACCCCCATTGCCCTGCAAAAAGACCAAAAAAAAAAATGTGCCCCCTCCCCTGAAAAAAAAAAAGCCATTATCCTTTCTGGAAGGTTTAGAATTCTCCCATTTTGTTTATCTTACCATGTAGGCATGGTATAGTATGTAAAATAAAATACCTTTGTACAAATTATAGGAGTTGTCTCATTCACTGCAATAATTCTAAATTAATAAACTTAATCTTTATGTAAACCTTTAATGATGTATATTGCAAAGATTGGCTAAATTTGGGACAATCACATAGTGAGTGAGCAACATAAATACATTTATTTGTTGCATATGAGTTATCCACATGCAGATTATTTAAATGGGATTATCTGTTGTCAGATTTTAAAATGCTGGGCATAATTACGGGTTGAATATATATATATTTGTATATATGTATGATATGCATATACACACATACATCTAAGATATACACATGTATATACATGTGTATGTACGCACACATATACGCGCATATATATATGTGTATATATATATATATATATACACACACACATACACATAAACACACATGCTTCTTTTTTGCAGTAATGTTCAAAGAGAGAACTAGGAAAATAGCACTTTGTGTTCACAAACTAATAATGTCTATGGAGAGATAAACAAGGAAGAGCTGGCCCAACAGGGAGGAGGCCAGGTAAGTTCCAGAGATAGAGAGTGAGGGCCCTTGCTATTGACAGGGGTCATAGAGTTTGGGCCGACATATCACAGGTCAGGTTTCTGGCCGGTGCCGGGTATGGGGGGCAAGGGGTACTTGCACAGGGGGTGCCATTGATCCGGGGCGGGGAGACTAGAGAGGGGGCGGTGTGTCCAGGTACTGAGCAGCCTAACGGAGGGAACAGACGAGAGGGACTCACAGTAGTAGGCCACCACGGGGTCCCGCTTGTCATGCTCCTGCGCTGTCCTCAGATGATGCTGGAGGCTCTTAAACTGCGGGGGCAGCGGGGGTAATGGGGCCAAGGCGGCCATCTCTGTTCCCGGCACAGTAGCTTCCTTACTCACACACAGCCACCTTTATTCACCGGGAACTTCCGCTTCCGCCCGAAAGGTCGCATGAGTGAGAGGGTAGGGAGACGTGCGCGCTCACGCAGGGGCACGCCTACCGAAGACATAGAAGCCGCGTTCCCGGAGCGCTTGAATGAAAGAAGAGAAAGAGGGAGCGGGAGCGCGCCCGCACGTACGCGTGCACGCGCACCCACGCTTTTACCCAGCTCACCTACGGGAGGCTGCGTCCGAGGGTCGCTTGATTTGATTGTCAAGATCCTGGCACTAGCGCCAGTGTGTGAGGGACAAAATGTAAAAGTTGGAAGCATCGCTCACTAATTGTTCTGACACCCTCCATCCTGTGTGCTTCCCTCTCCCCAACTCCTTCGTGTTTATTTTGAATGTATTTTAAGTTTATCTGTTTACGTGATATTCCCACTTCCCAGGAAAATATAATGTCTTGAGGACCCAGACTGTTTTTTCTTTTTGTTTTCTTTGCATCCACAGTGTTCTGTACGGTGTGTGGCGCTTAGTAAATACTTAACTCTTTGATAGGTGAATACATGATTTGGCCCATCCCTTCTCCTCATCCCCTCCATCCCTCCCCGTAATTTTTGTCAATAACAACAGAAGGCTTCCTAAGATCTTTTGGAACTTTAGATTCAGTTACAACCCCAAATGAGAAAATGTAATTAAACCGAAATGTCTTTCAGGGAGAGTCTACATTCCACCCCCCCAACAAGCATTTATTAAGCACACTGTGTTAGGTTTTCACACCTCAAAACTGAACATTTAGAAAAACAAATTAGTTTTAATTTGTAAATGGTCTCCATGCATTACTTCAACAAACCCGTTTCTTGGGTACCTTTTATGTTTAAGGCACTGGAGGGATGAAGAGATGATTAAAATTCTGTCACTATTATCAAGGAAGCTATAGTCTAGTAGGAAGGAAATAGAAGATCTACATAAATGATTGTAACACAAAGTAGAATGTGTTGATAAATATAAACTGCTATGGGAAGTTAGAGAAGGGGGGAAATCAAAAGTAGAAGTGTTTGGGGAGCGTTTTGGTCATTTTCAGTCATGTCTTCCTGACCCCATTTGATATTTTCTTGGAAAAGATACTGAAGTGGTTTGCCATTTCCTTTTCCAGCTCATGAGGAAAGTGAGGAAAACAAGGTGAAGTGACTTGCTAGTCACACAGCTAATAAGTGTCTAAGGCCAGATTTGAATGCAGGAAGATGAGTCTTCCTGACTCTAGGTCTGGCACTCTATCCACAGGACCACCTAGGGCCCCCCTCCCCCCTTGGAGTGTTTAGAAGAGAGAAAATAAATACTTCCATATTAGGAGTTCTAGGAAGATGGCATTAGGAACCTTAATGGATAGCTAAGACTGACTTAGAGATGGCAAAGAGGCATTTAAAGTGAAGGGGACAGCTTGACCAAAAAAGGCACTGAAGCCAGAAAGCATGGAGACATGTTTGAGTATTAGCAAATGATCCAATTTAGCCTGTAACAAAATGTGTGAGGAGAGCTGTAGGAATTGGGGGTATAAGATTAGAAAGGGAGATTGGGGTCAGATCCTAGATGGCCTTGTATACCAGGCAAAGGTATCATTTGGTAATTTTTGGAAGTTTTTTGAGATTGTCAGTTGGCATGATAGCTGAGTCTTAGGGAGATTAATCTGATCTATAGGTTGGATGGGGGGGGCAAAACAATGAATGTGGGGACACTAATTAGAAGATTATTGCAATTGTGGCTATTTATCATGATTCAGTGGAAGAAAACCCTTGAAATCCAATGATTATCATTGAAAATAAACTTTAGTATAAATGGAAACTTAGAAAATGAGAACTGTAAGGACTTAGAAGGTAGCCTGGGGGAGATAACCTGGCTTTTTGGATAAAACACTGGACTTGGAAGTGTGATAAGATCACAGATAAAGACCTGGAAGGGACTATAGAGGCAGTCTACCACAACCCTTTCCTTATGCCTGGACATTATGCTTTCTTTAATGTATCCTAAAACTGAATTAGTTTTATTGGCTGCCAGATCATGCTCCACTAAACCTCCTTATCTTTTTTAGAGGCCTAAATGTATTTCCCCCATCTTGGAATTGTGAAGTTGATTTTTCTTAATCTAAGCATAAGACTTTATATTTATCCTTATTAAACTTCATTTTACTTGATTAGGCTAAACATTCTAGTCTTCAGGAACTTTAAAAAATCTTGAAGCAATCATCCAGCATGGTAGATATCCCAGCTTTGTGTCATCTGTGAAATTGATAAGTATATCCTAGTGAGAAGCATCCTATAAAAGTAAGAAGCAACCCAGGGCCAAGCATGAGTCCTCTGCATGCTTCATGGGAGACCTGGTTATGTGATCATTCCACTATTTCCAAATTCACCTAATGATACTATCAATTTGTTTTGCATCTTTCCACATTTTTTCCCCCACAAGATTAGCATAAGGCACTTAGCCAAACAATTTAGTAAAATCTATGGAAGCTCTGTGTAAAAGCAGTCTACTGTTCTACTAGTCTAGTAACTTTGTGAAAAAAGGAGATAATGTTGATCTTTATCTTTCTTCAAGTCATGCTGATTCTTTGCAATTATTACTTCATTTTCTAGATGTTCATTAATCTTGCCTATAAAATTCTAGAATTTTGCCAGGAATCAAAGGCAAGCTCACTGACCTGTAATTTATAGACTCCATTATCTTACTTTTTTTTTTTTTTTAGAAATTTGGGACAAACCTTTCACTAATTCTTTAGTATCTCTTTTGTTCACTGTATTTCAAAGATCACCTACTGACTCATCAATCACTTCTACTGGTTCTATCAGTGCCTGAGGATGTAGTTTATCTAAGGCAGGTGACAAACTTATCCAGGGCAGCTAGATGCTCTCTTACCTGCTCCTCATTTATCTTGGGTATTAAATCCTTACTAGGCACTTCCATTCTGCTCTTTATAGTTCAAAGATAATTTTCCTTAGCAGAGCTAATAGAAGCAACATAAGATTGGAACAAATATTCCTTCTCTCTTTTGTCATTCGTCATCATTCCAACTGCTTTTTTTTTTTTTTAAGTGAAGCAATTGGGGTTAAGTGACTTGCCCAGGGTCACACAGCTAGTAAGTGTTAAGTTCCTGAGGCCATATTTGAACTCAGGTACTCCTGATTCCAGGGCCGGTGCTCTATCTACTGCGCCACCTAGCTGCCCCCAACTGCTTTTAACAGTAGTCATTTCTTTTTGGTCCTCCTCTTTTTCCCAATATTGCTAAAAGCAACAACAGAACTTTTTTTTTTTTTTGCTATCCTTACCTTTTCTTGTGAACTTCATCTCATTTATTTAGCACTTCCAATATTATCCTTGAAGAATCATTCCTTGTTTTTGTATTTATCCTTTATTACTTGACCTTATTTCCATCTTCTTTACAAGTCTGCAGTGCATCCACATTGAATTTCTTAGACTCTTCTTTCTCGTTCTAAGCAGCATTTTCTTTCTGGGAGTCTTCAATTTGTATTCTAATTTTTATAGAAATTTATTCTAAACTTCCACCCTTGATCTCATCATGTTCTGACTCTTGTGGCCTATTTCTCAAACATATTTCTTCTCTATCCAGCATCATATTTCTCTTACTGTTGACTTATTTCTGTTTTCAAAACTGCACAGATCTCCCTAACCTTGAAAAAAATCTTCACTTTTATCTCTGTTCATTTCAAATATACATATCTTTTTGTCTTACTGCCAGACTTGATAAAAGTTTTCTTCTCTAACTTCAGCATCCATTTAGTTATCACTCATTAACTCTTTAACTTTCTACCGTCTGGTTTTTATTACAATTTTACTGACTGTATCCGGTCGTAAAGGTTGTTATAAACAACTGATCGCAAATTCAAAAAATGGATTTTTCCTCTCTCTCTTTCATGGCCTTACTGCATTCTGATATTTAAACCAGGAGTTCTAAGAGTGTGGTCTGTGGACTTTTGTGGGTCCACCAGACCCTTTCACAGGATCTGTATGATCAGAACTATTTTCACAAAGTAATGCTGAAGTTATTTGCCTTTTTGTTTATACTCTCATTCTCTCACAAATTTACAGTTTAATTACAAATATGAAGACTGAATTAATATCTGGTCTGTAGAAATGAACTTTTGTCCTATAAATGTATGGATTTAGAAGTATGGCTGGATTCAGTATCAGTGCAAACTAATCATTGAAAATCTTTTACGTCAATGTGTGGCAGAAAACACAAGTGGTGCTGAAATATTCAGAATACTGAATACCTTTCTGAATCTCATAGTTTGTCTGGAAACAACTATGTAGACATTTGTACTAATGGTGCAAAAGCACTGGTGGATAAAACTTCTAGTGCTTTGGTACAAATCAAAGCAGTGGCACTAAATTGTACTAGATCAATGTAACTTTCATTGGAAGAGACTTGGCAATAAAGAAAAAAGGCAGTTTCACTTAGAAATGTAATTGATAAAGCAATAAAAATGATTAATTTTTATTAAATCTCATATCTTGATTGTATATCTTTATGATATTCTGTGTGATAGAATGGGAAGTCCATATGAAATACTTCTGCTGCATATAGAAATATGATTGCTGTCTCAAGGAATACACTCGTGCAATTGTTTGAGTTTCAAGCTGAACTGGTTTTTTTTATGGAATACCATTTTTACTTGAAAGAATGAGTGACAAAGTATAGTTATTCAGACTCGGATATCTGGCAGACATTTTCTTAAAAATGAATGAAGTAACTTCAAGGAAAACAACTTACAGTATCCGTTGCTAATGATAAAATTTGCCCTTCCAAGTAAAAATTATATTTTAGAAAACTTGTATCAGCCACCACAAGTTGACAGATTTCCAATACTTAAAGACTTTTCTGATGAGACAGGTAGTAATCTCAATGAATATGACTATTTTTGCCATTGTATAATTGAATCTGCCAATTTTTGGAAGATCTGTTGACCAATATTTTCCAAATGATGAATTTATGATGTTATAAAAGCACACATGAATAAAAGATCCATTCAAAAATACAAGATAAATAAAAGGATTTTAAAGTAGTAGAATATTAAAAATTCACTGATATAGTTTCAGATCTACATTGCAACTAACCTTTAAGAAACTACCACTTGTAGAAGAGTATAAAGAGAGTGTAATATGGTGTAGGATCAAAGGGTGAAAAGATAATATAGTTTGGTGTAGGATCGAAGAAGAAAATCCATAATTGTCTGAAAAGGCTATTAAAGTTTTTTCCCCTTTTTCAACCACATATCTGTGTTAGATTGGATTTTCTTTATATACTTCAACCAAAACAACACATTGCAACAGATAGAATGAAGTATGTATGAGAATTCAGCTGTGTTCTATTAAGCCAGACATTAAATAGATTTGCAAGAATGCATGACAATGCCACTCTTTTCTCAATCTTTATTATGGAAATATAGCTATTTTTCATAACATGTTTATTATTTGTTGTTATTAATTTCCTTTATGCTAAATATTGATAGATATAACTCATAAAAACAAAAGCTTTTTGGGAGCTTTTTTGAGAGCATAAAGAAATCTTGAGACCAAAAAGTTTGAGAACTTCTGCTGTAAACCATTTCCTCCTTAAAATTCTCTCCTCCAGTGACTTCTGAAACATTTCACTATACTGGTTCTTCCAGCTTCTCTCTGATTAATGCTTATTTCCACCTCCTCTCCACCCCTAAATAATTTAACTACACATTCTCCAAACTTTATTTCTTAGCACTCTGCTCTTATACTCTTCCTGGTTCATTTTTTTTTTGGGGGGGGGGGGCGGGAAATGAGGATTAAGTGACTTGCCCAGTGTCACACAGCCAGTGTCAAATGTCTGAGGTCACATTTGAACTCAGGTCCTCCTGAATCCAGGGCTGGTGCTTTATCCACTGCACCACCTAGCTGCCCCTTCTTGTACATTTTTACAACCTTGACTATCATGTTTCTTTTGAAAGCAACCAAATCTCCAATTCTGTATCTCAAACTGTCTGCTGGACATTTACAATTTAATGTCCTACCACCTCCTTAACTTTAACATGTGCAAAACTGAACTCATCATCTTTCTCAAACCAACTTCCCCTCCCAATTGCCCTTTCTCTAAATTGGTACTACAATTTCCTCAATTACCTAGACTTAAAAACTTGAAGTCAAATTTGACTCATTACAGTAATGAGAATGAGTCCAAGATGACTTTACATTCTTTTTATTTTTCCTTTAAAATGTCCCTCATATATATTTCTCCCACTCAATTCCTATTTGCATCATCTTGGTTCAGTTTTATAGTCTCATATTGTCTACATCACCTTTCTCGTTTAAGTCTCTCCACCATCCAGGCTAATTCTTATACCAATGCCATTCAAATCTTCCTTAAATACCACATCCAACATGGCAATCTTTTCTTTTCTTTTCTTTTGTTCTTTTTCGGGGCAATGGGGGTTAAGTGACTTGCCAAGGGTCACACAGCTAGTAAGTGTCAAGTGTCTGAGGCCGTATTTGAACTCAGGTACTCCTGAATCCAGGGCGGGTGCTTTATCCACTGCGCCACCTAGCTGCCCCCAAATGCCAATCTTTTCTTCAAAAGCCTATTATGACAATATCCTAGTATACCGAATCTAAATACTTGTTTTTAAGGCCTTCTATACTTTGATTACATCTTTCTTATAAAGCCTTTTTTTTCTATTATTTACTAGTACATCTTTCTTCTTTTCAAGTCGGAGAAATAAGCCATTTTCATTCCAACCTTTATGTGTTTGCTTATGTAGCTCTCACTTCAGAGAGTCTTCCTCTTTCCTTTTGCCAAATCTTAAACTTTCTTCAGGATCACTTCAAATCATACTCCTCCATGAAGTCCTCCCTTACTACTGAAGCTATACTGAACTCTTCTTTGAATTCCTATAGTACTTTCCATCTCTATGTTACAATTTAGCATATTATAACTTAGATACTATCACATTTTGCACTTATTGCATGTGTCTCAGTTGTGTTAGTCTCAGGTTGTAAAGATTTGAAGTTATGAAGTTGTAAAATTCAGAAATCTAGTTCCCTTTGTGTCTCCAACAGCCACAGTGTTTAGCACAAAACAAATGCTTAATTCAATGTATTGGTCAATTAATTGTACAGAGGAGTCCTAACTTTAGTATTCAGATACAGAACCATCATCTACTTTATAACATTTCTATATATTTCAAATTTTAACTTTATATTTTGATGGACATCATATGTTTCACCATGACTAAGTCTATGTAATAAAGAACAATGTCAGTATAGTATAGTAGAAAGAACAGGGACTAGATATAGGAAATGACTTCTAGTTATGTCGGGTTCTACTGCTTAGTACACCTATGAATTTGTTCAAGTTACTTATTTTCTCTGAGAGTTACCCATCTTTTTTATAAAAAACCTTCCTTATATCTCTGAAATTACATGCTTTGAAAAGGTGCATCTGAAAAGTTATTAAATAATAAAGTACTAGGTTCATGTAAATCTAATATAGGTTTGGTCTAGAATGATCCATTAACAATTTATTCTAATAATTATTTGAAGCATTCAGTTAAGAGATATGGAATATATATGTATTGAAGTAATAAATAAGTTCCTACTCCCTTATATTTCACCACAATTTGAATAGCTCCTGAAATCCTACCTGCTTTGTGAAGCCTTTTGTGGGTTAGCCAAGCAAACATTGATTCCTTCACTCACACAAACTGAACTTGGATCTTTGCCTTGCACTTGAAGAGAATTTTTTCCCTCTCATTTTCACTTATTTGTATATGAGATTCTGGTTTACTGTTTTTATTTTCATTATATGTCCTTGTTTGCCTATGACAGGGTTGCATGGCTTAGGTTATAAATTGTCAGTCAATAGAGACCATGTCTCTGTAATTCTCTCTGTACGAAGACTAATACATTGAGAATAAACTTTTAATTTTTTTTGTCAATGATGACATTCTGCCTGGGAAATTCCAAATCATGCCACCTGCATTCTAGCCATCCTCCTCATTCCTTTACCACTGAGACCTTGGATGAGGCTTGGAACACTGGCTCTTGATAAATGAACTTTCACCCTATCTTCTCCAGTACCTGGCTTCCTCAATTCTTCCGGGTCCTTTATAATCCATGCTGTAGTGCTTGTGTCTGTCCCCTTACACATTATCTTTCCCCATTAGAATGTAAACTTCTTGACAGAAGGAGTTAACTTGCTTGTTTGTATTTGTATCTTCAGTGCTTTTTATGGTGCCTAGCAGATCATAAACCCTTGATAAATGTTTTATCATTCATTTATGATGAAATGTATATGGGATCAAAATAAAGTAACCATGTTTTAGAAACCCTTTATCATAAAGAGTGATAAAAGTTTTAAATTAGGAGGTATATGTGTGTATATATACATATGTGCATATGTGTCTATATCTAGACATATACATACGCACATGCATATACACGTGTGTGTGTATATATATATATATAGAGAGAGAGAGAGAGAGACAGAGAGAGACAGAGAGAGAGAGAGACAGAGACAGAGACAGAGAGAGAGAGACAGAGACAGAGAGATTTCCAGCTCTAGAAGATTTTTGTCGAATGGAAGGGAAGGTAGAAGAAATGAAGATTAAATAAGGAGCCAAGAGATGTTTATTAGAGAAAAGTAACAACTTGTTAAGAAGTGGGGCAATTTAGGAAGTGGTAGAAGAGCCAGCATTTTAATATTTACACATGGGTTATGAAACCAGTGATCTAATAAAATGATTTTGTCAACTATAGCTAAATCCAAAGTAACAGTATTGGACTAATCTCACAGAACAGGTTGTACAAATTTCCAGTAATACCACTTAGAAATTTCTCTTTCGAGGATAGCTATGTGGTTCAGTGGATAAAGCACTGGCCCTGGATTCAGGAGGATCTGAGTTCAAATCTGGTCTCAGACACTTGACACTTACTAGCTGTGTGACCCTGCGCAAGTCACTTAACCCTCATTGCCCTGCAAAAAAAAAAAAAGAGAAAGAAAGAAAGAAATTTCTATTTCCCTTAAAGTATAGCTGTACTCTACACTAATCTAACCCTGATAATTTCACCAGAAGTGGTTATTGCTCCATTAGAAAAAGTTCAACCAAGTTTTCTGGGCAATATTTAGTTTTGTGGAGTAAGCTTCAGAAATATAACTGATGATGCTGTGGTGAAAATAAAGAAACAATTAATTTATGTATGCTCCTAAATGAAGAATAGTAAAACTGACAAAATTATAATAAGCATTTTAATTTTTCTAAAATACCTCAATGGTATAGCCTTCTCCAGATACATTTTATAATTCTATATAAATAATATTAAACTATAACATAGCCTGCCCATGAAAGTAAATATTCCAGTTTGCCTCCAACAGAATTAAACATAATCTGTGTTTTTACAACTGAGATAAATAGGAAGGACACAATTCATGCAACCTTATATGATAGGTTGATAGGTCAGGGTATATATATCATCCCCAATTTATAGATTGGGAAGCAAATTCAAAAAAAGTTAGGTGAATTGGAAAAGGTTACAAAGTGAGTCAAAAGCCAAATGAAGAAGATTCAAATTCAGATAAAGAAATCGTATATATTTTCCCTTTGAAAGATGTGAAGTTATCAAATAAATAATCAAGCTAAATTGTGTTTGTCTAACAAAGTTGGAATCTTTTTAAAATATAAAAAGATTTTCATGCTTAGAAAAATCTAAATAGTTATTTCAAAATATTTTAGTCAGATTATCTTATTAACTAATTGAAATATTTTAGGTTGAAGGTAACTTGAATAAAATAGTTCAGGGTGGAAGCAAGTCTAAAAATCTTAGATGACTTGGAAAAAGTTACAGTGTATTCAAGGAGCAGACTTAGCTTTTGAATTTGGATAAAGAAATCAAATTTTTTTTCCTTTAAAATATATGAAGTTACCAAATATATAAACAAGCTATATAGTGTTTTGCTAACAAAATTACAATATTTTTTAACATGTATAAAGATTAATAAGCTTGGAAAAAATCATCATATAAATATTTTAGCAGGTAATCTTATTAATGAATTCAAATATTCTATTTTGAAATAGCTTAAAACAAAATAAAAATATTTGACTAGTATTTTATCAATTTTTTCACCCAGAATGAAATTTGTAGAAATTTAGTTGAATTCACAGAAATTTTACTGTGTACTTAATGTGCATAGGAGATAATGTTAACATTTTCATATTCTTTCAATTGTGCTTACCATTAACTAATGGGATTTTCTTATGGTGAGTAAACTAAACAAAAGTTCATGTTACATTTTTTACTTGCAGAAGATTTATTGTTTTGGTTGTAACACAAGTACACGTTCTATCTTCAGCACTACAAATTAAGGTTATATTCTCAATACACTTTAAATTTATTATCTTATGATATGAGGATATATTATCATTTTATATTTCTGTTAGTGATTTCTGTTTTAGGAGCATTTTCCTTGCACATATATTACCTATTTTGGGCATCTTGTCTTCTAAAACCTTCATTTATATATAATTTTCTTGGAGAAATTGTGATTAAAATCATGATTTTGGTCTAAATTAAAATGTAGATTCCAATTAAGTCTAATAATTAGTCTTATAATTTACATCCAAATTTAAGGCTTGTTATAGCTAAATTATGCATGTCATCAGACAATACTGTATCACTGCTTAGCCACTGTTAGATATCAAGAAAGCTGTGGTTCTTGGGTATTGTCATTGCCACTAACTTCTAATTTGATCTGAGTTTATAAATACTAAACTATCAGTATAGAACTAAACAATATGGACTAAGAAGAGTTTTGGTAATCAATGCTGTCATAGATTTATTTAATTTTAGAATTGGAAGGGTCCTTACAAATCAAATGGACCTACTTCCTTATTTTATTGGTGAGGAAATTGAGGCTAAGTGAAGTTAAGTGACTGACCAAAGTTGATAGGAAATCTAAGACTATAATTTTTTTCTTTTCATCACACCCCATTTTTTAAGTCTTTCTCTTTCTCTGTGTGAGTGTATCTCTCTATCTCTCTCTCTCATCCTCTCACTTTCTCTGTCTCTCTGTTTCTTTTTCTCTCTCTGCATTTGTGAAATGTAATTTACTTTTTTCAGTCTTAATTCACTTAGACAAAACTTTAATCATGACTTTTTTTTAATGAAATCCAGGAAATAGTAATAATGTGTTACAGAATGATAAATACTTGTATAGAGTTTAGAAACCTATTCATGTAAGTATATGTCTGTCTTCCCCACTCGATTCAGAACTTTTCTTTGCTTAACAAAATATATTGAGAAATGAATACATCATCTAGATTAGCTGTGAGCCCTTTTTCATCCCAGGGAGCTCCATTACCTTGACCTCATCTTAAACCTTAGGTGATCATGATGAGAGAATATATGTGTTTATGAATTCATGTTTTCATTAAACTACCCCCAAATTAACCCCCAAAGCCAGTCTGTTCTATCCCAAGGCCCATCCTGATGAAAAGTAAGTGGCTTTAAACTGCTTGTTAACTGTTATCTGAGCTGATTCATAATTCCAGAAAAGAATCCCTGAGATTTCCTGCCTTTGCGGTCCTGGCTACAAAGTTTCCTTTCGAAGGGGATACTTGTCTATAGTCAGGATTTGTCATTCATTTTTATCTTTATTTATGAGAAAATGCAGTTTAAAGCTGCAATTACAGTCAGTAAACATGAATGAAAATCTTCTAGTTAATAGAAATCATTTGTGGGGGGTATTTCCAATTAGAACTATACCTACAGTAGGGGAGAAGCCTAAAGAGAATTCCAGAGAAGGTGGTATATGCCTTAAGAACAAATCAGACAAAAACTAAACCCTTTTGAATTTAAGCTTTGATAGAATTCAAATCAAAATAAATGAAGCAGATGAACCCCCAGAGTAGAAGATAAAACTAAAGCAACCTATCACTTAAAAAGCTTAACCTTCTACATAAGATCTCAAAAAACTTCAGCAGTCCCAATGCCACGGTTGACTGCTGTAAATGTATACATAGCAATGAGGAATATTGTCTTCTCGAAATGTTCTGGGACAAGGCATCTTATAATACCAAATCTTTTTTCAAGTGAACTGGCATCACAATGATAAAGAGATTTTACTTGGAAACCAAAAGATGACTTTGGAAGCCAAAGGACTGTCACCTCAGGATTAATTCTCAGTAAGGCAGCTGAGGATATAAAAGACAGTGTAGATGGGCCTCTGAAGTATGCTTCTTGATCAATGCTTTTACATGCAGCCATAAAGATGGAAAACAGCTCCAGGAACCAGAACAGTCACTAGCTGTAGTGCCCAGAATACCCTAATGGATGATAGAAACTTAATCAATCATTTAATCCATATGTGTATTTAAAAACAAACAAACAAACAAACCCAAATAAACATGCATTGATTCTCTAGGGAGCTTACCTTTAGCTCTTGTTTCAACACTTACATTGTCAACTATAAAAATACCTTTTATTGAAGGGAAACTGTACGTGGGATTTTATTAGTGTAGGAAACTCCCACTGAGGAAAATTCTACTAATATAGATATGCCTTATTCTGGAATGTCTTAATATTTTAATGAAGTTAATGAAACAATAATATTTTCAACTTATTCTTAAATAGCAAAGTAGTTAAATTTGTTAAAATTAGAGTATTTACAAATTTATTTCCTCACTTATTTTGTCCCTTTTTACTAATAATGGTGAAGCATTTCTTTTAAGTAGCTGTTTTTCTCTTTATTAATATAGCCCCAATTTTCAAAATAAAGTTGAGAAATGGAGTACATTATCTAAATAATTGAGTTTTCCTCCCAACTCCTCTTTATCTGAAACATTAAGATCATAAAAATCCAAAGTATGTAGAGCTAAAGAAACACAGATAGCCAGCCCCTTCATTTTTCGAGATAATTTAAGATGAAAATACATTTATTTCCTGGAATTATCCAGATTTCCATCAATTTTCTGCTTTTTTGGGTGGGTGGTCACTGCAGACTTCTGAAAAGATATCTTTCTTAAAAAAAAAAAAAGCACTTACCTGGGGAGTTATTGGCCTGAACTGGTTGTAACAGAAGAGATTTATTTCCCTCTTGTCTGGATCACAGCTAAATGCAAGGCTTCATTCCATACACTGCAAAGCCCAATACTCCAAGGAAGAACATGCGAAACTGAGCCAAAGAAAAGGGTGTGGAACTGACCGATCACTGTAGGAGGTTCTGAGCTGTGGACAATTATAAAGAAATGTTTTTTGACAGGCAATAATGGAAAGCTTGTATACTATTTCTATGAGTAAATTTGTTGGAAAGCTATCTCAAATCAATGAACCATAAATTATAGAGATAGAAATGACTTTAATAGTCTATCATTTAGTCAAACCTTATAGGTATATTGTTTATAAGATTTTGTTCACCCTTTTCTTAATCATTGACATATTTATAGTAACATAATACAATGAATACTTTCTTTTTAATAGTGCAGTTGAAAAATTATTTTAAAAGTTTTGATTTAAGATGATATTCACTAGTTTTATAGTCCTTTTATATGACTAGCTTATTAGTTCATCTAGAATATTAGAGTAATCAAATGAACCTATATGCTTTTTTGAATACTCATTAAACTCATGACTATAAATGTTGCCATTTATAAGTAAGTAATAATAATAACTGATATTTATATAGTACTTTAAGGCTTTCCTAACTAAATGGCCAAATAATGTGCAGGTGGTGTTACTTGGTACTAACTGCTAATTTTATTTTTAATTTTTTCCCATTCCTTGAAAAAGTTTTAATATTACATTTTTTTGACTTCCAGATTCTCTCCCTTCCTCCTCCCTTCCCCCTCATTGAAAAGGCAAGCAAATTAATGTAGCAGTCATGCTAAACATTTCCACATTCGTCATACTGTGAAATAAACCACAGACACACACACTCACACACACACACACACACACACACACACACACACACACACACAAGAAAAACAGAAAGTGAAAAAAGTATGCTTTGATCTGCATTCAAACTCCATAAATTCTTCCTCTGGGAAAGGATAAGATTTTTCATCATGAGCCCTTTGGAATTGTGTTAGACATTACATTGCTTAGAATAGCTAAGTCATTCATAACTGATCATCATAATTTTGTACTTCTTCATAAGAGAATTGAGGCATTTACCCTGGTTTATGAGCCAATAGCCAAAAAGTTTCATGAGTTCATATATTTAGCTTTCAGTTAGGAGTGGTTATGCAATACTATGGTTTAAAAGGAAGTGATAGGCGAATTTTCAGAGAGCATTGGACAGTATACAAATCACAAAAAATAATCTTACTCTGAGCCAAACATCTTATTATTGGGAATACATCATAGAAACATCAGCATTAAGAAAAATGGTAATTTATGGCATTATTTATTGTTTCAAAGAATTGGAAACAACCAAAATGTCAAGGAGTTGGTAACTGGTTTGAAAACTAGATATTAGTATAATGGAATACTACTGTTAGATACAATAAATAGAACACTGTAAGGAACACAGAAAGACTTTAGGTATTTATACAAAGCGAAGAAAGCAAAGCATGTATATGCACTCTGTATGACTATATATATATGTATGAATATCTATATCTATGTATCTATGTCTATCTATCTATCTATACATACAATAGAGATGATTAAACAGAAGTAGGAAGTGGATGCAGAAGAAATAGTTAATAAAATATTATGGAAATTATATGTAGGAACTAACCTTTATGTTTAAATAGTTTTAAGTATATATTTATTTGGTTTTGTTGTTTAAAGTACATAATACATTAATTTTTTAAAAACACCATTGATACTTCATTATTATTCTCAAAATATAACATCTATCTTCATTCATGTAAATCAGGTAAAACACATGACCATGTCCAAATAATTTGATTTCATTATTTGCTTAATACTCACACATCCCTTCATAGAAGTTCTTGATGTAATTTAGAGACATATCTTGGTAGATGTTATCTTGGCTCCCACAGTGGGGGATAATGTTACTGTCCTACATTGCCATCTTGTTCCCCCTCACCTCAACTTCAAAATTGTTATTTTCTCCCATGACTCTTACAAGCAGGAAAAACACTCATCATTGCACATTTGTCTCTCTTTATTTTCTCTATACCCTCACCTCCCTCTAACCCCCACAGACCTCCTTTCATCTCTGGGGCCCCAGCCAACTTCCCCTATCTCTGGACAAAAAAACATTAAAACAAAAGCAGAATTCATGTGGTTGATCTAATAATCCCTAAACAATCTCATTCAGGCAGCCAAGGTGCCAACGCAGCAAGAGCCAATGACAAAGAGGGCAGCTTGTCATGGGCAGTGAGCTCTGAAAATATTTGTAATAACCTGAAACCCAACTCACACAGACACAAAAGACACACTTTCAACTTTAAGTGTAATCCTAGAAAAGGTTTTAGAAAGAAATGACTTTCTCTGTCCTAGAACTCAAGGAGAGGGGATAATTTTTCCTTCTTTCCCTAGATTCTTTTGTTGAATGTGTCCAATTTGGGTTAAAGTAGACAGACATAGCCCAGTCAAGAAAATAGGCAGAATAATCTATGTGATTTGCTACAAGTGCTATCCATAGTAGACATTATTTTCCCTTTGAGTATAATCTCATTAACTCACCAACATGATCCTGTTCTTGCCCTTACCTAGTCTTTTCTTAAGACTGGAAAAAATAGAGCAGACCTTATAGATTCCTACCACTGTCCTTGGAGAGTCATGCTGGACACAGGAAAACTTTTTCTCTCCTTTTTCCTAACATAATGGAGCTCACTCCATGCCCCTAAAATTTTGATAACTACATCCAGAAATACCTACAAGTTCAAATGTAATTGTTGAAACTGAGAGACCAAAAACCATTTAATTTCTTTGGTATACCCACCAGCTGTAGCCGTGGAGCTTGGTTTGGACATCCCATTCATTTAGCTTCTGGGTTGGACCTCTCTGATGTGCAGTCTACAGGAATTAGTCTGAGGGACCATTCTGGGAGGGAGAGAGAGAAGCTGCCAATTTGTTACCCTCCCTCCCCCTTCCCAATTCACTCAAACACAAAACTGCATTCCGGTTATCCTTCCCAAGTCAAAACAATGGACTTCATCTCTCCTCTGCCTTCCCTCCCCATTTTTGTTTGTGACTGTAAGTTTTTATTCACTCTATTTAAAGTACACTTATTTCAGAATAAATAAAGTGTATTCTCAAGGTCCTACAATTCAGAAATAGAAGTCTTACATACACAAAGTAAATTGATCTAGGAAAAAAAATGTTACATTTATAAAATGATTTTTGACTCAAAAAAACCTTTTCCTTTAAAAATTTTATACATCTTCCACTCAGGTCCTATTCCAGTGCCTCATCTTGAGTAGGAGGATAAATCTGGGTTCTATAAAATTGATTTAGAACTTGAGCTCTTGTACCAAGCTTCAAAGGCTCTGAATTTTAATCTAATTTGGAGATAGAGATAGAGGACTTACCAATGATTTCACTGTTTGGTATAGAGAACTAACTCTACCAGTGCAAGTCAGCATCTTCTCTTCAATTTATAGTCTTGGAGGGCTTGTTAGAATACTGAAAGATTAAGCAGCTTGTCTAGGGTCACATGACCAGCATGGATCAAAGGTAGAACCTGAACCCAGAGACTCCTGGCTTTTAGTTCTGCTCTTTATCAGTGTTACCATGCTGCCTCTCATTGTCTGGAGAAATTCATCAAAATATTGGTCTCTTGGTGATTTTTTTCAACCACAGAAACACTTAAAACCACCTAAAAGGCATAGGAGAGTTATGATTTATGTTGGTGGAAGAGGTAACCAAATAGATTAAATCATGAACATATTAAAATATTGAAATATTCAACAAATATTGGGTGATAGAAATATGAAAAAATCATAGTTCATGTTCTCAGGGACCATACAGTTTAATAGACTGGAGAACTATTTTATACATAAGGAACTGAATCATAAAAGTTGTCCAGTATTATGTATTTTTAACTATGGGACATTCAGTGGCTATACATAAGCGTGTGTGTCTTTGTCCATGGCACACATATGTATGCATGTGTTGTGATGTGATTTATGGCCTGTTGAGAACTTGTTTCAAAGGAGGTGAGCTTCTTCCCTATTTCTCTTTCCTTACAAAGTGTTGAAAGACCATTGGAATAGGAGTTGGAGATCTGGATTCTAGACTTTGCTGCTAACTTGATGTATGACTTCAAGCAAGTCACTTCACTGAGCTTCAGTTTCATCATCTGTAAAATGAGGGAACTAAACTAGATTATCTCTGAGGGCTTTCCCAATTTTTATATTTTATGATTCTAGAATGCATTAGAGACTCAGTTTAATGAAGAGCGCTACATACAGAGTTAGGGTAATTGAACTGAAATCCCAACTCTGTTAGTTGGTATCTCGGTGACCTTAGGCAAGTCATGAATCCCTCTGAGTGGTTTGTTTATCTATAAAATAAGAACATTGGACTAAATACTCTCTAAAGCTACTTGAAACTCTAAATCAATGATTCTAGGATCTAATGAAAATCACAGATTGTCAGAACCAGAAGGGACCTTAGAGATCATCTAGTCTAATACTTTCATTTAACAAATAGAGAAACTGAGGCCCAGAATTATTTAGGATTCTGAATTTCATAGTACTAATTTATGTTATAAAAGTTCATTGACTTTTAAGCATTGTGGAATGGAAACTAATTTGAGTCTCATAGATCATATTCCTGGGAATAATTATTGAAAGAGACAGTTATGCCTTTGGAATAAGACGATCTAGATAGCTACCACAGTAAAATCACTTGTTTGTTGAATAAAATTAAGTTTCTCAAAGGGTAAATCCTTGAAGATGTTGGATTATTTTTAAAGGCATTTATAGAAGTATAGTTACCAGTTTTGTAAAAATTGCATCTATTGAGAGACCCCAGGCACACCGCACTGGAGGAATTTACCCCAGAGCCTCTGAATCAGTTACAGCACCAGCATCTTCTGGAACTGAGCATGCAGTTGGGTAAGAGGGCTGAATGGCTGCCTGGGGGGGAAAGTGCAGGGGTATCAGTGGGACATAAGGAGGAATTCAGCTGTCCCACCCCAGTGGGGAATCAGGAAGAAATCCTGAGCAGCGGAAGGCCTAGGTGGGGGAGGGGTTCAGACTTATCAAAGCTAAGAACCACACCACAGAAAGCTTTGCTGGTTGGTTGTTTAGTAAGTAGGCTTGAGGTTATCTCTGGACCAGAGCACAGGCCAGGCAAGAGTAAAACCTGCCCTCCCTTAAACAAAAACACCTGGGACCCTCTGAAGTTGGGAACAGTAGTGTAGCCGAGAAACAGGGACCCCCAGTGGAGAGTTTAAAGTCAAGTAAAAGATGAACAAGCAAAGAAAGTTCAGAATTATAGAAAGTTTTTTCAGTGACAAGGAAGATCAAGGAGCACCTTCAGAAGAGGAAATCAACCACAGGGCCACTACATCTAAAGCTTCCAAGAAAAATATGAACTGGTCTCAGGCCATGGAAGCTCTCAAAAGGGACTTTGAAGAGAAAGTAGGAGAGATGGAAGATGTAGAGAGAGGGAGGAAAGAATGGAAAGAGAAATGAGAGCGATGCAGGAGAGTCATGAGAAAAAAGTCAACAGTTTGAAAAGTCAAATGGAAAAGGAGATTAAAAAAAAATTGTCTAATGAAAATAATTGCCTAAGAATTAGGATTGAACAAATGGAAACTAGTGACCTTATGAGAAACCAAGACACAGTAAAAATTGCATCTATTGTGAAATCCACTTTTGGTAATTCAATAGGATGTAGTAATTAACTAACAAGAAGACTAATTTCTTCCTTTATACAAGATGCTATTTTTTCTATATAAGATATTGAACTTCATATGAATATCACATTAGTGCCCCTCCCCCCTTTCCAGTTCTGGAGACAGAATCTGTTCTGATGTAGCCCTAAGTCTGGGCTGGGGCAAATCTGAAAAAGTACACAGTAGGTGAGCACATTCTCGAGTTATGGGCTTGGCTTGAACTCTTAGATACATGACTGTTTAGGACAAAGACTATAACTTTAGCTTGCCTTAGATAGGATCCTAGTCCTTTGGAACTCATTAGAAAAAAGCCAATTTCTTCTAGACTGGGAACATACCAGTACTTAGCAAAATATCCCTGTGAGTGAGTTATCTTTGTAGAGTTCAACCAAACCCAAGCGAGCTCTGATGGGGCATAGATAGCAGATATTATTTAGCCAGAGGTTCTTGTAGAATCTTGTAGAATCTTCCATCCTTCTTGGTCTTTTCATCTTTCTGGTTCCTTTAGGAGCTACTACTGGATTTTATTGGCTGTGTGCGTACATGCTTTGTTACCAATCTACCTGTTTTCAATGTATACATAAAAAGGCATCTCTAAGTTGCTCTTTTATTCATTCTCTAATTCTCTATTCATCCAGCTTGATGTGAATATTAACTTTGCCTGTGATTTTATCTAATAAATAATTTCCCTGGGGATTAATAAAGTTATCATAACAGACAAATTCTCTCCACCCCTACCCTTACACAGACATCTCAGAAGGGTTCCTATATGTATAGAAATTTGGGGTTTATTTTATATCCTGCATCTTTGCTAAATTGATCATTTTAATTAGTTTTTTTAGTTGATTCTCTAGGTTTCTTTAAGTATACCATCATATTATCTGCAATGAGAGGAAGTTTTATTTCCTCATTGCCTAGAATTATTCCTTCAATTTATTTTTCCTCTTTAGCCCCCACTTAAGTGTCCCCAAGTTTTCTTTTTGATCTCCAAAATTTTCTCGGGCTGGAAAAACATCTCACCCTGATCTTTGGTTGGCTCTGCTACTCCAGAATTTGATTTGAGGCTTTGTTTTTAAGTTGTTTGGAGGAGAATATTGAGAGAGCTGGACTGGAATTCTTTCTCCCACCAACTTGGTTCTGTCCCCTTTTCATGCCATTTGAAGGCCTTTCCTGGGAATTAGTTATGGCATCTGACATACAAAAAAGACAATTCATTGGAAGGGGCTTGTGGGTTATCATTTTAAGTGGATGTGGACCCACAGAATGTCTTGAACTTTGGGTGACTTTGTTGGTAGAAACCTCTGTATTGGGGTTTCCCAGATGCTATACATGGCTTACAGCCATGTTTTGGACAGTTGAGGTTGTTGAATAAGTGACCGTGATCTCTAGATAAATGGTGTTACTATGACAAGATGTGAAATGTAATGTAAGAAAACTTACTTTATAGAAGAAGTAAACATGAATTTTAATTCAAACTCAGGTTCTAACTCACCTCTATTTGTATACCAGCAGAAAAGCATTGTCAAAAAGTGATAGCCAATAATGGAAACTCTACACCAGAATTCTTAGGAATATGGGGCAGATTTTCCCCCATAAGAAAATTGTTGGAGCTAAAGAACAATACAGAGGGTCTTTAAGGCCCCTTACAATTTTAAGTCCCTTTATCTTGTGATATCCTATGTGTGGAAAGAAGGGAAATACTTGAGGTCAGCCAGCTAGTTCCCCTGTGATCTCATTAAAGAGCTCTAGGTACCTGATGTTTCAGTATTTGATGTGCTGGAAGATAGAATAATTCTTTCCCCTGCAATTCATGAAAGCTGCTCAAAAGCTTCCAGGCTTCCTGAAATTTTTAATAAGAATTCAGATATTCAAACAATAATTTTCAAGTGCTAGCACTTCTACTAACAGTTAATTTTAAGTAAATCTGAAGGGCATGTTAAGATAGCTCCTCAATTCAGAGGTTATGTCAACATAAGACAATTTGTACCATATAAACATGACCTTAGTATGCTCTTATCTGTAGCTATCACAGGCTATAATTAGCAAACCAGTAGCTCAAGGATTAGAGTTGACTACATGGACATGATAAATTCTTTTAGTTCCTTTCCCCTGGTGATCACTACAAATAGGCATGTTAAAGAACTCTAGTGTCTCTTAAAAAAACATAAATCATTCTCCACACTTGAATATTGGCCATGTTATTTAAAACCCCAGAGACACAGAAGTTATGTTTAGTCTTACCATTGTGTATCTAGATTTATTAAAATACTGGTCTGGATTATAGCTGATTGGTAAAAAAAATTTATTTAATTTTATTCATAAAATCCTTAATGATGTTAGGTACATGCCTGACCTTCAGAGAACTTTTAAGGAGTAACAAATTTGTGAGGCCAGGGGATTAGAAAGGTTAAGCTCCATAATTTCTACATCTCCCCATTTCTCCTTTTATTTTGGTTCTAGATATAATGAGAAGTCATGAGCGGTTTTCCTCCCATGCTTTTGTACAGAAGTGGAATGTTATTTCACATTGAGCAATGCAGCTTCAGGATACTTTAACTGTCTATGAAATCCAGGAGGTGCTGGGCTCTATTCCACTAATTACAAAATAGATAGCCCATTACTGAAATACACAGCATTATCCTTGTTCAAAAATGCTTGTAGAATTGGACTTCACTGCACATAACTGAACATATATGCATAAACCCTAGATTACTGAATTCAAGCAGCATGCTAAATTGGTAGCCTTTCATTAGTACTTTCATTTCTTATTCCCTTTGAGATGCATGTTACCAGGGAAAATCCACTGCTTGGAATAGTAATGAACTTGAAACACACTTAGTTTGTGAATGCTGATTAATGCTTTTCTTGAAATGAATAACAGAAAGGCAAGCATATACCTAATTTATTAACTGAGACTTTGTTCTCTAATTTAAAGAAAGTTTATTTAATGTCCACTTTTCTTCCATGAATTTAGGTATTACTACTCAGTAAGCATTAGAATTTACTAATTTATCTTTTTTGCATAAATATAGTTTTCAAGATGTAAATGTACTTTTGGCAAAAATATGAAACCATATGCTGGTTGATTAAATCAATCTGCTATACACTATAATTATCTGATATCTGTGCAAGTCTTGAAAGTTAAAAACCAATTCTGTAGAAGGGATAATATGACTATACATTTGCAGTTGCACCTGGGGTTTTTTTTAGGGCTATAAGCATATATATGTACATGTTCATATGTGTATATGCAATTATAATAGATGTTGAAAATAGTCCCTATGCATTTACAAACATGATAATGTTTGCTTTATCAAGGGTACTACATGTATCAAGAGCCACATAATCAATATACAGAATTATGTGGCCCTTGATAAAACAAACATTATCATGTTTGTAAATGTATAGGGATTATTTTCCACATTTATTATAACTTAGAGGCAGTGGTATACCAATTCCAGTCTGGAAGATCTGGATTCAAGTCCTATTTCTGACACATAGTGGTCAGGTGAGATCTTGGGCAAGTCCTTTATTCTCTCAGGCTTTGAGACAGCTCTATAAGACTATAAGCTACAAGGAGAGTGTTGAATTCCTTTGGTAGTGGAAATTCCTCTTTGGGCAGTTCCCTACCAATGAAATCACCTATCTAGTTCATATCCCTATTGTTACTATAACTTACGTAGAGAAAAGAAGTATGTTTTATATGATTTATATTCATGTACTTTCTGATGATACTTTATATCTGTGTCAAATGCCTGGGAGGACTCATTGGATCATCCTGTAGATGTAAATAAATAGATAAGGACTGAATGCCAATTTTTTTTCCATACAGTGGAAGAGCATTTGGAAAATTAAAGTATTATTGTTATCTGTCCCTTTCTATTTCTAATCCAGAACTCTAGCTCAAGTCTGACTATTTCAATAGCTTTTTCAATGGTTTCCCTATCTCTACTCTTTCTACTTCCCTTCATTCTGCATGCTAGTAGTAGATACACAATTCTGATTGAGTCAATTCCATTTGGAAAACATTCAATGGTTCCACATTTCCTACTGAATAAAACTCAAACTCTTTTGGCACAATATGTGCACCCTTTTCTGCCTTACTGTTTGTAGTTATTACATTATCTTCTTTTTTTATAAATATGATTTTATGTACATGTAGTTTATAGCATAAATGGTACAAAAATCCCAGGCTCATGATTTTCTCCACTCACTCCTGTTGAGTTTCTGTTCTATTGACTTCCATAGATCTCTTTTTCAAAAAACCTGCGTCAGTCTCTATCTCCTGTCTTCTACTTGAGAAGCTGATTTTTTAACCCAAGTATAAGATTTTGCTTTTATCTCTATTAAATTCATACTTATTCAATTTGATCAGTGTTTTATTGTATCAAGTATGTCATTCCGTGTTTTGGCTGTCCTTCCCAGATCTTTATCCATATCAGTACCTTTATCCAAGACTTTGATAAAAAATTGTAAAAGGCATAGGACCAACCATTGATAGCTGGAGCCCTCTACAGGAGACCTTCAAAGTTGACATCAAATTGTTAATGTTCTTCCCTTTACATCTGACTGTTCAAACAGTTTTGAACCTACCTAATTTGTACTATTCTCTTACCCCTCTACCTCTTACCCCTTAAATAAAATGAGACAATTTATCAAATAATTTGCCAAAATACAGCTAAATTTTATATCAATCTAGTGACCCTGTTCAAAAAATATAATGGAGTTAATCTGACGTGAGTGGTTCTTGATGAAGCCATTCTGACTTTTAATGTTCATCAACCATTCTTTTAATTTTTAGAGTTTTCCCCCGTGAAAGACAAGTCATTTTAGTTGTATAGTTTGGAGACTATTCTCATCCCTTTAAAAAGTTTGGGCCATTTGCCCTTCCCCATTACTGAGTTACTTACCCCATATCCTATACTTTGCTTTAATAATATTTACTGATGATGCTAATCAGGTTAGAGATGATTTAAATCCAATCATTAGCCTTGATGATGGAAGCATAAACAGAACTTCTTGAATTTGCTAACTGTTTTTCTTTGAAGTTGGTATTACATTATATTAGCTAGCATAACACACACACATGCCCCTTCATCTCCCTGAAACAGGAGGAAAGATAGTATCTTTTATTACTATCCCAATCTTGATTTCAAGTTACCAACTTATTACTTAAAATTGATAGATTTTTGAAAAAGGTTCATATGCAATGATAATCATTCCTATTAAATTAATATGAACACAATTTCCTTTTGCTGCAACACCATTTGGAATAAATGAGATTATTGCACACAAAGATGTCAAAAAACCTCTAACCTAGTTAGCTAAAAAAAAGATAGAGATGGAGCTACATTCCATTTATTAGAAAAGGCTCTAAGCTCTAACCCCTGAAAATTGCCTTGAAAGGTGAAAAAGTAATTTACTTTGTCAACCTAGACACATTTAAATTTTTGTCCTCTGCTGAGATTGCTGCAGGTGGACCAAATTTACATCAAACTCTTAACCTCCTTAGAGTGCTTTAACACTGCATATATTAACTTTGAGCAAACTCTACTTACTAAGTCTTGTCTTCATGCAGAAAAACATCTTAGGAGTGTGAAGGATGAGCTTCAAAAATGTGGAGGCAAGTAAATTGAATTAAAAACAGATTTTAAATGTGTAAATCATCTATTGACACACTGAACAAAAACAACTGATTTTTAACACATTTATCAGGCTTCAAAGCTGGAAAACATTTATGTAAAAAGTGTCAATCATCTTCTATTTTTAAGCAAATTTCTAGATGTTGTCAGATAAATCTTTATCTCCAAATTAGGGGAAGCTAAGCTACATTTTTCTACTCTTAATTCATTTAGGTTACAGGTAAATCATGTTCTATAGACATGGTTATATATATATTATATATATTTATATATATACTTTCTATTGTTTTCTATTGTTATATATTATTAATATATTATTATAGTATGTAATAATGTTATATGTTGTTGTTTGTCCTTCATTTCAAAGATGACCAATGATGTCACAGGGTAATATTTTGACTCGTGGATGAACTAGATTTAAGTGAGGTAGAGTTGCACAAAGTTGTCAGCCTTGCTCTCTTCCAGAATCATAGATGTGCACTGGCAGATAAAAATCAAGATGACTAGCAATGACCCAGGATGCAATGGATGACCTTGGCATCTTCAATGTCTGACCAAGTACTAAGTGCTCCATGGCACCTGCCTCCTTCAACTGCTTTCATTGTCTTTGGAACAAATTGTTCTCATCTGCCTATTCTTCCTGGGGAAGCCTTCACATACTTAGAATAGATATTTTCCTTTAATTCTTTGGTGCATTTGAGGCCCATTGGTTTATTTTGACTTGGTTTAACCTGTCTTTCAAGAGAAAGTTTTGCTGGGTCATGGTCACTGCACATGCTACAGTTCCTGGAGCTACAGGTGAGTTGAATGAAGGTGGATAGTCCACCAAAGGTGGATATGTAGTCCTGAAATTGACCCAACAATCTCTCACATTAGAGCTGCTAGTCTTTCTTGAACACCCCATATACCCTATGTATCTAGCCCATGAACACTGCAAAGCCTCCCAAATGTCTTGTCACTGGACTTCGAAGACTCTGGAAGATAGAGTGAGGTTGATGACTTTGTGCAACTCTGCTTCATTTCAATTCAATTCACATGCAAGTCATCACCTGATGATGTCACTGGTCCTCTTCAAAAATGAAGAGAACAACAGGTATATGCTATATAATATGTAGCATACAAATATATATATATATATATATATATATATAATGGCATATATTAATGCTACATATACTATAGTGTGTATAATGTAGCAATATTGTACTCTATAGTAATATAAATATAGTATATTATATAACATACTAATCTTATTAAGTGGCTATTATCTTTTCCTTTTAACACCAATAGGATAGCAGGGTTCTACTGAGTTTAGATGTATAGAGAGTGCTTTATGTATATATTGAAATACTTTACAAATGTTATTTATTATTATATTTTCCCAGACAATTGATTTTAGAGTCATATGTTTAATATCACATAAATAGTCATAATGAAGATCAAATAAATGGAGTAATAATTATATCCATAGTCATAGCATTTGTTACTGGTTATATGAGCCATATCACTGGCTTAGGAGTTTTCTTCAAGAGTCACATCTCCAGGAAATGAAATTGGAGGTTTATTCATATTAATCTACTCTGTTTTCTTCCAGATAATAACTATCAATTGTCAAAAGAAAAAAAAATCTGATCCCTTAAAATAATAGGCTGGATGTTGTAAGCTTGTAGAAGGAAGTCCTCCACAAATTCACATGGGGTTAGATGGACAGAAAGCTCTCCCTCCTAGATTCTCTTTTATATTGAATATAAATTTCCCGGGATGTATAAGTGGAACACTTACCTCTCCTGCCTCTTCCACAACATTATCCTCTCCCTTGTGGATGAGGATACAGAGGAAGCTGGTCATTTCTCTTCATTTAGGAAATGCCTTTTCCTTGGTTTGGGGGGAAGAACCAAGAAGAAGCAAAATCCCATCTCATCATTTTCTCCATCAGAATCTCTAAGCCTTACAAAATAGGTCAGGCTGTTTGGAAAGGTTGAATGACTTTTAGCTTTGGTGATCCAAAGCAGGGACTCTTCATGATGCATATCCTCCTTGGGATACCATCTATCCTAAACAAGGCTTCTTCAGTAAACCGATTCTATCAATTTGCCAATATAGTTTCTGTGACTCCTTTGTTTTATGTATATAAAACAGCTGGATTGTTAGTAAGATTGATGAAATGTGACCAAATCTCGGTAGGTGGCGCTTATGAGCCATGCAATACTGAAGTTGTCAAATCCTTTTCCTAGGCAGATTTTTATTCCACAGCCTTGTAATAAGGATGTCAGTGTAATGACTGGGCAATCTTACACAGTCCTTCAATTGGGGAATGGTAGAGTCACATTAAATGATTTTAGAGATTTATTTCATACCTCCTCTACAGTGAATTTGAAGTTTGTATGTCTATTCTTTCTATCACAAATACAGAAATATTGAAAAATGAATTCTGCGTGTCCCCAAATGGTCATTTCTTGTTTCTCCTTCAAAATCTGAAAACTTGTTTCATTTTTCTATTGCTGAAAACCAGCCATAGTTTGTCTATATAGCTGCCTTGCCAGTTTTCTACTGCAAAAGCAAACAAACAAGCAAATAAACAAACCTGGAGCAAATTGAGGTGATTCTTTGGTTAAGCAGGATATACTGAATTCATATGAAATTCTTGGCAGCTACTGCCTCCCAAGAAATTATAACCTTGCTTATCTTTTACACACACCAAGCAGGTTATCCACCAGTTTCCCATTCAATCTAAGTGTTAAGAAATACTGTCAAGCACTAAGCAAATTGCTTTTTTTATTTGCTCTACTGAGCTTTCAAAATATAAACCAGATGTAGTTTTTGAGCTAAACAGACTTTTTAGAAAGAGAAAACACAATTTAATTAAAAAGGACCAGAGTTCTTGCTTACCTTGTCATTTTGAGAATAAAGCGACTGTAAAAGGTTCCCTATAGATTAGAATGGAAGTTGGTGGTCTTTGGGCAAAAGCTATTTTGGAATTATCTTACATAAATGGAAGAAATGCATTCATTATATATGGTGAATCCAGGGGAGTGTATTAAAATAATGTGACATCTTCTTAATATTACTTCTAAATTTTTTGCATTCTTATTGACATTATTTTGTTTCCAAAGTAATTCATTGGTTCATTATTTCCTAGTAAAATCAGTCGGAGTTGATGTTCATATGCAAACATTTACAGTGATTTTTCCCTTTTGTTCTGATTCTTCTTTCACAACATGACTAATATAGAAATATGTTTAGCATGATTGTACATATATAACCTACATCAGATTGCTTGCTCTCTTAGGGAGGGGAGAATAAAGAGAAGGAGGGAGAAAAATTTGGAACTCAAAATCTTACAAAAATGAGTGTTGAAAACCATCTTTACATGTAATTGGAAAAAAATAAAATACTACTAAGATAAAAGAAAGATGCACTAGTTTCAAATGAGGCAGTATGGTATAGTGGGTGGAGTTTGGGGTTTGGAATCAGAAAGGCTTGAGTTCAAATTTTACTCTCTTACACGTATTAACAGAGTGATCCTGGGTAAATTACAAATTCTGTTTGCCTCAGGAAACAGCTATTAAATCATAGGTTGATTGATAGCCACAAAGGTGAAGAAAGTAATTTATAGTGACAAAATCCTGATAGATAAGCATTAAAAATAAACCTAAATTAGTATTTTTTTTTAGTGAGGCAATTGGGGTTAAGTGACTTGCCCAGGGTCACACAGCTAGTAAGTGTTAAGTGTCTGAGGCCGGATTTGAACTCAGGTACTCCTGAATCCAGGGCCGGTGCTCTATCCACTGCATCATCTAGCTGCCCCTAAATTAGTATTAAAGATAAAACAATGGATTTAATTAATTGTGATTAATCAAAAAAAGAATTTTTTAAAAATGTGTAATTGAGGCAATTATTATCTGAGCTACTTAAACATGTTCTTTCATGCTAAAAATAAGAAATAAGCTTTCTACATATACTTTTATTGTTTCCTAACCAATGTAAATCAATCATCACATGAGAGATAAAAGGCCAAAAAAAAAAAAAAGAGTCAGCCAGAAAACCCTTTATTTCCTTGCCAAGTGGAGAGATATAGAAGACAAGGACACCATCAAATCACTTGTAAAATATCATGGAGGAGACAGTAGAATATAATGAGCAGTATTACCTCATAAAAAGTTATAAGCAATAGGAAAACATAAGTTTCGAGAAAGCTTGATTAGAAACACAACTAAGTCAGGCTATCCTGATGGTATTTAAAGATGAAACTGGAATGACAACAAAGAATAGACAAAAACCAGAAAAGATCTGTAAAGCTTTCTTTTAAAAACATTCATATCTTTTTTACATTACTCATATTTCCAATTATATTTACCACCCCCACTCAAAGAGCTATTTCTTGTAATAAAGAATAAAAAAGAGAAAAAAAGGAGTCAAGAAAAACTAATCAACACTTCAACTAAGTCTGACCGTATATACTGAGTTCTAGAGGCATAGTCCCTTGTCTCTGCAAAAGAGAGAAGAAGGAACATTTTTTTTTCCTTTCTTATTCAGAGACATGCTAGATTGTTAAAAGTTATTCAGCATTCATTTTGTTGAGAGGCTGTTGTTTCTATTGTTCCTGCATTTATTTTGTTTTAGGCATCATGTATACTATTTTTCTTGTTTTTCTTATTTTATTTTATATTGAGTAACATGTCTTCCCATGCTTCTCAGTAACCTTCATTATAATTGTTTCTCAACACTCAGTTTAGTTCCTTCCACCCCAATGATGGTCATTGACCACCTACTTTGTTTCTAGTTTTATAGTAGAAAAATATCCCTATAAACATTTTGGTATATTATAAGTCTTTTCTATTTTTGACTTCATTGGAGAATATACCTAACAAAAGGATTTTTGGGTCATAGGGTGTGGATATTTTTAGTCACTTTTAGCCTAATTCTAAATTGCTTTTAATAATAGTTGGACCAATTCACAGTTCCACCAATAATATGTTAATATCTGTCAAGATTTCTATAACAAATATTTTTCTATTCATGATAGTGGATAGACCACATTTTGATTCTAACACCAAAATTCCTGTTGTAATGCATGAAGTAGAAATGCTACTAAAGAAAACAAAGAAAAATACACGTGAGGCAATATATGTTGGATGTAACAAAATTTTGAGGCTGTTGAAAAATTGATTCTTTAGACAATTGAAAGAGAGGAAGACAAGAAGTGTTTGGGGAAAAATGACAAACTTTATTATTACTGGAAAAAGTGACCAAATAAATATTAGCAACTACTTTCTGCCTCTACAAAGCCTTTATGAAATAATTCATGTATGTATGTATGTATGTATGTATGTTCTTGATGAGTGGGTAGCTAAGTGCTACAAAGGATAGAGCACTGGGAAGACCTAAGTTTAAATCCAGCCCCATACACTTACTAGCTGTGTGACACTGGGCAAGTCACTTAACCCTGTTTGCCTCAGTATCCTCATCTGTGAAATTAACTGCAGAAGGAAATGGCAAGGCACTCTAGTATCTTTGCCAAAAATTCCCCAAATGGGGTCATGAAGAGTCAAACACTACTTAACAACAACCAAATTCTTGATGAATGTGTGAAAAGGAAACACATAGCTTTCCTAAATATGCTATAGCAATATATATATTTTAGTCACACAATTGACTGAAAGGTGTAACAAATACAATTGCCACTGGGTTTACTGTTTGGTGACTATAAAAAGAAGTATTTGACTCAGTAAACTCCTCCTTACTTTCCTTCAACAACATGGCTCCCATGCATGTGTCATTATCACACAAGATTCCTTGAAAGATATAACAATAGAGACAACTTTGTTCATTGACTCCCATACAATATCGATCAAGACACAAGAGAAGGAGAATGCAGGCCAAAAATGTTTCCCAATTTCATGAAAAATGTTAAGCACAGAGTCTAACTGAAGGTTTTCGCTATAGATGGTTAGGACTTCCAGATGTTCCTTTTTCTACATGTTATTGTGCTGAATTCATTAATCTTTATAATACTTCACAACCTCATCCTAAAATGATATCCATACTCCATTAAGGATTTGGCTCAAAATTTGGTTTTTCCTAGTAAGATAGAAAAAACCAAATAGATGAAGAATATCTATTGTCCACACTGTGATTTACAATTGGATGGAAAATCCATAGATTTTTGTCTATCAGTACTTATATATTTGAAAATATTGTATATGTATCATAATTTGGATCTATAATTGAAGAGGAAGAAGAGAGTAGCCTGGATTACTTTCTTAAAATTGTGTAGTCATTTTTATAAGATCAAACTTCTGCCTAAGCCATAGCCTCATCTTTTTAATATCAGTGTCCTTCTGCTGTTTATGCCATATAATGGAAGTGTCTGAAAAATTAAAGTTGAGTAACTTAAGAAAGGTACGTAGTGGTTATGAGTGGGTGGCAACACATTATTAATGAAGAATTTTGAAGGAGACAGAGAGTAAATGATGTCAAAGTGGAAAAGGAAGTGAATTTATCATGCCTTGTTCAGAGACCTGGGTTTCTTGATTTTCTGGGTAATTTAATAATTTTATTAATAACACTAGCATGTTTATTAGTAAAATTTGGATGTGTCTCTCTTAGACCAAAGACCCCTCATGTCAGTGGGCTCACAGTTTATATGTCCTTGGAAGAGCAGGTATTCCTGAGCATGGCAATCAATTCTGATTGGTTCACAAGTATTGAGAGAATGAATACTACAATGAGAAGGCAGGCTATGATGAGGGTCTTGAGGTATGTGAGTTGGATCACTGAAATCTTGTTTAAAAAGACCTATCAATTTCCATATCACCTGTCTGACAAAAGGGAGGATTCACATTTTTCCAGACCTGTCTGAGCAAACACAATGAGCTAGAATGCACTCACTAGTTCAAACTTACAATTTATTTTACTGTCTTTGATTAGATTTCACCTATCCTGTCTGGGTAAGTGTTCTAGAAAGATTTCCCACACTGATTGATTTCTGGATGAGGAAGTAGAAAATGGGAAAAACCTTGGTCCTAATGCAATAATTTGTTATTAATATAAGAAATTATCATTTCTTACAACTGGGACTAAGAAGTAACATGAAGAATTCATGTCTTCTGTCGCTACTTCTGTAATATTAAGATTTATAGAAGAAGGTTATGAATAGTCTGGGTAGATCTACAGGAGAACATTGATAAGAGGCAAACAAGCTGAGACGGCTTGGATGTGCTGCAATATGCATCACTGCAGGGATTACCTACATAAATGAGATCAAAGATCCATCAAAGTATCACAATAGTTTTGGAATACTGTTTTATCTTTACCCAGGGACAGTGTCTTGGATAAAGTTAGTGCTAAATAATATTCAATTAAATTACTAGAAATCTAGCCTCACACACTTTCTAGCTATATGGCTCTTGGCAAATCATTTGACCTCTGTTTGCCTTAGTTTCCTTATCTGTAAAATGGAGCTATAAGTAGCACCTACCTCTCAAGATTTTTGTGAGGATCAACAAGATATTTGTAAAGTGCTTAGCACAGTGCTTGGCACATAATAAGCACTATATACATTTTAGCTATCATTATCACCATTATTTATTCCAGAATTTATAACACATCAAATAAAATAGTGAACTCCAACTATGAAGGCCCACAGAAGGAACTAGAAACCTATCTAGTATTTCTGAGCTGCTCAACTTCTGTACTCTACCTCATGAAAAGTATTATTTCCTGAACAATAATGCAAAGTCCTTCTTAACCTAAGCAATCTTCATCTCTGATCCAGGTATCTGTCTGATTCACAATTTCCTTAGATATTTTGGGGGAGTATTATTACAGAGGAAACCATTATTTTGATTTTCTATGGCTTTCTAATAGTGAAGCTTAAATGTGAGGATAGGAAACTTCAGACTTCATTTTCTCCTAATTTCTATTGAGAAGTAGAATGATTTGGAATAAGAATAACAAAGATGACAGTACTGGCAGAAAAAGAATTAAGGGAACAAAAGATATTGTTAGAAAGATATTGAAAGCAAGATTTTCCTCCTAAATGAAACAAAAATGCTATTGCAAAGAAAGGACATTGTCATTCTTAGTACCTTAGGAACTTCCATTCCTGGCTGTCTAATGAACTATACTTAAATAAAGACTTATTTTTAATAAGTCTAAATGTGATTAGTTCATTTGCAGATTACAGAGAATTGTCTGAATTTACATTAATAGCAGTTGAAATAACTATGGAAACAATAACTTGGAAGGGAATTTAACAAATTAGGATACTCCACTAATCTTGATATTGTGAAAGCAGAAATAAACCAGAATAGTCGCAAAACCTATAGACTTTATTTCATAAAGAAGTCAGCCCTTCTTTTCTAATTCACACCAAATATAACATTTTTTACCTTATTAGTGATGGAATTTCCTCTAGTAAACCTTGGTTCTGTCATAAATTATAACCAGAGAGCAGGCAGACCAAAGACAGAGGTTATGGGGCAGCATGTTGGTAGGTAATTGTAGAAGCATAAGAAACGATACATTGATAGTGATAAGTAGGAGAGAACTGAGGCAATCAGGAAGGAGGGAAGAGATGAAAACCAGTAAAAATAGCATAGGCATCTGGAAATATTTAGTGAAGAAGGGAATAGGCCCATATAGCTTTTTTTTTGGGGGGGGGTGAGGCAATTGGGGTTAAGTGACTTGCCCAGGGTCACACAGCTAGTAAGTGTTGTGTCTGAGGCCAGATTTGAACTCAGGTCCTCCTGACTCTAGGGCCTGTGCTCTATCCACTTCACCACCTAGCTGCCCCTCCATATAGCTCTTTAAACCCTGAAGGTATTATTCAGAGGAAAGATAGCAGAAGTTCCATCTACAACAGTACAGTGTCCTGGGGCAAATCAGTTAAGAAATCAAGTCAAGTTTTCTCCACCTCAAGAATCCCTTGAAGATATTATAGTTGATGCTCATGATAATGAGCTTCAACATATTGAGAATTAAACATTATGGTCTATATATTCTAATAATGTAGGGAAGTTTAGAATATGTTTTAGAAAATTTTCCATTGAAACCTATTAAAATAAAAAATGCCGAATGCATTAAATGTTAGTTGTTGGGGGAATATTTATTAGGACTACTTAATTCTCTAACAATGCTGCATAAATGAGACAATATTGTATAGACATGTTTATGTACACATATGTATATATATATGTATATTTACATGTATACATTTGCATATATACACATATTTTTGTGACATAGCATAGAATGGAAGGAACATTAAAGAACATCAAATTCAACACCAACCCTTCAATTTGTAAAACTAAACCTCTCATTTCAATGGTATTAAAAACTCCTAATGAAGAAACTCCCCCTTTCAACTCAGATCATCATCTACTCTGAAACTTTATAATGTTAAAGAGTAACCTAGGGCACTGAAAAGTTAAATAACTTGACTGGGACTATGTGGCCAGTACATATCTGAGGCAAGACTTGAATCCAGGTCTACCTAAAGCAGAGAACAGCTATCTATCTATGCCATGTTGCCTTTCTACTTACAGATAAGAAAATTGTGAAATGACTTTCCTAACAATGCACATGGCAGACCCAGATCTAGAATCCTGGTCTCCTAACCATTCATTCAGTGTGTTTTCTATTTTTGCATTTCATATCTAAAGAAGATCCTTGATTTGTAAACCTCAAATTGTTTTGAGTAATTATGAAAATACTTTTACCAATTGCCATGTTGAGTCAGTCACATTGGATAGTCAACAGATCTCTGGATTTAAAAGCAGGAGAGACCTTGGTTATTAGGCTTCCATCATGCTCTCATTGATGTTTCCTAATTTATAAAATAGGGATAATAATACATACCTCACAGAGTTGCTGTGAGAATTAAATTAGATAATATATTGTAAAGGGTTTTATACATTTTAATATACTCACTATTACTACTTAAATGGATCTGTGATCTCATCAGGTCTAAAACTCCCTGTAGTTGCAACCTACTATTCCTTTCTTTTCTGTTTGACTGTTGTCCTTGTGTCCTTCTGAGATTTCTCTTCATATTTTCATAGTGCAGGGGTAATATTGAAGCATTCTGGCTATCTGCCTGCCTCACTCTCATCATATATGACCAACTCATCTTCTGTTTTCATTATATATTTTTTTGATGGCATTATTGACTCTTTGTCCTTGGAGTATATAATTTGTTATATATTATAATCACTCACACTCACCACAAGCTTTTCTACTGCTCTCTATGTGATATTCAATTTTTATTCTTAAGAGGGAATGGTGTTCCAAGTTTGGATGCCGTATGACATCAGTGGTAAAATGTTTGTTTTGAAAAGATGAATGCTGGGTGTGGTAATACATGCCTGTAGTTCCTGTTCCTGGGGTGGGTGGGTAAGGCTGGTGCATCATTTGAATTCAGGAATTCTTAGATGTAGTAGGGCTAAAGCTGGTTTGGTATCCACATTGAGTCTATCAGCCATACAGTGAACCCCCAGGTATCAATATTGGGTTCTTGTTCAAGAGTGGTTGTTGTACTTTGAGTGGGAGTGAGATAAAGAGATCTGTTCTTAAAATAAAAATTTCAAAAATGAGCTCTTGTTACTAAGGGAAACGTGATTCATTAAAAGTGCCTTGCAATTTCCTGAAGGAAATCTAGTTCAACTTCCTCTGCCTTTTCAACACTGGATCTAACCCACTGTTCATCTGTATTATTCCAGAAAGATATATTATTGGAAATCTCTATGGGGGTTCATTCAGAGGCATGTTAATTTCTGGGCAGTAAACATTTTTTATGCATTTCATCTATCCTGTGTGGATGGACATGCCACACTTCTTTCACAAATTATAGTTGCAGGGGTAGCTAGGTGGCGCAGTGGATAGAGCACCGGCCCTGGAGTCAGGAGTACTTGAGTTCAAATCCGGCCTCAGACACTTAACACTTACTAGTTGTGTGACCCTGGGCAAGTCACTTAACCCCAATTGCTTCACTAAAAAAAACAAAATAAAATAAATTACAGTTCCCTTCCAGGAGGTTCTACAGTGTCTTCAGTTTGACATAATTAATCAACAAAATATCATCCATAAATAGGATTATCTCAAAGACCTCACCATCCATAAGGAAGCTTTCTTTGACTTGGACTTTACTATGGATTTCCTCTACTACAATGACAAATACTTTGGGCAAATATGCATCTTCCTGTTTAACAAGGGTCATCAAATGGGGTCATTTCTGTTGTTATATATATGAAGGACTTTTTAGTTATCTTTTTTTTTCTGGGGCAATGAGGGGTTAAGTGACTTGCCCAGGGTCACACAGCTAGTACGTGTCAAATTTCTGAGACTGGTTCTGAACTCAGGTCCTCCTGACTCCAGGGCTGGTGCTTTATCCACTGCACCACCTAGCTACCCTGCTTATCTTAATAAATGGTAGGGAGACACCTTGTTAACAAATAACTTGTTAGGTAGGATTTTGTTCTACCAACTCAAATGTCTTTATTTTTTTAAATCAACAAACAAAACACAACTGGATCTTATTTTTTCTATATTTTTAGTCAATTATGAAATTGTAGACATGGCTTATTTGTTTATTTTTAAGGCTTTTTTTGTGCAATGAAGGTTAAGTGACTTGTCCAGGGTCACACAGGAAGTAAGTGTCAAGTGTCAGAGGCTGGATTTAAACTTAGGTTCATACTGAATCTAGCCATTACATAAAACGGCCCAGCTGCTACCGAACCATACAGCTACCCCCAAACATGGCTTATTTTGAATAAGCCTAACTAATAACCCTTATTTTCAACTATTACTACCAATAGATATTAATAGATAATTTCTAAAATCATTGATGTCATTCAAGTACTATTAATATCCTCAGTGGTCATGGTCTTGCTATTGAATATGATCTTTTATTCTAGTGGATATTATATAATAACTTTTAAAATAATATTCAAGGAAAAAGATATTAAAAATCTATGAAAAATGGGGTAGATTTGATAAATATGATCAGTTACTAATATTTTCATTAACTTTCCCAAGTCCAATGGATAGAGAACCTTATATGTTATATTATAAATAATAGTTTTGTTTAAAGTAATATACATGCAAGAATTTGTAACTCATGGCTGATCATTTCCAAGTCCTAAATCAATATGGACAGGGTTCAATTCTTGGAGTGCCCCTTCCCCCCCAATTACTGTGTCAAACACATATCCAGAGTATACTCTGAAAAAACTTCCATAAATATCATTGTCCTCTTTGTGAGCAAAAGGGTACTCCAGTATCCCTTATAAAGACTCAACATAAGGGGTATCTGTCATATTTATATCTATTACTAGATAGTCTTGATTTCACTACACAGAAAATGTAGAAAATCTAAAGAACCCAGTGAAATCCATAAGCAAGAGCAAATACCTCCAAAACATGAAGGACTCACAATAACACGTAAATAGTCAACACAATTTCATTTACCTCTGGTTATTCATAGGGTCCTATAGTCCTATCTCAGTGTCATTGGATGGTTTGGGCCCCCAGCAAGGGAACTAGACTTAGGGTGGCCAATAGAGCAACAATGGACATCCTGGGTAGTCTCTTTACACAGAAATATCTAGTACTGAGATTTATAGCACCTCCTTGTGGTTTTGGTTCCTTTCAGAAGGGAAATGAATTTAGGACTGCTGGACAGACAAAAACTCATTGTTCCAGTAAGTCCCCTTTTTACTTCACTGAGACCCATTACGGTATTTAGTTGGTTTTTGTTGTTGTTGTTGTTGGGGGGAGGGTTTGGTGAGGCAATGAGGGTTAAGTGACTTGTCCAGGGTCACACAGCTAGTAAGTGTCAAGTGTCTGAGGCCAGATTTGAACTCAGGTCCTCCTGAATCCAAAGCTAGTGCTCTATCCACTGTGCCACCTAGCTGCCCGTACAGTATTTAGTTTTATGATGCTACTCTGAGGGCTTGGACTGTCCCAGGAGATAAATGTGCTTGGGGTTGCTATATAGGTAATCCTACTTCCCATTAGATTCACACTGTCTGAATAACTCATAATACTAATTAAGGACAGGATCTTTGATTTCTTGCTCCTCTATGCTATTCTTTAGTCCCTTGCTGCTGATCTTTTAGCATGTGTGTAATCCTCTTTTTTTTTTTAAGCGAGGCAATTGGGGTTAAGTGACTTGCCCAGGGTCACACAGCTAGTAAGTGTTAAGTGTCTGAGGCCGGATTTGAACTCAGGTACTCCTGACTCCAGGGCTGGTGCTCTATCCACTGCACCACCCAGCTACCCCGTGTAATCCTCTTTTTTTCTGAGAGGCACACTGTTGTAGCAATTTCTCTTCCCTACATTGGTCGGATATTTTCTCTTCACCTTGGAATTACTTGTGAGACAATCCCCAAGGATGGTATTATCCTGAAATTTCCCACTTCTCTTCTAAAAGGAAGGACTAGGAATCATGATTACTAGGGAATCCTCTTTTTCTGGTTTCAAGGACAGATGTTGTGACTATTATTAAACTGACTACTTGTAGATAGGCAACCCTCTGAATAACCAATTAGATTTGTTTTTCTTTTTCCATGACTGACATGAGGCAGTAAGGTTTTCACTGCCTTTACCAAGAAGTCAGCAATACTTAGTGTTTAGTTACTCTTGGGCTAAGTAGGAATCAATATGGCCATTTCTTCCATGTGCTCCTCCAAGAACTCTCATTACTCCACTGATTGTTTGGCCTGAGAGGATACCATTTTCAGACTGAATGGGGAAGGTGGGTGGGATGGTTTTTCCCTGGGGTTGCTTCTTGGATTCTGAAGTTTGTTATATGTTTCTGCTATAAGTCAACCATTAAAATCACTCTCACTTTCTCTTTCTGTGCTACCAAGACTTATTAATAAGAAGGTAGAAAAAGGATTTAGCAGGTTTATTTGCTCTCTTTTATATGCCAGCATAAAGGGGATGGCTACTCCAATAATAGAGTTATAGTCAACAATTCATTTTGGCAGTAGCCTTTAACTATGAAACTCATCCTCTAGGAGTTGTCAAAGAGCACTATTTTCTTAGGGAGATGCAGTAAAAACCCCCAACAAAGACCCACCACCCTGTTAGCACATTGATTGGGGAAGTCCCTTGATCCCTATCCATAGAATTTCAGAGTTGGAAGGGATAATTTAATTGAATCCATAACTGAATAGGAATTCTTTCTATACTATTTCCAATAAGAAACAACTTGACCTATGCTTAAAGAGCACTCATGATGGGCCAACATCACAACAACTTCCTGAGATATTCCATTCTACTTTGTTACAGGGTTGGGTTTTTTTTGGGGGGGGTCGTTTGTTTGTTTGTTTGTTTGTTTGTTTGTTTGTTTGTTTTTCTTTTGGTGAGGCAATTGGGATTTAAGTGACTTGCCCAGGGTCACACAGCTAGTAAGTGTCAATATTCTGAGGCCGGATTTGAACTCAGGTACTCCTGACTCTAGGATTGGTGCTTTATCCATGGTACCACCTAGCTGCCCCCTTTGTTACAATTTTTATAACACTTTTCTTTATATTGAATAACAGGGGGCAGCTAGATGGCGCAGTGGATAGAGCACCAGCCCTGGAGTCAGGAGGACCTGAGTTCAATTCCAGCCTCAGACACTTAACACTAACTAGCTGTGTGACCCTGGGCAAGTCACTTAACCCCAATTGCCTCACCTAAAAAAAAAAAGCTTATATTGAATAATAATCTGACTCTTCTATTTGACTTGTTTCTACTTGGGACAGGACTTTTAAATACTTGAAGGCAGCTATCATATTCCCTCTAATTTTTCTGTTCTGACTAATCATTAATACTCAGTCCTTGTATGGCATAATATTTTGCTGTATATGCGTGTATGTGTATATGTATATATGTTTACACACATAAATCTATATATGATTTGTATCAAAATCTCAGACTCAGGAAAAGTGGCAAGGTTATAGCCAAGGAAAATTACTTTTTATGGAGAAAAATAAAAATAAGTATTCAAATTACTTTTAAATACAAGAGGAAAGAAAATAACTTATTTAGTGAGTAAAATAACTGATAATATGCATTTCAGGTCCTTTTAAGGGAGATAAAAAGAGGCAAAGACCGAAAGACAAAAGAACACAGGGATGGGGGGGAAGAGAAAAAGATGGTGGGGAACTAGAGCATGAAATAAATCGAAGGATAAGAAAAATTTGATAACCCTCACAAACTTTGAACCTGCTTCTTTAAATTCATCCATCCTTTTTGTTTTTGTTTTTGTTTGTTTGTTTGTTTTTTTGCAGGGCAGTGGGGGTTAAGTGACTTGCCCAAGGTCACACAGCTAGTAAGTGTCAAGTGTCTGAGGCCGGATTTGAACTCAGGAACTCCTGAATCCAGGGCTGGTGCTTTATCCACTGTGCCACCTAGCCGCCCCCTCATCCATCCTTTTTAATGTCTTTATTCTCTTTGGTTCTGATTTTCTGGCTCACCACAATGGCTATGTCAATTCATGCTGCCAGTTTCCCATTTCTTAAAATTACCATGATTCCTTTCATGTTCTAACTGCTCCAATTCCCCCAAACTCCTGAAAAGCCCACATTGCTTTTATCCTTCCCCATTCCAGCAAATCACAAACAATATTGTTCCCTCTTTGCTCACTCGTAGGCAATATTCTTTGTCTGCCCATTCCAAAGCACTTGGAATCTCCACTCCAACTGCTGACAAGGGTTTAGCCTCATTTTCCCATTTGATTTTACCTGATGGGTCAAATCTTTTACCTATTCACATCCATATCTAAAACACAGCAGGGTTAGTGTACCTGCAGTACCCTTGACAGCATGTATAGAGTGTAAAACGATGGCAAACAACTCAAATAGAAATGGGGGCCACAAAACCATACATTAGGATCTCTGCAGGCTACATATTGACTTAATTTTAAAATGTAATGTTATCTGTGCTTTATTGGATTTTTATTTATTTTGCTAATTATTTCCTAATTTCATTTTGATTTGGTCTGAGCTTCCCTCTGGAGTGTTGCAGGAATGTGATCAGTGTGCCACATATTTATATTTCTGGTGTAAAGAATATTGGACTTCATATTAGAACGTCTAGGTATATATCTAAACTCATATCCTTAATAGTTGTCTAACTGGGAAATTTACTTAACTTTTCTGAATCTTGGTTTCCTCATTTGCAAAATGGGAAACTATACAAGTTCTTATACATCTTACCTCATAGGAGTGGTATGAAAACACTCATAAGTCTTAAAATGATATGAATTATGATTGGGTTTCATTGTCTTTGTCACCACTTCCAAATTCTAATACGCAATTGGCAAATAACAGATTCATCTCCTCAAATCTGACTAATATTTAGTGATTTGTCTCTCAAAGTGTTATCTTATAGCAAAAACTGGGGCAAGAATGAAAACTGTATAGCTGGGAGGGACCTTAGAGGTCATTAGGCCTAATTCCTTTATTTGACAGATGAAGAAACTGAGACCGAGACAGATGAAATGACTTGAAAGAAACATTGGACTGAAACCTTTGTGGCCATATGTAAGTCAATGAATCAATCAGAAATCGTTTATTAAGTGTTACCGTGGGCCAGTCACTGTGCTATTTGCTGGGGATACAAAGACAAAAGTGAAACAGCCCATCAAGGAATGTGTATTCTAATCAGGGAGATAACATGTATATATCTAAATATAAACATAATACATATAAATAAATAAGGATTGTTGTGAGAAAGAGGACACTAGTCATGGAGGTGGGAAAAGGGGTCAGGAAGGGCTTCATGTAGAGGGAATCACTTGAGATGAGTCATGAATGAAGCAAAGTATTCAAAGGGCAAGGAGTACAGAGTGTGAAAAGGCAGAGAAGGGAAATGGGGTATTCTTTCTATGGAAAGTAAATTACTATATATATCTATCACATAGTGTAAGGAGGAAAAATATATTAAAAAAGGTTTGAAAGGTACAAAGGGGCAAGGTTGTAAAGAACTTTAAATGGCAAATAGAAGAGTTCATAGTTGACCATAGAGGCAATAGGGAATTATTTGGTTTGTTGGTAAGGGGGCTGCCACGTTGACACCTGTCCTAGTAAAACTACTATGGAAGTTGTGTGGAGGATGGATTGAAAGAGATTTGAGGCAGACATAACAATGAGGAGTCTATTGCAACAGTACAGGTGGGAAATAATGAGGTCCTGAGCCAGGGTGGTGACTGTGTGAGGAAAGAGGTGACAAATGTGAGATGTGCAATGGGGACAGAAGTGACAATATATGTATATATATATATATATATATATGTATATATATATCAACATATTATATAATTATATTATATAAATTGGAATAGGTTAATATAGATGCTGGATCAGAAGTATAGGGACATTCAGATTATTTATCTTTGGTGTGTTAATAAGCATAAACAACTTAAAGAAGTACCATCTCAGTGCTATCTGTTGTAATTTCAAAAAAAAATTTTTTTATTTAAAGAACTAATCTTGGACTCAGGAAGCCCAGTATTCAAATTCTGCCTCTAATCCATATTCAGAACAAATCTATGACACAGGGAAAGTAATTTAACCTTTTAATACTTCAGTCACGTTTCTATGAGAATAAGATTCATAACAATTATTGATCTTCATTGGTAGAGGGAGTTTCTTCATATATGAGAATAAAGTCTCAGGTTTCAATCAAAAAAAGTTGTCTAAGCAATTTCAAGGCCTATGTAAATTTAACACTATATTAATGATGACAGGGTTTTAAATTCACTATCTATGTGTCTATGTGTGTGAATATATCTCATATGCCTATACACACATATCTATCTATCTATCTATCTATCTATCTATCTATCTATCTATCTATCTATCTATCTATCTATCTATCTATCTAGATACACACATATACACATGGAGATGGGAGTGTATATACATATTGCATTCATTCTGTTAGGGTCCTTAAAAAGAAAAAAAAATTGTAAAATAGTTAGGATAAATTGGGCCAACTTTCTGTAATACTTGGAGTAGTGATAATTCCATCAGTTTTACTGTGCTTAATCTTTTAAAAACATTTTCTGAATATTTTATTTCTGAACATTTTCTGAATATTTCTGAATATTATATAAAATATTGATTCAATTGAACAAATGTTGATATCATTGATGGGAAGCCTAGAAAATCTTTGCACTCATGATTTTCATTAAAGAAACATTTACAAATTTATTCAACATCTGCTTATATTATCACCTTTAATGTACATGATAACATTTGAACCTCCCAACAATCTTGTGAGGTAGGTAGTTTACTACGGGTGTGTTTTTATTTCATTCTTTTTTATGAATGAGGAAGCTGATGTTCAAAGAAATTAAGCGACTTGATTACAGACACAAGGTCAAGAGATGTCAAAGGATTTCAAACCTTGGTGTCTCCTGAATTGCTATTATACAATGCCACTACTACAAATTCAAATGCAAGAAAATACAGAAAACACAGAATTTGCTCCATTAAGCCTGCTGTGATAACAAATTTCTGTATGAAGATTTGAAAAGCCAACCCCCAATGATTTGTTATACAATGCTGAGAGTGTGGATGTTTAGAAAATTGAAATTTTAAGCTGAATACTTTGGTTTTCATCTGAATTTTAGGTATTACATAGATGTGACCAATAAAATAGAAAATATGAGAAAGAATACAGATAATTTATTCCAAAATACATTTTTACTAAAAATGTATAAATAATGGAGGTAAAAGTGCTCCGAGTGTGGGGTGAGTGTGTGTATAGTGTGTGTGTGTGTTGGAAGATGGCTTGCCTACATAATTGCTTCTATTTTCTAATTTGTTTTGCATATGTAATGATAACAACTGATATTTATATAGTATTTAAACACATCATATCATTTTATCACCAGAATAATCCTGTGAGATAGATATTATAGAATTATTTATCTATTGTCGAGGAGAAAACAGGTGCTCAGAGAGTTTGAATGACTTGCTCATGATCTCACAGAAAGAGTCTGAAGGCAAAAATAGTCTCGGATTTTTCTTCATTCCTTTTGTAGCCATCTTTCCACTGTGTTACACTGTCTCTCATATATGCAGAGCCTAGACTAACCATTAAAGCTGTAAAGGACTTTAGATAATCTAAAGTCAGCCAATTGATATTTGTTAAGCATCTACCATAGGCCAGGCACTGCGCCAAGCTCTGGGGATACAAACACAAATAAAAAACAATGACAGTCCCTGCCCTCAAGTATTTTATAATCTAATGAAGGCAGATGGCATGCAAAAGGAAGCCAAAATGTGAAGGAGTGATGGAGAAGGTACAAGGAAAGGGGGAGGGTTTTTCTGGGTGAAAGATATGTTAAAGAGTTCCAGAGAAGTATAAATGTTGTGTAGCTTGTGAGAAATGGGGAGAAAAACTATGCTTGAGTCCCTTCTTTAAATTGAAGCCCTGAAATCCATTGCCCTGCCCTTCAGTCAGAGGGTCAGGGCAATTAAAGGGACAGGGTGTACCAATGAGATATGAGCATCAGATTCAGTCTTGCAGCATAATGAGATTTCAATCTCATTATGATATAATATTTTAGATATTCATTCCTAATTAAGATGTAATTTTTATTCTTGTTTGCTGATTTCCATTACCTTGTAAAGACCTTCCACTATAACATTTTCACTGTTATCACATTTTCATTTAACAGGGAAACTTGTTTTAAGTTAAGTGGAAGACCGTAAGGAAGGAAAATTAAAAGTGAAAAGTTATCATAAGTGAATAAAGATGGTGATCACATCTGGGTGATTTTTCAAAAATCTGGTTAATTCAACTAAAATGCTATTGCTTGCATTTTTTAAGGACAATTCAGCAAATATTGTCTGATTGTATAGGTGAAATTATTCACTTCACTTTTATGTGTGTACACATTAAACTGACAGAGACATATAATTTCATTCTTTTAAACAATTACAGCCACATGATTTTATTCTTTCAAACTCCTTTTCTTATTAGAAAGCTAGTTTCCTTCACTAGTAAGCAAGCTATAGCCTAATGTTTTAGAAGTTCAGTACTAAACTGTATGTTCCAGTTACCAAAGAATATTAACTGGTCAATATCCAGATATCAGTAGAGCTTCCTTGGTCCATCCATTACATTCTATCATGGTTTTAGCATTGGGTGTGGGTTTTGCTATATGGTGTACATATGGAAAATGATAAGTAAAATGGAATATTATGGATCTTATTCAACGACTCTCTGAATCCTTGCTTCCCTCAGACCCAATTTAGGTTTTTGGCACTTAGGTTCTTTCAATTCAGTACAAACCCAGAGAAGCTGGCAAACTTCTAGCCTATACTCCCTTAGAATTGAAAAGCTCCTCCCCTGTGGAGGCGGGTTGGTATGAATGTATATAGGAACACAGCGTGAGAAGGAGGATCCTTGTCCCCTCCACTCACACACATGCTCAGGAAACTGCAGAAGTAAGGGAAACCCAGCCAGACTAAGATGCTGGAGTAGACTTGGTAGCCTCTTGGTTATGCTACCAGAGTTTCAGCAGCGTCTGGCTGGACAGCTCCAGGAAGCATTAATGCAGCTGCTCTGTTAGTTCGGTTCTCTTAAGAATCCAGACAGAAAAGCTCTAGTTTTTTCTCTCTCTTTCTCTCTCTGTCTCTGTCTCTCCCTCACTTCCCCCACCCCCATGGCCCCGTGAGGTTCGTAACACCAGGAAGAATTACTTTGCCCAGTTTTCAGGTAGATATAATCTGAACTTTGAGGGAGGAATTAAAGCACCTGAGTGTATGGATCAACTTTTCCAGTGTCTTTTATCCTCTGATTTTTTTTTTTTTTGCAGGACACTTTCTCTGTGGCAGAAACTTGACGAGGAAGACCGATCAATCTCATCGAGCATTTTTTTCTTCATTCTCCAGTGTTATAGAACGCATGAAAACTACAGTGGATTTTCCAGTAGTTAAGACTATGGTTACAAAATCTCTTTCTAACCTTTCCCTGCAAACCGACGAGAATGAGAGCAACTTGATTCCGGGCATCTTAGAGACAGATTCCTTGCCTTCCTCAGAACAGGGCACCGCGGAGTTCGTGATCCGCTGCGTGATCCCGTCGCTATACCTGCTTATTATCACCGTGGGTTTGCTGGGCAACATCACCCTAATGAAGATCTTCATCACTAACAGTGCCATGAGAAGCGTTCCTAACATCTTTATCTCTAGCCTAGCAGCTGGGGATCTGCTACTTTTGGTGACCTGCGTGCCGGTGGATGCCTCTCGCTACTTCTTTGAAGAGTGGATGTTTGGGAAAGTGGGCTGCAAACTTATTCCCGCCATACAGCTTACCTCAGTGGGAGTTTCTGTGTTCACTCTCACAGCGCTTAGTGCAGACAGGTAAGAATGCCTGCCATGGCACTGAGACTTTTTAATTTTTATTTGTTTATTGGGGGGTGGGGGGAGGTGAGACGAGGAGGTGAAGAGAAAAAGAAGGAAAATAAACATAAAGGGAAAGAAAAATGCAGAGGGAGAAAGGAAGAGAGCTAAGGATATAGGGAGGAGGGAGGAGGAGGAAAATGGGAGGGAGAGAGGGAAGGAGTAAGGATGAAAGGAGAGACAAAGATAGAGGGGAGAGAGCCAGAGATAAAAGGAGACAGAGAGAATGGGTAAACTGAACTAAAACATAATTTAAATGTGACATTTCAAAACATAATTTAAGAAATTTAAAAAGAGATCAAAGTACTTGAAATCATTTCTGGAATACATTTATTTGTGCATCACCACCATGAGACTCTTAAAGCTAGTTTCACCACTTTACATGGTAAAAATTCAATTTCAGGTGTCTTGTGAGGGGAGGAGAAATCTTCAAAGTGAGACTATATTTTATCTTTTAATCAATAGACTATCTTGATAGTCCAGAATATCCCTTTAAAGTATCCCTCTCAAATATTATCAGTATTTTGCCTCTGAAATTTTTATTGGACAAGGGGTAAACCTTGGCACTAATGCATTACCACTCTTTAGAGCAATAGCAACTACTTTTATGAACTATTCTAAGGTATTTTGGACATTTTATGTTTGTTTAGTACCAGCAGTTTAAGAGCACTTTCCTTAAAATGGGTTGTAACCAAGTTTTATTATTTATAGACAAGGGAGTAAATTAAAATTCAACCCCATGCAAGATGCTTTTTATATTTTACAAAAATTGCAGAGCAGGTGCTGGACTTCAATGATAGAAGGAAATTCCTCACTGAAATTTCCCTATACAAATGAAATCGTAAGTCTAGTCCAAAAAAACCCCACACCACCCTTAAATGTGTGTATGCATGTGTCCATACACACACACAATATATATATGTATATATATATGTATATATATGTATATATATATACGTATATATATATGTATATATATATATATAAACTATCACAACACACTTTATATGTAACACTTTATGGAGACATATAGACTAAAATGTCACTTAGAGCTTGAGGGTCATCTAGTCTGTTTAATTTTCAGATGAGTAAAGATCCAGAAATACCATGTGATTTATAACTTATGGTATAGTATGTACCTATGATTAGAACTCAGGTCTCTAATTCCTATCCAGGTATATTCCCAATATAACTTGCTCTCATCCATTGAAACTGTTAAGTAGATAGCTAAAGGAAAAAAGAGGATTTTTCTTTTTTCTTTTTTTTTTTGTCAAAAATGATAGGCAATATTTCTACAGTTGGATGAAAGCAAGGACAGGAAACCTGTTTATACTGTGAAATATGAATGTATTAATTTGATGGTTTATACTTCCAGGAATTCACTCTGTGCTATCTAAACATTTGAATGTTACATTGTCTAGGAAAGATCAAGTAAAGTGTATGTAAAAATAAACATATGGAAAATCAATATTCTTTAATTTCTTAATCCAAGTTTTTAAAGAAAAACAAAGTTTGAGTTATTGAATTATCCAGATCATTGAATTAATTCCTTATTCTGCTTTGTCAGTGGAGAGTTGATCAGAGATAGCACAAAGATAAAGTGAAGTAGAGAACTGAGTAAAATCTGTTAAATAGAAGACTATAGAATGTCATTCAAAAAGAATTAGACTTCAATATACACTTCCATAGGGAATAGTAGAGTTATTTTGTCTGAGTTATCTGGAAACTTTATTCAATTATTCATGTTATATTACTTATATGGACACAACCTCTTGTTCTTTTATTTTTTAATGTGCTGATAATTTTCTTGAAGTGCATGAAACAAGATATTCCTTTTTGTGTAATCTTTTATATATAAATCATTTTACATGTCTCAAATTAAAATGATACTATGATGATTTTGGACAAATCTCACTCATGTATGGATCTTACTGCAGTATTCTAGCCATTTTTATAATTTTTTGATGTGATTTTTTTCAGACATGAATCTTAGTATCCCAGTAGGACAATGCTGAATTCACCAAGTTGGTTTTATAAGTGCCAGAGAAACACAAGTAAAATTGTTCTGTCTAGGGTCAGATATTGTATTCATTTTTCTTATCAGGTATTAACAGCAGATAAATGTAGGTGGTTTCCATATAGTCTATATTGCTAGTGAATAAGTCCCAGATAATTTTAATACCATATGAGTTTCCTTCCTTATATTCAAATGACTTGTGAGATATTTCCCTCTGTGTTGATGTGTGCTTAGGGAATAAAACATAATCTTAGCAGCAATCCAAGGCAAACACATAATTCATTTCAAAATCTAGAATGATATTCAAGTTATTTGATTTTTTTGTTATCTCTATCTTGGTTCTTCTATTAAAGGATGGATGATTATGGGATGATGATGGTGGTAGTCACATAATACATATACACACATGCATGCACAAACATACACTTATACAGTTATGTATGTGTGCATACATGCATGCGCATATGCATGTATCTATGCATATGATTCAATTCACATTGAGTCCATCACCTCTCTATCTGGGGTGGATAGCATTTTAAAATATGAGTCCTCTGCAACTGTAGTTGGTTTCATTGTGTGGATAAGAGTTCCAAAATCTTTCAAAGTTGTTTGTCTTTGCAATATTATTGTTATTCTATGAATTGTTTTCCTGGTTCTGCTCACTTCATTTTACATTAAGCAATTTTTTGGTACTACTTCTCATCCTCAATGCATTGTTGGCAATATATTCAACATTTGTGTTATTTCTAAAAACTCATTTATGCTTTGGTTATTTGGAACTTGGAACATGAAACACATTTTCTTTCTTATTTTCTTTTTATTTACTTATGGATGTAACTCTCATTAGCAAAAACTGATATTTCATTATACAAAAAAGAACAAGGAAGAGAATTCTTCAGAATATTCACTAGGCATCTTTCCATTGCTCTTTAAGTAACCTATAATTTTGATTCTGCTGAGATTATGGTGTCATATGATTTGGAACATAAAGTTTCACTGGAAAACTATTATTAAAATATACAGTTTTGTAGCAGTGAGCAGTTGGAAATCATTAAAGGCATTGTGTAACTTCCCAAATTTGATTCAGCCCAATTTCCTCCTCCTATTCAGTTTTCTATCTTCATAGTCTGTCCAAGTTATCTACTTGGGGCACCTAGGTGGTACAGTGGATAGAGCACTGGCCCTGAAGTTGGGAGAACCTGAGCTCAAATCTCATCTCAGACACTTATTAGCTTTGTGACCTGTATAAATCACTTAACCCTAAGTACCTTAAAAACACCTGGGGCCATCTCTAGTTGTCCTGATGTACATCTTACCACTGGATCCAGATGGCTCTGGAGAGTACAGTGAGGTTGGTGACTTGACACAGCCTTTCCTCACTTAAATCCAATTCACTGCAAGTCATAACATCACCTCCTGATGTCATGGTCCTCTTTGAGAATGAAGGACAAACATCAACCAACCAAGTTATCTACATCAATGTATTAATTCAACTTGCAGTCTATTTAGTGATTATAACTTCTATTTATATAGTATTTTATGGTTTATAAAGTGCTTTAAATAGATTGTTTCATTCAGTCCTCAGTATTATTCTGTAAATATGTTATTTTAGATAATATCCTTATTTTGCAGTAGAAGCACTGTTGCATAGTGGATAGAGAGCTGTCCTTGGAGCCTTGAGGGTCTGGGTCCAAGTGCTGTCTCTGACATGTACTGGCTATGTGATCCTGGGAAAGTCACTCAACTTCTCATTAATCTAAGCTACTCATTAAGATTATAAATTGCAGAAAAGGGTGCTACCTCCATTACCTAGCAGTTCAATATAAAGACAAAATACTATTCTCTATTCCTAGTTATAGATAAGGATACTGTGACTTGAGGTCACACAGCTAGTACCAAACCTAATGGGACTCGAAGTCAAGTCCTCTGCCACCAAATCCAGTCCTGTTTCCATTACATCAAGTGACCCTTATAAGTATCCTTTGTCTCAAAGCCTTGATTTTGCTACCAATGTTGTATTTTATCTTTTATTAAATATAGTATATGTATATATTATGTATAAACACAGCAATAACAGAAGTTGTTATTAACCTGACCTATTTCACAGCAGACCAACAAGTCACATGCTAAACAATCCAGTGATAATCAATGCAGACCAGGGCAGCTAGATGGCACAGTGGATAGAGCGCCGGCCCTGGAGTCAGGAGTACCTGAGTTCAAATCCGGCCTCAGACACTTAACAGTAACTAGCTGTGTGATCCTGGGCAAGTCACTTAACCCCAATTGCCTCACTAAAAAAAAAAAAAATCAATGCAGACCACATTAACTAGTCTTAGTTACAAAATAGCAAATATTTGAATATAAATTAAAGAGAAAGTAGAAACAACTTTCTGGCTAATTCATACATATTGGTTCAAGAGGAAATTGGGCTTTGTTTTTTGTTCAGAAAGACTCAGATATCTGAAAATTTCAGAGTCAAGGAATCACAGAAGATTCATCTGATAAAGCTTAATCTTCTACTTACTGTTTCCTGGGGCCAAAGAGAGGTCATAAACACAGTGGGTTATAAAGAAGGAAGCAGATTATAGAAAAGCACATAAGCTGTTTACACAGTACAAAGTATAGTGGAGACTTGATAAAATTCATCAGTATAGACTACAAGACCACATAACTGAGGCATCAAATTTTGATCAGATGATTCTGGCCCAGACACCCATTTGGGGCCTATATCATATTTTTTTATATAGGGACAGAAATTGATGCCCTATTTGGGTGTTATTTTCTTATACTTGTTCCTGGGCTTGTTATCTCCACTGTATAGCCCAGGCTCTTTAAAAATGCTTGTAAATTGATTTAGCTACAGATGTCCTTTGAAGAAAGTCATATATTCCTGGAAAAGATCTAACTGAATCCAATTTTTATGTCTATGATTCGCCTTATAGGTAAACATTGGGGAACATCACATAATTTATAGAATATTGGCAAAACTCCTTTGTCCCAAATATCTCTCTTAATATCTGTCATACTTCCTGAAACGCCACTCTTAGTCTTCTCTTCCTTTGCTTCTGAAAGTCTTTTTGATCTTTAATAATTTTTGTTAAAATTCACTAGCCTCTGAAGCAGATAACATTTTAGAAACAGGTATAATCATGTCAATACCCTGCTTAAGTAGCTTCAGTGGCTTCTCATTTTTCTTTTTTCCTTTTTCCTTTTTTTTTTTTTGATAAAAAACAAACTACTATTTTTGGCATTATAATTTTTCACAACATGGTTCCATACTATTTTCCACGCTGAATAATTATGCATTACTGGTCCTCACACATTCTATGCTACAGAAAAACTGGTGATCTACTGGATGCTCCCTGTATATGGCATTTTATTTCTCATTACTGTGTCTTTGCCTAGTCTGTTATCCATGCTTGTAATGAACTACATCTTTAACATCACATCTTGGAACTGCTAGCTTCCTTCAAGGATCAGGTCAAGTGCCACTCCTTTTAGGAAGTCTTTACTCCCAAACTGTAAGTGACTCCTATCCATTAGTCTTCAATTATTTTTTAATGTATCCTGCATTATTTATCTATGAATATGTTGTGTCCTGTCCCCTAGTAGAATCTAAGTTATCTGGTGTCAGACACTGTCTCATTTTTTTTTTGTTTTATTTTATTTTGCAAGGCAATGGGGGTTAAGTCACTTGCCAAGGGTCACACAACTAATAAGTGTCAAGTGTCAGGGACTGGATTTGAACTCAGGTCCTCCTGATTCCAGGGCCAGTGATTTATCCACTGAACCACCTAGCTGCCCCTGATACTGTCTCATTTAAATGAAATGAAATGAAATAAGTTCTCTAGCACCTAATGTGTCTAATACACAGAAGGTGATTAATAAATGCTTACTAATCTGATATAAATGAATTCTTTGATATTTGGTAAGTAAATAGAACCCCCCTCCAACCAGACATAGTAAAGCAGAATATCAAAAATAAGGAAGCAACTTATAAGATTTTGATGGAGAAAGAAGGAAAAAAGAGACATAAAGACGAGGTTTGAGGGCATCAATTCCTTCGATAATGCTAAAAGCTGACATTTACGTGGTACTTATAGCGCATTCATGTTAATAACTCTGTGAGTTACCAGAATCATAGAACTATATATTTAGAACTGAAAGGGATATTGTATGTAATATGGTCTAATCCCCTCATTTAGCAGACGAAAAATTGAGACTCGAAGGAATTAAGTAAGTTTCCCAAGATCACAAGGTAGTAAATGGTCTGCTAAGACTTGACCCCAGGTCCTTTAACCATAGAATCCAGTACTCTTTCCTCTGCACCACACTATATCACCAGTTGATTTAATCAATAGAGCAAAATAACAACTATTCGAGAGGACAGAAAACAAGGAAACTGTACAAAATCAATTTAACTCAGTTAAATAATTGGTTTTGGATAAGGTCATAAAACTGGTTGACTTTCTGCAAGTTAGTATTCTATGAACTGTAATGACATGTCAGCATGAAAGTTATGCTTCAGTGCAGCAATGTGTCCATTTGCTAAAAATGAATGGCTAGAATTGTTGAACCAAAAGTGACCTGGAGGTCATCTAATGCCACCCCCCTTTACAAATGGAGAAAATGAAGTCCAGAGTGGCTAAGAGGCTAAAGGCCATGCAGTAGTTAATGACAAGCTTAGGATTAAATTCAAGGTCTTCTGACTCCAAATCCAGTAGTCTTACCACTACCTCACACCTTGTCTCATACTCCCTCCTAGGTTTTTTGAGCTCTTACCTTTTACTGGAAGATCCAATTTTCCAGTGTCAGCCCCATGCATAAGGCTTGGATATCTGGAAGTGCTGCCTACAACCACACAATCATTGCTTTATTATATTCTGTCACTTCCATTTGAACCTTTACATTATGAATTTGGCTCCATTCATTATTCTCTGGATTACCATATCGTGTTTTTCTTGTATTTCAGGAATGGGACTATTTTTTTTTTTTGTCACTTACCCACCCCTGACAATAACAATAGCTCCCATTTGTTGGTTTACAAAGGTTTTTTACTCCCAGCAACTCTAAGAGGAACATAGCATGTGAATCATGATGATCATGATCATGATCACTTTTATATATGAGAGGCAGAATTCTATATGTTGCAGAAAAAGTGTTAATTTAAGTGCTTTAAATTCAAGAAGTTTCTTCCAGAAACAAAAGGCCATTTAAAACAATACCATCGGGGGCAGCTAGGTGGCGCAGTGGATAGATCACCGGCCCTGGATTCAGGAGTACCTGAGTTCAAATCCTACCTCAGACACTTACCACATACTAGCTGTGTGACCCTGGGCAAGTCACTTAACCCCAATTGCCTCACTAAAAAAAATAAATTAAAAAACAAGAAAAACAAACAAAAAAATATCATCAGGGCAGCTAGGTGGTGCAGTGGATAGAGCACTAGCTTTGGATTCAGGAGGACCTGAGTTCAAATCCGGCCTCAGACACTTAACGCTTACTAGCTGTGTGACTCTGGGCAAGTCACTTAACCCCAATTGCCTCACTAAAAAAAATAAATACCATTCTCCTGGTGATCCTTTTTGACTCTGAGGCAAGGAATAACACAATCTCAGAAAAATTAAATTTGTGGGTCACACAAAGGGCAATAGAGAGGTACAAGGTGGGCATGAAAGTAGCATAAAAGATGTCACTAAAGAAATGCATAGCCATTAAAAAGGAAGACAAATGGGTCATAGTGAAAACAAATATTAACTGAGAGCATGTTTACTCCAGTGGAGTATATTTAAAGTCATGAGAATTAGAGAAAAGTTTCTAGCACAGCAAGTTGGGTGGCCTTTCTATAGAAGATTAATAGAACACAAGAGGGTTTGTTGAGACGGATATGAGTAGTGATCTTATCATTTGATGGAATATTCCAGAGGTAAGGTCATAACTCTCTCCAAATATTAAAGTATCTCTTCTTATTATTCCTAGTTAAATAATCAGTGTAGACAATCAAGTTTTCACATGACCTGACCTTGATAAAGCCATATTGGTTTTTGGTAATCATGGTTTCCCTTTCTAAGTGTTCACCAACCATTTTCTTTGCAAGAATAGAAGACAAGGTCACTGTCTTATAGTGTAGATAGATTCTATCTTCCTTTCTCTTTTCCCCTCCCCCCTGTTAAGGGCTAAAATTCTAGCTAAACTGTCTAAAATATCTAATGGAGTGGTCGCCAATAAATTATAAACTTAGCAAGAGTTAGACTTTATAAGCGTTTATATAAGGAGAATAAGAATTTGGTAAAGAGAGAAGAAAAGGCCTAGATTCCTATCTATTAAAGGGAGAACACATTACTAGCTCCGCCTCTCCACCAGAGTCCTCAGGAAAGAGAGCGAGACTGAGCGCCAGTCACTTCCTTCTCCTCCCACTAGCCGCGTCACTTCCAGACGCCAAAGTAAAAGTACAGCCTGGTCTTGCCCTCAAAGACCTTCGCTTCAAGGGCGGAACTCTACTACAGACAGTCCGTCTCCAGCAGGTGGCATCATTCCAATTGTTACAACCCCACGCTCTTTTTGAAATCAGTACAACGTTGTTTCTCTTCAGTATCATTATCTAACAAGTATTTAAAAATTACTGACCCATGGCATGCCATTTACCTCTCTCAGTTCTTTTAGTACTTTAGAATCTATTTAAAGGAACTATTAGTTCATTAGGGCCTGAGAACAGGGACTCATTGAAGGTAAGAAGGTGATGCCTGAAATACCTTTTCACTTTCTTGGTATGCCTATCTCAGTTGATATTTATAATCAATTCTCACTCCTTAAATTTATTTTATTCCTATAGAAGACAAAACATGAGCTATAATTGAGTACTGTCTTCTTATTCTTATGATGGTACAATCATCTCATTGGTCCTGAGTAGCACTTTCCCCACCTCCCATCTTTTGATCCTTCTCTATCCCCAGCATTGGTAAAATATGCTTTTTTGGTTCTTAATCCTTCAACTGACAGTCTCAGCTCATCCTTATAGGGATATACAACTCCTTTGCTATTCACATTTGATATATCTGCCCTTGCTTTTGCCTTTAGTAAATGTCATTAAAAATCTGAGATTATCCATGAAATTCCCTATAACATCCCAGCAGTATCTAGGTAGATATCCTATTCTTTCCTCACTGGAATAATATCTTCATTTGTCTTCAGAATTTCAGTCTTGTAGGGTTTCTAGTCCTCTGGGGATGACTCCTTCACAAAATTGTTGTTTCAATCCTTTCTCTTGACCTGACAAATCTGTTCTCCTTCCCTCTGCGATGAGTGTTAGACTATGCTCAGATTTGTTTTCCTTCTTTTTTTGCTATCTCTGTAATAGAATAATCGTAAGCCCAATATTCCTGTCATTTCTACTTTAGTAAAGTCAGTTCATTGTTATTGGTTCCAACATATGTGCAGGTCTAGGACACTGGTTTCCTTTATTATTTATTCTACTTTTTGAGTGATGGAATAATCATCAAGCTAAGTCACAAATTTATCAGTTCGGCTTTTTGGAGAGACAGAGAGACACAGAAGAAAGAGAGGAGGAGAGAGGGAGAGACAGAGAGACACAGAGAAAGAGAGGGGGAGAGAGAGAGACAGAGAGACACAGAGAGACAGAGACAGAGACATAGACAGAGACAAAAGAAAGAGATGACAGAGACAGAGAAAGAGACAGAGACACAGACAGAGAGAGACAGAGATTCAGCTGATGAATATGTAGTTGAAGTTCATCATTGACATGCTTCTATGTTAGGTTTATGATCTGTTTTACAAGCTCAATAATTCGTCTATCTGTAGAGATGATCAATAATGTATTCCTCCAAACAACAATGCATTCTGTTTTTACCTACCTTTATTTTCACTTAAATGCATTCCAACTATATTTCCTCCCTTGGGGTTCTAGAAGTTTATTTTTTCTCTCATGAATATATTTCTTGGTCTATAATAGTAGGAGCGTCTTGATTTTTATCTATCCTATTCCTTTTGAATAATATATGCCATTCCCAGAGCCAAATTTCCCAGCAGAAGTCTCATTTCAATGACTTTCAAGGATGGTTTCTAGGTCTTTCGTCACCTTGCTGTAACCTTATTTGCTGGCCAGATTTTGTGCTTTCATATATATATTATTTAAATCTAGGAGTTTTCTTGCTGACTCTCTTCATATGTATTATCTTCAGTTTTCCCATCATGTTGTACCTGCTACTTACTCTCTGGTATCAGGTTCATTTTATATATATATATATATATACATACGAACACATACATATGTGTGTATGTATATATACACATATACACACGACATGCATATCTCACATACACACGTGTATGTATATATACACATACACACACATATATAATATGTGATATATTATATATGGGGTTTGTCCCCCCCCCCCAACATTCTTTCTCCTCCCTTTTCAATGTAGTGCCTGGCTGGTATAGTAGAGAGAGTTCAACACTTGAAGTCAGAAAGAACTGAGTTCAAATTCTGCCTAAGATACTTGTTGTGTGACAAGGAAAGTTACTTAATCTCTCTCAGCTTCAGTTACTTAACCTCTCTCAGCTACCTCAAAGGATTGTTGTGAGGATCACGTTAGCATATATAGAGCACTTTGAAAATCTTAAAGTGCTATATAAATACTAGCTATTGTTACTATTAAAAATGTATTTTTTACACACTGGACCTTCTCAGGTATTCTCTATCCCATGCCAAAAGCTATAGATCCACATATCTTAATGTATGATATTAATATTCGAGTTTTAGACACGATCTTATTAGTTACCTATTCATTCCCCAAATCTGCTTTTCTTTTCTGAATCCTCTACTCTTAATTTATAGTAGTAATGAAAATATCACCTGTTCCCCCATGGTCTTTAGGATTTTTATTAAAAATAGTCCTTAGCATTGTTTTTTAGCTCCATTGTAATAATATTATTTGTCAGTACATGGCTTTCCAGAATTAGGTAGAGGTCCACAGGCTTGATAATTTTTGGGAAACTGTCTTTCAAGTACCAGATAAATGGCCGAGGAAGACAGACCTACTTGTTGTTTATATTAGGTCAAAAAATACTTCCAATCCAACCTCAGATACTTATTAGCTGGGTAATCCCAGGAAAATCACTTAACCTCTGACTGCTTCAGTTTCCTTAACAGGAAAATGGGAATAATTGCACCTACCTCTCAGAACTGTTGTGGTGATAAATTGAGATGATATTTGTAAAGAAGGTTTCAAAGCCTAAAGAACTATACAGATGGCAGCTATTATTAGATATTGCTATCATGTTAATAATTGCAATTCCATTTTCTATGGGGGAATTTACTTGAAACTTGTCATTCCATAGCTTACTTCAAAGGAATCATAGTATTTAGAGCGGAGAGTGACCTTAGAGGTCATTTAATCCAACTCCTTTTAAAAATGAAGACACTAGGGCAGCTAGGTGGCACAGTGGATAGAGCACCAGCCCTGGATTCAGGAGTACCTGAGTTCAAATCCGGCCTCAGACACTTAACACTTACTAGCTGTGTGACCCTGGGCAAGTCACTTAACCCCAATTGCCTCACTAAAAAAAAAAATGAAGAAACTTAGGCCTGGAAAATTTGTGTCTAAGGTCATGTTAATATTTAACAGTAAAGAAAAAGATGCTGATCCAATTAGTAAATATCCCCCCTCATATAGAATAAACAGAAAGAACAAAACACTTGGAGAGAATCCCGAAGTGAAAAAAGAAATGATTACATTATTGTAATAAATGTCTCTTGATAACTGATTTTCCATAGGAAAAAATGGAAATATAATCAGTATGATTTGATAGGGATTTAACTGAGGTCTTCCTGACTCCAGGTCCAGCTCTACTAATTACTGTGTCACCTTCCTTCCTTTAATAAGGAGATGTTAGAAGTGTGACATATGAGAAAATTAATTTTATTAATTATGGCTAGTGAATAATTAATAAAAGGATGGTCATTTGGCTTTCTTTCGTAAACCAAAGACTCCTCATGGAGGCCTCTTGACATTTATTTACCCTTCAAAGAGTAGATGTTCCCAACAGGCAGTAATCAACTCTGATTGGTTAACAATGTATGAGAATGAATATTATCATGAGAGGTGGGCCTATGCTAATGAGGGGCTGCGTATGTGACTCTGATCATGTTACTCATGGACTAAGAGAGACTCATGTCAAGCCAGACTACTTCTGCCTTGGGCAATCTATACAAAAAGATCTATCTTCCACCTAGTCAGTGAACAATGAATAATGGTAGGTTAAGAATTCCACCTAGATTATATTCTCTTTGTAAGATTTTCTAGTTGAGTGGGGTGAGAATTATGTATCCAGAGGATTTGGGCAATATCATCTTTCAGCAATGTACTTCACAAAAACTGGATGAATAACCTACAGGGGTTTCTTTCTTTCTTTCTTTCTTTCTTTCTTTTTTTTTTTTTTTGCAGGGAAATGGGGGTTAAGTGACTTGCCCAGGGTCACACAGCCAGTAAGTGTCAAGTGTCTGAGGTTGGATTTGTACTCAGGAACTCCTGAATACAGGGCCAGTGCTTTATCCACTGCGCCACCTAGCTGTCCCCAGGGGTTTATTTCTAAATGAGGAAATAGGAAGGGAAAATCTTAATCTCAATCAATAACTGGTTATTAGTATATGAGAGAAATAATCGCATCTCTCAGTAGACTATCGCATCCATTGTAAGTTGCATAGGAAACTTTTCCCATGTAAAAGTCATCATAAAGGATATGTAGTACTAGAAGAGTAGGTGGATTGGTCATGTATGTAGAATGAGGAGAGGGAAAGGGGCAAGAAGAAGATGCAAGAAGGGATTGGACTGCTGCTCAGAGTGGAGAGAATGAATGAGGGTGAAAAGAATAAACTAACTCAGTTCTTAACAACGTCATACTTAGAAGGATAAAAGATAGTTTAATGGGAGTTAAAACTTGAGGGAGGAGATATCAAGAGAACAATTAGATTTTAATGAGTTGAATTTACTCACTTGGATCAGGTTACAAAATAACTGTCTAATTGTCTAATATATATATATATTTTTTTTTGGGGGGGGGATGAGGGTTAAGTGACTTGCCCAGGGTCACACAGCTAGTACATGTCAAGTGTCTGAGGCCGGATTTGAACTCAGGTACTCCTGAATCCAGGGCCGGTGCTTTATCCACTGCGCCACCTAGCTGCCCCTGTCTAATATATTTTTAAAGTTGCTTTCAGTGACTCTTGGAGGACAAGAAGTGTCACAGGATTGGTAAAAATGTCCCAATTAAAAAAAAAAATCATGGGGTCTTTAAAATACAGGACGTTTATCCTGACTTCACTTCAAATGCATTATTCAGGGTTGACTTGTGAACTTTTTAGGAATGGAAATTTTGACCAACAGGGATGAATATGGCTTTTTCAAATCAAGTCTCAATTTTTTTTTTTTTGATTGATTTACCAGAGTGGCATGTTGTGAGGATGCTAGAGACATTATTCTTAATTTTAGCCAACATTTGACAAAGTGTCATGCTGCCGTTGTGGAAAATTTGAAGAAACATGGGCTATATGATAGTACATTTAATACAGAATTAATATTGTTATAATATATTTAGAACTATTTGAAAGACTTGGCATTAAAAATGTTAGTATTGATTTGCTGTGAACTTAGAGGATATCCTTTGGTAGAATGCCTCATGAATCTGACTTTGACCTCTGTCATTCATTTTTATCAGTGACTTGGATAAAACAAAAAAATAAATTTTGAGATGTCATGAAACTAATAATGGGTAGCTAACATGTTAGAGGAGAAGGACAGGAGTCAAAAGGCTTTCAATGAGCTAGAGTGTTCTAAGAAGATGAAATTTAATAACTCCATTCCTTATTTTCAAGAAATTCTTCCAACTGTAAAATGTAAAGTTCTTAGGTTGAAGCTTAATCCTCTTCTCTCTTATGAAGTCCTACAAAAGGAGGAAAACTGTTTTGTAACTAGCAAATACTCTATGAAGTCTGAGTCTGGTCGGAGGTGTATATTCCTTATGTTAGATAACTTTTGTGAGACTTCAAAGCAGTAAAATGTAAGAGATGTAGAATTTAAGGGCTTCAGTGTGTATTTGGGCTTTTAAATGTTATTTAATTTGTCAAAATAGAGATAAAGATGGTCTCAATATTTCAATTCTAATGCCCACCGCAAACTTACTAACATACAAAGTCAAAAGTGAGAACTTGCAGCCAAAGAATAATGTTATGACAGGCTGTTGATGGATACATTTTTGGACATATGAAACCTTTTGATTCCCCTCAAATTATACTGACTACACATGGGAGTAGTCCACTGTTAGATGATATTGTTATTTGTTTCTACAAATCAATATTTTTATCAACAAGCATTTATTAAACAGCCACTGTGTGAGGCTCTAAGGATACAAAGACAAAAATAAATGGTCCTTGCCCTCTTGCAGCTAACCCTATATAGAGAAATAATATATGTGCACATAAAAGTATATAGAAAAAAAAACATACAAAATGAATGCAAGATAATTTTGTGGGGGAGGCAGTAGCATTTGGGAGGATCAGGGAAAGTCTGATGTAGGAAATTACATTTCAGCCAAGCTTTGAAGGAAACTAAGGATTCTAACTGGAAGAGGTAAGGAGGGAGTGTATTGCAGGCATGGGTTACAGGCAGCCTGAAAAACTATGGAGATGGAAAACCTAGAATGCAGAATAGGGGAATGGTATGTGTGAAGGGATTTCATATAGGATTAGTCAATTCAGTGGATGAGGCATGGCAGGGATTACTTGTGGGTGATAGAAGACATCATGTGGATTCCAGTTGGGGTTAGCATGACTGGAACATAGGAGGAGAGCTAAGTATGCCAATTTGCCCCAAATTAACCCTACTCTAATTGGTTGCTCAGGTAAATAAATGAAGATTTGAGATATAGAGGCAATATAGCAGTCCACGAGGAACTCCTAAAAATGGAAGCTGTTTAGATCTGTTTTTTAAGATTCTGAAAGAGAATTGAAGGACCTAAATAGTGAAATACTTGAAATTATTGAAATTTGAAAGAAATAAAACAAAAATGTTTCTCACTTATTTAAGACATTTATATGTATTACATATTTAAATGTATAATATTAGATTGAAAACTAAAGGTAATTGTATACAGGTTATCATATGGCAAGTCAAGAGCAGAATATTTTTTAAAATAAAGGATATTTTCTATTTTAAGAAATAGTGGTGAATTCAGTCTTTCTTCTAAGCAAAATGATAAATTCTATTAGTACTTAAAGAAAAAAAAACAGCTTTGGCTTGTTGAACTGAACTATGAGGAATATCTCGCCATTCAAGAACCTCACATTCTCTAAGTAAAAAATGGCATCTTTGATTTCTTGCCTTCATAAATAAATGTAACCAATTTCAGTAATCAAAACCAACAGGCATGAAATTCACTCAAAACTAACTCTTTCTTCAGAATCCCTATTTCTATGAAGCATTTTCCAGGCACAGAAGTGCCCTCAGGACCACTTTCATAGATGAGACATTCAAACAATTCCAAATAACTGTCAGAAACTGTCAGTTCTACTCCCTTTAGTAAATAAAAATAACCTTTCAGAAGCCAGTTATTTGCTTAGTCCCTGTTTTGCACAGAACATGTGACAGTTCTAAGGCTCTTTTATGCCAGTGAAATTTGTTGGAATATCCCAATTTAATTTTTTTCACCATTAACACAAATAATATTTCCTTGGGGAGGGGGTCTCCATTCCTGGACTACTAATCAAATTTTAGGAAAAAGCCCAAAGTCATTGGCTTCTTGAAGGTAGCAGACAAATTGCTTTCATTGTACCTGTCAGACTGATGTCAAACAATTTGTGGAAAAACAGCTGGTCTCCACAACACAAAATGAAAATGGATAGAGGCCTGGACAATTGATTTAAGTTGAAGCTTTGCCCATTGCATGGATGACTTATCCTCTCTATTTAAATAATGAGTCATGCTAAACTTGGGGCAGGTATTTAAGTGGGCATAATGAAAAGCCACATGCTCAGAGTTAGATCCTAAATATTTCAGTTTTAGGGATAATAATAATAATAATAATGATAATACGTACTGTTTTTATAGGGTCTATGGTGATAACACACTTTGTAAACATGAAGTCACTTGATCAGAAGAGGCATACAATAATTTTCACTTAACAGATCAGGAGTCTGAAGCTCAGAGTATGCCAGGGTTGAAAGAGTATAGAACTTGGTGTCTGAAAACTAGAGTTCAAATCTTGATTCTTTTTGTCACCTACTAGCTGAGTTACCTTAAGCAAGTCACTTTATATTTCTGGGTTTATTCCTAAACTGAAAGATTGGGTTTGGGTGATGGTTTATATGAAGTTCAAAGTCCCTACCAAAGCAAATATTCTATGATTCTATAAATGCTATCCCCCAAGTACCTTCAAAAGAATGGATATATTCCTTGCATGAGCCTTTTCTTCAAAGCCATCACAAGGCAGGGAAGGCATCCAATTCATTTGAAGTAAATTTATGGACAGCTAACTTCAGATAAGGAAAATTTAAGGCAAAATAAAATAGGTTTTTCTCCCACTTGAGAAGTCCCATCCACTTCCCCCCCCCCAAAAAAACCAATAAAACAACACCTATAATAACATTGCTTCTCCTATTCTGATATATGAATTATTTTTTTCATACAGGCTGATATCCTTTTTTCTAATTAGAAATCAATGCTTAAACTATTCTTTTTGCCCAAGATGCACTTGACCCTCTTCACCAATCCAAGTCCCTCCCACTCTTTAGTGACATTAGGTTCAAACCTATAACTTAGTGGGCTTCAGATAACTGGAATGTGTAGTAGAAGGGGGATGTGTGGAGTAGTGCCTTGAATGAGAACATGGCTATTCTCTCTGGATTCACAAAATTAGTTATTACCAACTAAAAATGCTTCTTGTATTGTGAAACAAATAAGCATTAGTTGAAGCCTTTCCTCCTACTTATTGTGTTCCTGACCTTTTTCTGGGAAGGATACATTGTCCTTGACCCCAGAGCACATTTTCCTCATCCATCCTCTGTTGCCAGATTTTTGACTTTGTCTTTTGTCCTGGCTTATTGGTTCCTCAATAGATCCTTAGGAGAGAATTGTGCTTGGCAAATCCTATTAAATTCAAACAAACATTATTAAGTACCTAATATTAAAAGGTGTTATGCTAGGTATAGAGGATAGGAAATAAAAATTAAAAAAAAATTTCTGCTTTCAAGTAGAAGCAATGTGACCAGTAGATAGAGAGATTTGAGTTCAGGAAAATGTGATTCCATATAAGTCAAACAGTCAATTAATATTTTAAGGCTCTTATTGTGCATCAGGCTCCGTGCTAAGATCTAGGAATACCAAGAAAGTTAAAAGACAGTCTCTTCTCTCAAGGAGTTCCCAGTCTAATGGTGGGGGGGGCAATATGTAGACAACTATGTAAAAATAAAACATGTGCAGGAAAAACTAGAGCTAATCAACAGAATTGACATCAGCATTAAGGGATAATGGGAAAAACATTTTGTAAAAGGTAGGATTTTTAGCTGGGTCTTAAAGGAATTCAAGGAAACCAGGAAGCAAAAATGAGAAAGGAAATAATTCCAGGAATTAGGGACAGATAGTGAAAATGCCCAGAGTCTGGAGATGGAGAATCTTGGGCAGGGAATAGCATGAGGACGATGTCTGTATCATGGTGTATCTGGGAGGAAGTAAAGTGTAAGAAGACTGTAAAGGCCAAGCATGAACAGCTTTGAATGCTAATCAGACTATTTTATATTTGATCCTGAAGTTGATAGAGTCACTTAACCTATCAGTGACTCAGTTTCCTCACCTGCAAAATAGAAATACTAGTGTCATAAAGAGAATTTCTGGTCTAACTTTTGTTGAAAGTGAATTTTGGGAGAATATAACTTATTCCATTTTGTTCAGTATTCTTCATTTTGTTGTGTTGACCTCTGTGAATTGCAAGATCAACTACAACAGCTGATTCCCCTTCAGTGTCTTTTCTGTTCCTCCAACTGATGCAAAAAACTCACCTTAATTGCGAAAAAGGAAAAAATAAAACAAGAAAAGGAGGATTTAGTCTCTAGAATGTCTTCCTTCCTTATCTCACCTGATAGGTAGTTCCCTTTGATTTAGTGAAACTAGTTATACTAAAAATACAGTCTCTTATCTGTCCTGTGTAGCTATTGATATACACTTTCCTAAACAAACACACTTTTTTCTTTGTCTAACTAGTTGGAGCATAATGAACAGCCATCTTGTTGATGGTTTGTTTGATGTAATGTATAAATACTGCTAGCTGAATTGTGAATAACATACATTCCCATCAACTGCTGTCAAAGTATGTTGCGCTTTAAATATAAGAAATGTCTGTTTCTATGATTAATTCTATCTTATTGGCATTAATTAGATGAATTGATGAGGAAATTCATGCAACACTACTTCACTGAATTATTGTGAGGAACAAAAGACATAATGTGTATAAAGTATTTGTAAACTTTAATTTGAGCTATTATTATCAGATGGTAATTTTGCAGAGCAATTGCTAAATCTAGTCTCCTTCTCAACTCTGAAAGTCAGGAAATACATTTTGCTAAGTCCTCTCTTCCATTAGTTTTCCCCTACTACTTTGAGCCCACATTTATGTTTTCTTTTTATGAATATCCATGAGAGGCAGTATGGCCTAGTAGGCTGGTTTTGGACTTAGAAAATATTGCAGGGCTTCATGTCTACCTCTGACACATTTTGTGACCATTACCATATCAAATAATCTCTCAGTGCCTCACACAACTATTGAAGGCCATAATCAATCAGCCAATCAATAAAAAACCCTTTTTAAACTCCTACTATGCACTAGTTACTGTGTTAAGTTCTGGAGATACAAAAAGAGGCAAAAGATATTTCCTGATCTCAAGGAGTTCATAATTTAAAATTAGACATGAGTTTTTGGGAGGGTAGTTCCTCATTATGTGTTAGGCTGATGAAATCACATTATTCTCTCCCATATCATCACCAAAACTAAAAACAACAACTCTTGTATTATCTAATGGGGATGAGGTGAGGAATGAGATGTTCTGGAGAAACATCTTGGTGTAGTGGATAGAGAGCTAGACTTGAAGCCAGAAGGACTGACTTTTAAGTTGACTGTTTCAATACTCTGGGCAGCTCTCTAGGCCTCTCAGTTTCAGGGAAAGTGCCAACCTACATTAGTTGAAGTTGTTTCCCCACTCACAAGTTCCCAATGAAGATAAAATTAATAGTCGCATTCCTCTCTGTCAGGGTCCTCTGGAAAATTAGATATAGTCTTGTGGAACAAATTAATTTTGGAGAATCTGATTGTGATTTCCTCGATAGAGAAAGCTTCCTCTAACAATGCAAGTGGGCAATTAATCTGCCATTCATAAAAGTTGAAATACCAATGTTAATTATCATTCTAATATCTAAAAACTTGTAAATTGCTAAAATAATCTGATATGCTCTTTCTTTTTGAAACACTTATTAAAAGATTTTGTATTTTAATCTGACTTAAAGTACTGACAAAGTACCAATATCTAGAGAAGAGAATACTTATGGTCTTTCCCAGAAGTTTAGCAGGTCAATGGAAGTCATAAGTATGTGATACATGTATAACTGAAGATGTAAAATGGCAAGTTTTAATTTAGAGAAATGTAGAGATGAATGCAATGAAATGATTTTCCAAGCAGAAAGGAATTTAAAAGATGAAATATTTTCATTAACTTTTAGAAATTATGATTAAATCAAGTTATACTATGTTCATACCAAACAGAAATGGTAGGCAAGTTTCAACAAAAGGATTATTAAAATTTCAATACATACATTGTATTTCTACTTTTTCCTTTTTCCATTTTTTTTGTTTCTCATTTGTTAAAATTGGAACTATTTTACTTTTATTTGTATGAATGAAAACAGCCCTCTGCACATATAAAAATATCTTATTATTTATATATGAGGTAGTTTGGGGACTGTCATTCATACATTTTTCCCATAAATGTCTGAAGGAAACCTGATTGATTATATCTATTTTCATTTGTATTATATTCCTTCAGATTAAAAAAAATACTTTCACAGAGACAGATTCTTTTGAAGCAAAAGATATATACATAAAACACTCTTCAGATTATAAAACAGGGTTGCATTGCCATCCTGAGGTTGAGTCTCTCATAAATTATCTGTTCTCAGATTTGCTTTCTAACATTTTTGAATCCATATTATACTTACAAAAGACATCACATTGGTCTCAGCATCCCAAAGATATCTATCTATTCCTCAACATTATGGCTCAATACTCTCTCAGCTCACCCCTCTCCCATTGTTGTGCAAGCTTCTAACCTCTCAGGCAGTTATAACCTAACCCCTAACTGAGTACCTATGGTGGCATCTGAGCTGGTACCTTTGGCATTTACCACCCTTTCTCTTCCCCCAACCAGTTTATATACCAGGAAAAAAGCAAAAGCAGTGATAGGATCAAAACAGTTTTGAGACCACTGCCTTAGAAAACAGAATAGAAATCTAGGTCTCAATTAAACTTGAGAATATGGAATCAGGAAGAACATGGATCTGAGATTAGCTACTGATTTTTTTTTTTTAAATTTGAGTTTGAACCTTTATTGCTGAATTTTTCTTAACTACAGCTTTAAATAGTTGTAAAGTACAGTCATATTTCAATGATCTGTTTATAATATTTGACCTCAAAGTATGCTTCAACTTTTTATTTACATGATAAAGCAGGTGATAAAGTCCTTCATTAATATCTATTATTCATTTAGTTCCGTAATTCATTCAAGAGGAGGCATCTAACTGCCTCTCTCCCACTCCCTTGTCATAAACTATAAATAGAGCAAATTAAGGCAGAAAAAGGGCAATACTACTTAGGTTGGTGCTAAGAAGGGATGCTATCTCCAGGAAGAGGTGAAGGCATTTTTCTTCCCCTTGGAAATCAGGGGAGAGTTCTATGCACAGTATAGTGACATTTTTATACATCACAATGCACTGACTTAATGATTTAAGAAATATTATGAATTTCCAGGATGTTGTTGTTGTTTAGTTGTTTTTCAGTTGTATTCAACCCTTTGTGATCCCATTTGGAGTTTTCTTGGCAATGTGGGGACCAATTTTTAATTGGGGAGTGTTAGCTAAATGGCTTGCTACAATATTGGGGCAAGGAAGGAGACCAGCAGCCTCCCTCAAAACAGAGCAGGATTTATTTAACAAGAATGAACTTTAAAAAAAACACACAAACAGGATCAGTAGGATTAAGGGAAAGGAAATAAAATGGGGAAAGGGAAATTATACAACCTGGATAACACCACCACTCAGGAATCAGCTGAGAATACATAGCAGTGTCTTCCAGCGACTTCCAGCTTCCAGCTTCCAGCTAGAATGGGGGAGGGGGGGAACCTCTCTTCTTCCCAGCACACCCCACACAGCCCCCAGCCAATTGGCTGGCCACTCTGACAGTCACATGACTGCCCTCACTAGGCTTCCAATCATTATAATTTTGCCAGGCCCATGTAGGCATCGGTGAGTGGTGACGTGAGGTGCCGGCACCATGGCAACAGCTACAACCAGTGGGTGGAGCACCCTGCGGTTTGTGGAGACCCAGGCCAGTGCCCGCCGAGGTTTTTTTTTTTTAATTCTAGCCAAAAGATGGGGTCATAAAAACCTCAAACAACAATTAATTCTTTACAGCAAAGATATTGGAGTACTTTGTAATTTCTGTTTCCAGCTCATTTTACAAATGAGAAAACGGAGGCAAACATGGTTAAGTGACTTGACCAGGGTTACACAGCTAGTCAGTGTCTGAGGTCACATTTGAACTCAGGAAGATATCTTCCTAACTTCAGGCTCAGGACTCTGGGTCACCTAGCTACTCCTTTAGGCTATTAGACATAGTCAAATGCAAATACCAAAATATATTAAGGCAGTTAGGTGGTATATTGGATAGAGTTCTGGACTTAGATTCAAACTCAGAATAATTTGAGTCCAAATCTTGCCTCTCATACTAGTTATATGACCATAGGCAAGTCACTTGCCTCTGATTTCCTCAGTTTATTCATCTATAAAATGGGTATAATGATAGACTCTCCTGATGATCAAATTAGATAATATAGGTAAAGTGCTTTATAAACTTTAAAGTGCTATATAAATGTGAACCATTATTATATATTAACAATTCTTGAATTGCTGCAATTTTTGATTATCTGCACTATTCTGCTCCTCCATTTAGTGTGCTTGATTAACAATTGAATCTAGAACTTGTAACATGTTTAATCTCTTACTAACAAATAGTGAAAAATGATGTAAATGTGGACAAATGAGGAGTGAAAGACCTAGACAATTCACAAACTGGAAAATATGTTTCTTAATAGTGGAGCATTGACTTGTCTTACATGTGTTTAGAAGAAATTTGTAAAATAAAATAAAAATCTGTTTTCTTTCCAGATATAAAGCCATTGTGAATCCCATGGATATCCAAACATCAGGTGCAGTCCTGTGGACCTGTGTGAAAGCCATTGGCATATGGGTAATTTCTGTGCTGTTAGCAGTTCCTGAAGCAGTGTTCTCTGAAGTAGCCCACATCACTAGTATGGATAACGGCAGCTTCACAGCGTGTATGCCATACCCACAGACTGATGAGTTACACCCAAAGATCCACTCAGTGATGATTTTCTTGGTCTATTTCCTCATACCCCTTGTTATCATAAGTATTTATTATTACCACATTGCAAAAACATTAATCAAAAGTGCACACAACATCCCTGGAGAATACAATGAGCATTCTAAAAAACAGGTAAGAAATGGGGTGGGAATAAGTACTATATACTAGTAATTATTTTTCACTTTACCTACTAAGCTCAGAAAACTGGGAGTGAATGAATAAATGAATGAATGGAAAATCATTTAGTAAGTGCTTCCTATGTGCAAAGCATTGGAGATATATAGTATAGTGTCTGTTCTAATGGATCTCACATTCTAAGGAGGTGGTGGGAGGTAGAATATACATATAAGTGATTTCAGTTACAAGTCAGATGTAAGGGTTCCATTGTTCTTTGGATGAAATAGCAGAATAGATGTAGAGCCTTCTAGGTTAGTACATAGATGGATTATATATTTACTCAATGTGATGTGATTTAAAGTGCTTAGGAGATCTTACCTGCCTTCCCCATCTCCCCAAATGTGGCATGCACTCCTGTCATAAGGTTTAAAATTCTACTTTTAGAAATTAATTTCCCAGGGTGAGTGTCTTATTTTTTATTTGTAAATGTCTTGGTGAGAGAGGGTTGGCATGTAACAGTGTTAGTCATAGTTATTCTGGATATTAGTTTAATCAGGTTTTTTTTCTCAGAGCAGCTAGCTGAAATTCAGGTGGGAAATTAGAGTTTTATTGAAGAATAAGGGATAGAAAAAGAAAGTTCATTTTAGAGCATGGGCACTGTCTGGGGAAGGAAGTATAAGTGGGGTGACAGTGTGAGAGTTGCTAGGCAGCCTGAAGGTAATATGAAAGTGCTGGACACCAAGGAGAAGTAAGTGGCAGGAGATGAAAAGGGGCTAAGAGTGAATTTTGACACTGCATAATTTTACTTAGTTGGCCCTGAATTTCCACAGTAAAAAAAACATTTTTTTTTGGTGGGGCAATGGGTTGTGACTTACCCAGGGTCACACAGCTAGCAAGTGTCAAGTATCTGAGGCCAGATTTGAACTCAGGTCCTCCTGAATCCAAGGCTGGTGCTTTGTCCACTGCACCATTCAGCTGCCCCAAAACACATTTTTAAAAAAGTAAATCTTCAAATAACTTGCCATTAAGAGCATTACTAACAGGAACCAATCATATTTATTTTATACACACACACACACACACACACACACACACACACACACACACACACACACACACTCCCCACACCACTAGAAACCAGGGCTTCAAAGGGCACCCTTATATGTAAACATGGAGAGAGAAATCTATCAGTTTCCATAGGTTGGGGCAAATTATCTCTGCTTGTTCTTTGCTTGAGAGAAGAATTGAGTTGATTTAGATTATTTTGAATTGGTTGGAATACAAATAAATAAAAGAAAAATGGATGGATTCTGAGAAATACTGAAATTGTATTATCAAAATTTGGTTTCTCAAGTAGGGGGTTTTAATCACAACTTTTTTCATGCTGGGTCTCAATGATATTCTTTTTTTATTGAAAAGTGAAAATTTCATTTCAGACAATCACAGAATTGCTTTTAAGCATCTGGATATTTGGTACTATAAAAGCAAAGTATATAGTTGAATTGTTCTTTTCTACCCAGATCTGGAATAATGGGAATATTACCATTAACTAACTTTTTACTCTATGATATTAAATAACATTGATATGCCACTTTTTCCATAATAACTCTGCTGTTGGTAATGTAAGAATTGCTATTTCCATTTTATTTTCCATTAGAGAAGAATGAAGCACAATGTGTTAAATTGACTTTTGCAGGGTCATATCTAGTGTCGGAGCTGAGATTTGAACCCAGTACTCTTTCTCCTTTATTATATTGTCTTTCTTCTGCTTTCTAGTCTTATGGTTGCCCCAGGAAAGGAAATTTGGTCTTTTATACTACAATGGCAATTTAGATGAGCAGTTTGCAAATTATTGCCAACAGAACTCAAAATTCACTGGCCTCAAATTGTGTATCCTCCACAAAGGGTATTCTATATGGAGATTCCTTGCTCATAGAACTTCTTTCCTAACCTGGGCAATTCTTCTCTTTGGTGCCCAGGAAGATGTACAGCTAGCAGCATCAAAATCATAGAATATGTATTTGTCAACCAAATCAATCAAGTAGTAAGAAAATATATCTAAAGAGCCTATTATGTGTCAAGGCACCATGTTAGATTCTGGGAAATACAAAGAAATTAGAGGCATGACTTCTACCCAAAGAATGTTATGATATATCTGGGAAAATAAGATATAGATGTAAAGATTACTCATCAACAAGTTATGGTACTCAATTAGATCATTTCTATAGGTGCACTCTTTTTCTAACAATCTGTAAAATTATTATTTTATTCTGTAGACAATGAAAATTCAGCAGAAAGAGAGATCAGTGTGGGACAGGGAACTTTTGGACTTTATCCTATAAAATAATTTTAAGGCAGCAAAATTTTTTATTTCTTAAAATGACTCATCAAAAAAATTAAAAATGCAAATTACCAGCTACAAAATCATTCCAAGTCAAACCAGGTTTCTTAGAGCAAGCAATATGAGTCTAAAGGTAAAAGCCCCATAGGTTTCTCTCTTTTCCTCTTCTCTGGAAGAATGCTAGACCTCTTGGGAGAAAAGGGGTTTTGCATGAGACAGATCTTGAGTAATCTTCCAGGGAAGTATCACCCCACCTTCAGGAATGGTTGCATCAGTCAAGAGCTCATGAAGTTCCTGTTCATTTTGAATGACTTGTTGGATATTCATGCAGTGTGCAGTAATTGAGACTTTTTTGTTTGTCTAAGCAGCACTACCAGATAGTTCCAGTAACTCTACTGTCAAGTATTAAATCATAGCAACCAGAAATATAGGGGTTGAAATTGAAGTAGTAATTACTGAGCAGAAGATGTATGAGGTAGAGTTGATATTAATTAACTTGGATTAGAGGTACTGCTTTCTCTAAATCTGAATTTGGTTTGTTAGTGAAATAGGCAACAGAAGCACAATTTTAAAATTGGCATCTTCAACTGGAAGGAAGCTTGGTATAAAGAATAGTCAGCTGGCCTTGGAGTCAAAAATGCATATTCAAATCTTTCTTCTGATATAAACTGATTGTGGGCAAGTCACCCAGAGCTTTTGGTGCCTTAGATGAGGACTTTTTTTTTCATTTTGTTTTTGAGATGAGGATTTCTTAAACTTTTTCCACTAGCTACCCTGTTTCACCAGAGAAATTGTTACACAACTCTGTGATGGCACATGCAGTGCAAAGAAGTGTGCATGTTGTGTGTTCAGAGCCAAGGCCACAGAGACCCCCACATTCAGTTATATGATCCCATATAGGGTTGTCTCCCATAGTTTAAGAAGCTAGGCCTTAGATAACTCTCTAAGAGGATATTAGGAGAAGTTGCTAACATGTATACGGAAATAACTTCACTGGATTTCCCTACACCAAGAAAATCACAGATCTGAACATATTCCACTCGAAAGTACCTAGTAACTCAAGGAAAAGTCTTCTTGGTAGCAGTACCTTTTCTCAATTTGCTACACAGCTCTTATTTTAAAATTCTAGGACAGAAATAATCAAAATGTCAGAAACTAGGTGGAAGAAAATGATTTAGAGATAAAATAAAAGAAACAGTCAATTCCTTCCCCACACTGACCTCCCAGAGGACCAGGTTCATGGAGACTTTCCAGAAAATAATTACCTTCAAAATGCATGCTACAGTGAAATGAAAGGAAACTCATTTTGATTTTTCTTAGATTTAAAACATTTATTTTTTAAACTATTTTAAAGTTGTGGAATATTTGACAATTTTCACAGGTCAATTATATACATACACACATACTATATATATACATACATATATATTATATATGTGTATATGTGTGTGTGTATATATGCGTGTGTATGTGTATATATATATATATATATATATATGTGTGTGTGTGTGTGTGTGTGTGTGTGTATACAGACACATATATATATACAGGTAGCAAGATGTGGGAAAGAAGGTGAATTTAGAGTAAAAAGATCACAAATCATAGATTTAGGGCTAGAAGAGACTTTAGAAGTCATTTAATTCAACACCTTCATTTTACCTATAAGGAAACCAGTTTACATGAATTGACTAAAATCACTCAGGTAGTAAGTGGTGGAACCTGGATTTGAACTCGTTCTGAGGCTCTAAGTCAACCCTCTTACTACTGCACTATTCCATATGACCATTGCCAAGTCGCTCAAGTTCTTTGAAATTCAAATTCCTCTTCTCTAAAATAGAGATAATAATGCTTCCATCTCTGAAAGTTCCTGGGAAGAAAGAGCTTTGAAAACTCTAAAGGGCTCCATCAGTGTATAATATTATTAGATGACTGTTTGGAAGGGTGAGGATTTAAAAAAATAATTTTACTTTAAAAGCCTCTTCTATTTTTCATATTCAGACTACTCTTGTGCCTGAAAAATGCCCAAGTTTGTTTAGTTTTCATGCCTCATTAATTGGGTGAATTTAACTTAAAGAGAGATAATTTGTTAATAGTTGGAGGCTTGAGAAAAAGAAAAAACACTTAAACACAAAGGAGCTTTGAAAGATTGTGGATTGGAAATGTAAAGCCTTAGACATTTACTTGTGATTTATCATCTTAGTGTATGCAAACTGTTAAATATAACTGGTAAAGGCAATGTTAAGTGCTGTGATTAAGCTAAGAGATTTCACAGCAATGCCAGTTGCCACTGATGAAGGGAAATTATTGTTTTGCTGATGTAATTTGGATGCATTGTCATAGCAAGGTCCACTTCATTTATATCAATGATTGTTATGTTGGAGGTAGACTTGATTTGATTCTGCTCATCTGGCTGATTATTTCTCTTCTATTTTCAGATGGAAACACGAAAACGCCTGGCTAAAATTGTCCTGGTCTTTGTGGGCTGCTTTGTGCTCTGTTGGTTTCCAAATCATGTGCTCTACATGTATCGGTCTTTTAACTACAAAGAAATTGACCCATCCCTTGGCCATATGATCATCACCTTAGTGGCCAGAGTGCTGAGCTTCTGCAACTCTTGCGTCAACCCATTTGCTCTTTACCTGCTCAGTGAGAGCTTCAGGAGACATTTTAATAGTCAGCTGTGTTGTGGGAGGAAGGCCTATAGGGAGAGATCTACCAGCTACTTACTTAGTTCCTCTGCTGTGCGGATGACTTCTTTCAAAAGCAATGCTAAGAACACAGTGACCAATTCTGCCTTCCTGAATGGGCACAGCATGAAACAGGAAATGAATCTGTGATTCCAGTTATTTGACTCACTATCTTGAAAGAACCCATTCTTTCTATATCATTGCTGAGCTGAGCAGGACCAAACAATTCCCTCCTTATTCCTATGTTCTTTCAGTTATTTCATTAGAGGATTGATTGCTGTTGACTCAGAAAAGGCAAGACAAACAAAACAAGTATTTTTCTCTGAATGAATCCTTTAATTACATTCAACACATGGATTGCCCACATAGAGAAAGACTGAAGATCAGTTTAAAATATTTTCCATGCTCTCAACCTGCATTGTCCCCCCACCAAAAAAAAAAAAAAATCCCAGCCTGATATAACACAATATTACAAACTGTAGGATTTAAGCTAATGCTATAGATAACTGCAGAATCTTCTCTTTAGAAGTGTTTTTCTTGGAAATATGACATGAATTTCTATTTCTTAAGATATTCCACAAGGGGTTACATAATACTGAGATTTAGTTTTTTTCAGAGACTTGCTATTTCAGATATAGGTTACATTTACAGATGTTTACTTTGGGGACTTTTAAAAATAGTGCCAATATATGCACAAAACGAAAGTCATTTCAAAATTTGGACCCAAATTCTAAGTGGTGATAATAGATATTGAAAATTCAGTGAATGTGTCAGCATAAAATGCATCTCTGACCTTCAGAAATTTGGCTTCTAAGATGATGTGATACATTTTTTTAAAACACAGTAAAAAAATAACAACGATAATTCACTTAACAATGTAATAGCATAATGGTTAGTACCATCTATACTAAACAGTAGAATTCTTTGGTGATGAGTTGCTCCTGTGGGTATGATTAAGCACATATATGCCATCCCTCAAGAACAATAGTTATGGGGGTTGTGCAGTTCATGTCAGCTTCTGAGCAAAAAAAGAAAAAAGTTAAAAAAATCTGTAGTCTGATCAATTTCTTTTATGTTTCACATCTCATAGGATCATAGATTTAGAGGCAGAATGTACTTTAAAGGTTATCTAGTACAACTTCATCATTTTATAAATATGGAAACTGAGACCTAGAGAGATTCAGTGACTTTACAAAAGGCCACATAAGGAACAAGTAGGTGAGTCAAAATTTGAACCTAGGTCCTCTGATTCCAAATTCAGAATGCTATCCACTATAAGATACTACCTCACAATGTGCTGTGAATTGACATCCTTTTTAGAATTTGAAAGCAAATCTGGTATTAACTAAATGATCCAGCCTCCAATCATGAATTAGAAAGCCTTGCCTTTGAAACAACCCATTTTAAGTCATTGCTGTTTTCAAATTACTATAGCAGAAGGGAGTTAGATTATTTAAGTAGCAAAGATGGTAGTGGCAGGGGACTGTAGGGCTGATAGTAACACCTAGTGTCCCTATAGCTTATCAGAAGAAATAGAGTTGTTGACTTTTATCTTATTCAAACGTTGTGAGCAATCAAGTGGTCATTTCAAGTGATGAACTCACTACCTCACTAAGTATTCAATATTCATGTAGTTCTAATTGCTTGGAAATTCTTCCTTATAATTTAGCTGAAATCTTCCTACTTAAAATTAATCTTAGTTTTGTCTTGTGAATACACATAAAGGCCCAAACTTGGGTTGAAAACCCCACTGCATAAATATAGAATTAGAGAGATATCTGCTATGTACACTATTTTTCTTTTTGACCACCATAAATTCTTAGGGACAAATGGCCCCTATCTCTTTAGGTGCCTGAACTTCTGCTTGACCAGCCACTTGCTCCTCATTAGTCAGAATTAACTCCATATTAACACTTCACTAAATTCCTTTACTTTGTGGGAACAAATTTTTATAAAACTAAGGATTTATTTCTTATAGAATTTTGTGGAATGATGTTTTGGCAGATGTTTGTGCAGTTTAAATCCCCTATAAATAGTATATTTGGCCACTGTACCAATTCTTTGGTATGTATCAATAATTCATTATCCATTTCCTCCATCCATCAGGGTGGTCTGGATTACATTCACATGAAATAATGTGTTTTTCTTTTCTTATATCTTCACTCAAATGTTTGATTCCATATTTTAGGTTCCTGTATTTCTATGTAGGTATATACTTTGAACAACAATGCTACTGTATTGCCCTTTAAATTGGATCTATTTCCTTAAAATTCACTTCAACAATTATTAAGTGACTTCTCTATACAAAGCACCCTCTTAGGCACTGCGGATACAGAGAAAAAAAATGAAATTGCCTCAGAAATTAACATTTTTCAGAAGTGAATTCTTTCCCACCAAGGCTCAACAATACATATTAGGGTATTTATCATTATGTATTGAAATTTCAATATACTTTATTATTTATATTTTGTGCTGTTAAACATCTAAAGATGTCAGAGTTTTCTTCTGTCCCTATTCATGGTTGTTTTCTTCTGTGAAAAATGGAATATCTCAACTTTGTTACACAAAGCCCTCTTTTTATTATATTTTGTATTCCCTGTAGGAATAGGTTTATAATTTATTTGAGGTTTTTTCCCCCCTTCTCTCTTTCATTTTTCATTTTTAAACTCTCTTGATCAGATCAGCAAGCCTCTGGCCATATATAGTTTTCTCAAATCTCATGAAATGTCCTTCATCCTTAGTCAAGAATTTGTCATTCCAGTATCTTAAGCTATGATCTGAAAAATTAATTCTTGCTCTTTGAAAAGATCTTCATTCATAGCCAGCTGTTGACTTTACATAGCCTCCTCTCTTCCAAATTCACATCCTTCAGTTCACATGTTATGGCTTATATCCAAAATCCTGTTAATTTTAAAACTATCTGAATAATCTTAGTGTTTAATCTGACATCTGGTCAATGTTAAATTTTGGAAAGGATAGACAGAATCTGCTTAACAAAACAGCCTGTATATTTGTTTTATATTAAATATTATCTATACATTTGACAAACTAACCCTTGTTAGTCATTGATGGTTCTAATTTAATGATAGCAGTTACTAATTTATTTTTTTTTACAAAATTCAATAGCATCTAAGAATTTGGATAATATTAAAATTAGATGTTTCTCATTTTCACTGATTGTCCTTCAGCTGTTGCCTTGGTTATTTGTGGTCACCCATTTTATTTTATTTTGTGTTTGTTGGAACTTTTATTTTTCAATATATATAACTTTGAAGATGGGAATTGCCTGTCTTTTGAGGATTTCGAGAAAAATATCAAATCTTGATTGATATGAGCTAGTTTGAGGGTTATGTGTATAAATCTATCAATAGTATACAAGAAATATGGCATAAAGTTGGGTTGTAACCCTGATTATATTCTTTCTAAAAGTTTTCTTTTATGGGATGCTGTGATTTTCAAAATTAACTTCCTCCAATCTTCCCTTTTTAAAATATGGATCATTGAGATTTTGATATATTATAAAATATATAATAGAAGCAAGGACGATGGCAGCTTTGGAATTAGGAGAAGAAACAGTAGTTAGATTAACAAAGAGGCCATTGATGGTAGGGGTGTTAGTAAAATAGGAAGCAAGCACCATCTCTCCCCATAAGAAATCATGTCATCCATATTATCTACATCTAGAACACTAGTGTAAATGCTCTGTGCTAGTTTTTTTTTTTTTTTATATGGGAAGGCATTATATGAGTGATGCAAAGAGAAAGTTTGCCATCTTGTTATAGAACAGTGTTTATCTTTTTTGTTTTGGGCAAGAGATTAGTATGGTAGGAATTACAGTATTAGTACAAGGGAAATGGAAATAGTAGAAGTTGCATATTTATTAATTTTCTTTTAAAAATATTTTGACTTAAGTGGGTAAAAAACCAATTGGTTAAGTTAATAGGTAAAATGTGTGAATCTATAGTGTGACTAAGAAGGCCCAGCTTTAGTGTTTGAAATGGCATTTCAGAATCTGGTAGTAATTTTTCCCACTATTGCTCAAATGAACTCATGTATGTGTATGTGTGTGTGCATGTACACAAAACTCCTAGGAAACACACAAACATACATTAAGACCTTTATTAAAGACTTCAAACATGATTGCCTTTTTTATGGGAATTGCCAATCTTTTTTAGTAGCCTTTTCCAGTTGTCTAGATAGAGATAGAGTATTGGAGTAGCTTTCTGATTCCATTCCAATAGTCTCTAGAGTTGGGCCAAGAATCATCAGATTCTGTGATACAGCTAAAGTATAGTTAATTGCAACAAGATTAGATATAGCTAATCTTACAGTGATTTTTAATAAAGGCACTTCAGAGATGAAAAATGGGAAGAAAAAAACCTGTTTTTGTTGCTCCCCAACCATCCATTATGGTGTCTCAGAGTCAGGAATAATGCAGAGAAATAGTTTCATCTAAATATTTTATTGAGCCTATATGACTCTACTTTTTTTTGTTTGTTATGTTTTTTTGTGGGGCAATGAGGGTTAAGTGACTTGCCCAGGGTCACACAGCTATTAAGTGTCAAGTGTTTGAGGCCGAATTTGAACTCAGGTCCTCCTGAATCCAGGGCCGGTGCTTTATCCACTGCGCCACCTAGCTGCCCTATATAACTCTACTTTAAAGCTATGGAGAATAAGATTTTTGTACACACATACCCCAAATACAACATTCGTACAGTGTTTTGCACCTTCCACCCTGATCTCTCTGACTTACAACCCTAGATTTAGAGTCAGAAGGGGTCCTTGGGGGTCATATAATCTAATACTTTCATTTTACAGATGAAGAAACAAACTAATGGGCATAGAGGTTTCAAGAATTGTCCAAGGTTCTACAAATAGTAAGTGGCAGAGCCTGCATTTGAACCCAGGTTTTCTGACTCCAAATACAGTGCCCCTTCTACCAGACAATGGTTCCTCTCTGGCCATATGACCTTGATATCCCTAGTGCTTAATAGTGTGTAGCATGTAGTAAGAACTTAATAAATGCTTATTGACTGATATTGTTGATACAGGCTATCTTCCTTTTTGCCTGGATACCGGGCATAATCCTCTTGGAAAATATTACTTAGGGCTAGGCTTGTTACTGGGAATATATTTGAGAGGACTTCTGCTTCACATCTTTGGGATGGAAGAAAGGAAAGTCCACAGACTCAATTTTCTCCTCCATTTCATTGTTTACCTGATATTTAGATTAAAAAAATAGGGAAAAGAAGAAAAAAACCACACACAAATGGACTAAAAAACCTACATATTCAGAAAAATGCTCATATGGATACAGTTCTGAATATTAATAATGAGTCCATGATATTCCATAATCATAATTATTATAAGGTTTTAAAAAATTATACTTAAAAATCCTAATCTTTGTGATTCACTTATTGCTCTAACATAGATTTAATAGGCTCAGAAGAGACTTCACTCTGAATTAAAGGCACTTTAGAATATATTCTGATGAACTGAGAAGTGGAAGTTTTATCCTATATATTTCTCTTAAAAAAAGAGAAACTTCAGTTATCTTAACATCTGGGTGTATTTTCCATAGGATTCCTAGAAAAGAGGAACTTTGAGCTGGCCCAAGTATTTTGGCTGTAAAATATATATTTTTTTAATTTGGAAGGTTATGAGTCAAAGAAGGAATGATAATAAAATCTTGTCTGTAACTTCATCTATAATAACCATTAGCATGAACACCAAGTATGTGTCATAGTTACAGTGTTATTCTTCCTTTTACTCTCTAAATTATTTTGTCAAGTTATTCCATATGTCACTTCTGACCAAAATTTCAAACAGTAGAGCTTTATTTTTAGAGAGCCAGCTATTGGACTGCAGAGAGTAATTTGTTTTTGAAGAGTGATTCAACAATATTTGGCCAAAATTTCATTTCTATGAACTAAAGTTGTTAGTAAATGGGCAAGACATATAACATGTTTCTTGGTATAAGAAGAAAATATAAAGCCACATGCATTATCAGGTCATAAAACCCATAGAGGGCACCAAAAATGATTTGACAGAATACCTTTTATTATTTAACAGTACCTTGGGAAGTGGAAACCTCCAAAGTATTTATTGAATCTAGGTCTTGTAGATACCCAATTCATTCACATCCTTTTGGATTCCCAAATCCATAGATCCATGTTCACTTGTAAAAGAGGAATAATAATAATAATAATAGCTAGCATTTTTATGATGCCTACTATACAACTGGCACTATGCTAAGTACTTTGCAAACATCTCATTTCGTCCTTACAACTACCCTGGGAGGTAGATGCTATTATTATTATCTCCATTCTACAATTGAGGAAACTGAGGCAAACAAAAGTTAGGGGACTCGTTGAAGGTCACACAGCTAATAAGTGTTTGGGGCTAGATTTGAACTCTGTTTTTCTTGATTCCAGGTACAGAACTCTATCCCCTGTGCCATCAGACAGATTATAATATAACATTTCTGCTTTATTGCTATTCATCTAGACAATTATCTGTACAATCTTCTGGCTTTTATGATGATTTGTTTTTATCATTATGCCAGCCAAAAGAAATTAACCTCAAAATCTTGTTTTCATAATACTAATAGCTAGCATTTATAGAGTGTTTTAAGGTTTGTAAAGTGCTAACAAATATTGTCTCATTTTATCTTCATGACAACCTCACAAAATAAGTACTATTATCCTTTTTTTTACAGATGAAGAGACTGAGACAGGGAGAGATGATTAACTCACTTGCCCATGGTCATATGGCTAGGAAGTGCCTAGGACGGGATAGGGAAGTGAACTCAGGTTTTCCTGACTCCAGGTCTAGCTATCCCTAGCACATTCACCATTTTTGGAAGAATGGGCTGATGTAGTTGAAGAAAGAGGAGAGGTACCTCCCAATGTTCACAAATGATCTCAATATGAACCCATTCTCACTCTTAGACCTAAAAATGCTCATAATTTATTTCCCTTTATGTAAAAAGAGTATCATGTCTTCATATTTCCTAAACAACTTGTACATAAACTAAGAATTTAGTGAAGCCAATTATTTGGCATCATGTAGTTCAAACCCTAAACCAAATGGTTGATTAATTTCAATTTTGTTTGTTTTGTTTAATTTACTGAATTCAGTGGGTAGGCAGTTATCAAGTAAGCACTTCCAGTAGATTTCAGCAACATAAAATTACCCAAATAATGATTTACCAATAGCAGCAACATTTTTCTTTATATTGTCAACCAAATAAGCTCTGACTGTGAAGTTAATGGGGGGTGTTTTAAGGCAATGTGTTGGATTTTTGTCACGCAAAGTCTGTTAATGTTAGTGATGCAGTGTTGCTTGGATCTCTGCAGCATTTTGCGATTTCAGTCTTGACTATAAATGAATTGTCTAGGACATTTTAAAATATTTTGGTTCCTTAGGTAGTTTTTCAGAACAATACACAAAGATATATTTTCTCTACAAATTTATCCACAACAAATGAGATTAAGAAACACGAAACAGGGGGTGGCTAGATGGCGCAGTGGATAAAGCACCGGCCCTGGAGTCAGGAGGACCTGAGTTCAAATCTGTCGTCAGACACTTGAAACATACTAACAGTGTGACCTTGGGCAAGTCACTTAACCCCCATTGCCTGCAAAAAAAAAAAAAAGAACATGAAACAAAGAAGAATAGTGTTTACAGTATCTTGTTTCTTTTCTGATCCATCCTTCTCCTACCAGGCACTCTCACAATTTTTATGCATCATTTTAACATTCATTTCAATTTATCAAACGTCCAGTAAGCTCCTACTGTGTGCAAGACACAGGGCTGGATGCTAAGGAGTTAAAGATGAAAAACTACATTCTCCTTGACCTTAGGAAGTTTATGCACAAGTAATTATTGTAATTATATTAAGTCAATGTAGTGGGAATAGGGGGCAGTAACTATACCATCTAAAAATGAAATCACTGAAAACTGAACTCTAATTACATAAGCAACAAAGAGAAAACCAACAGCATTAGTGTTTTCAAGATCTGCTTACATAATTTCTAATGATATAATTTTCCTTTTGAAAAACTTCCTAAAGATACAAAAAACCTTTAGGTCAGTAGCACTTAAATTTTTTGGTTGTAGACTAGAGTTAATATCATGTTTTGCAGTGTCAATGATCAATCCACACTATATTCTCACCTTTTTTCCCCATAACTTTTTGAAACAGCTTGGCTAACATTTGTCACTAGTTAATTAGTTTTATCTTGACCATCTTAAAGCCTAAGTTTCTGAAATCTATTTCCTTTTACATTTTAGTCACACTAGCTTTTTGCTCCCTTGAAATGATATATGACAAATTATAGTGTCTACCACAGACCTTTTTTGGGAGGGTCCCCAGCTTGAAGTGTTCATCACAAGAAGTGACAGCTAACATCATGAAGAACATGACTTTTTAATGTGTCACACTTTAAAGGCCTTTTCTTTTCTTTTCTTTCTTTTTTTTTTTGAGGAGCAATGAGGGTTAAGTGACTTGCCCAGGGTCACACAGCTAGTAAGTGTCAAGTGTCTGAGGCTGGATTTGAACTCAAGTCCTCCTGACTCCAGGGCTGGTGCTCTATCCACTGTACCACCTAGCTGTCCCTTCCCCATAAGTTTTTGAAACAGCTTGGCTATCATTTGTCACTAGTTAATTAGTTTTATCTTGACCATCTTAAAGCCTAAGTTTCTGAAATCTATTTCCTTTTACATTTTAGTCACACTAGCTTTCTGCTCCCTTGAAATTATATATGGCAAATTATAGTGTCTACCATAGAGCTTTACTGGGAGGGTCCCCAGCTTGAAGTGTTCATCACAAGAAGTGACAGCTAACATCATGAAGAACATGACTTTTTACGTGTCACAATTTAAAGGCCTTTTCTTTTCTTTCTTTCTTTCTTTCTTTCTTTCTTTCTTTCTTTCTTTCTTTCTTTCTTTCTTTCTTTCTTTCTTTCTTTCTTTCTTTCTTTCTTTCTTCCTTCCTTCCTTCCTTCCTTCCTTCCTTCCTTCCTTCCTTCCTTCCTTTCTTTCTTTTTTTTTGAGGAGCAATGAGGGTTAAGTGACTTGCCCAGGGTCACACAGCTAGTAAGTGTCAAGTGTCTGAGGCCGGATTTGAACTCAAGTCCTCCTGAATCCAGGGCTGGTGCTTTATCCACTGTGCCACCTAGCTGCTCCCTAAAGGCCTTTTCAGATTCAATATAGATCTTTTAATTGCCAGCTAAGTGGCACAGTACATATATCTCTAGAATTGGAATCAGGAAGATCTGAGTTTAAATCTGATATCAGATACTAGCTCTGTGACCCTAGTGTAAGGCCAGGGCCCCCAACCTTAGCCAAAGATGGGACCACAGAAACCCCAAATCACAATCAATTTCTCACATTAGACAAGTCTTTTTATATTCTGCCTGCCTCAGTTTCTTCTTCCATATAATGAGAATCATAATACCACCTGGTTGTGAGAATAAAATGAGATAAAATTTTTAAAGAACTTTGCAAACCTCAAAGCACCATATAAATGATAGCAATTATTATTAGAAATTATAGCTTAAAGCTTCACAAGAATTGGGATTCAGGTATATTAGACTAGATTTGAAATATCTATAGTTAAAATTTGGTAATCTATCGTAATCTAGGCAGGAATGCCAGAATCTATGATTTATTTTGGGATAAATTCATTTTAGTGAAAATCAGGAATTGATGTTAATTCAATATTAATCAAATCCAACCAGTAGCTCACTATCATCATCTCAGAATCTGTAATATCCCAGAATCAATATTCATGGGTTTATTTTATATTTTTGAATGATGTCTTATTTTATTACTAAGGGAAATGCTCACCAATACCATAATTGAAGTACTACCAAACACTTTACTGCATGGCTCTCCTTAAAGGCTTTTTGTGATTTTTTAAGTATGTTTTTTAAAATTCATTGTGCCTTTAAACAATTGGTTAATTGGATGGTGTGAACTCCATTTTTTTTTATCTCTGGATTGTTACTAAACTGCAGAACTCTGCATTCTTTTGGTATTTGAATTTAAGAGGTAAACTGACCTGGACCGTTATTTTGAACATGAAGCTTATGTAAGTGATGCAACATCCACATGATTTTTGGCACATGAGCAGACCTTCTCAACTGGGTCCAGGTTTTTGCATTGGCAACTGAGTCAGAATCATGATAAAGTCAGAGGGCAATAACTGGACAAAATTGAAGCCTTCCATTCCCCCACCTAAAGTGGTTCCACTTCAAGAGTTTCATTGAAACACTGCACTTTCTCCAAGCTTGGGAATAACTCTGTTTCTTGACTTACTTAATATTTTATAGACTACCTTTAGAGTGTAATCACATTTCTTCAGCCAATCCAGCCTATTGGAACATGATTCTTGTGTAACATCACTTCAATTTCAAGGACGTTTACATACTTAAAGCCCATAATTGATGGATTAAAACCAAAGTCTATGATTGAAAGTCATCATTTTCATCTTATTAAGGCATTGGACAACTTATCATTTACTTTAAGTGGGACAGGATGAATTTATTGATTTATTCAACCAAATACCAACCATACAAGAGAATACAAAAAAGAACAATAACAACAACAAAAATATATTTCAAAAACAAGTTGACTAATGAATGTACTGTTGTTACATGAAGAGGAAAATGACAAAAATTAAGTAATATAAAACCAGTGTGATTGGAGGGCAAGTGATAATATGAACTCTAGTTCTTTTCAAATATAGATGAGACAATTGAGAAAAACTTGGGTCTATTTCAGGCCGTATTCTCTAAGACAAGAGAAGAACTGCTCCTATGCTCTGAGTAAGCTTTCACTTGCATGCCCAACACTATTATGGGGTTTAGTTTCAGAGTTTCTTCTCTTTTAAGTTTTTACTGGTATTTATCTCTTGAAATCATTTAGTCATTTTTCTTACCAAGTCTTATGAATATGTAAATCGGTTGCATGCAAATAAGTCATTGTAACTTTATGTTCTAAGCATTAAAATTATTGTGGGAGAACATTCTTCAGAACCGCAGTTATTAGTACAACAAAATTCCAGTTTCGGAGCCCTAAAGCTTTTCCAGTGGATTCCTGGGAATTGAGTTGATTTATAAGTGAATATGTACTTTAAACCCATAGGGGAGATATCTGTGGTTAACCCAAGGAGAGACAGATGGCTTTGGAATTTTGAAATAAAAGTTCTGAGGCTTCTTCATCATCAGAAAAGCACCAATTAAAAGTTCTTTTTCTCCCTGCCTTACATGTGCTGTCTGGTTACCCTCTAAGATTTTACTCCATTGCTTAGGCAATGCCAAACATCTGGATGGAAAATTCCCTCCATTATTCAAGTGTGAATGATTGACTTAATGTTTTACTTTTAGTGAAATATTTGAGCATTTGTATAAACACAGCCAGAACACTTGCACTAGTCTAAGAAAAGTGTATTATTAATATTTTAAGTTGGAAAAGATCGGGGCCCAACATCTTTATTTTTCTTTTTATCAGAGGGGAAAACTAAGGTTCTGGAAGGTTAGGTGACTTGCCTAGGCCATATGTAGCAAGTAAATGTCTGAGACAGGATTCAAATACAGGCCTTGTTGATGCCAGATATAGTGACCTAACCACGACACTCTGTTGCCTCTCATACTCTATCTTTAGGTTAAGACAGTACCTCCAAGTCTGTGAAATGAATGACATGTTTTAATGCTGCTCATTTCATATCACAAAACTCATTAAGGAACAATGGTGAATTGAATGTATAGCTTTATATAAAAACAGGAAATGTTCCTCTGGAATCATTACAAATATCTTAAACTTATGCAATGCTTTTTCAGTTCACATGACAGTCTATATGAATTATTACACTTACTCTTCCCTTGTGTGGTAGGTAATATAAGTAGCATTATCCCATTTTCTACAGACCAAGGAAATTGAGGTTGAGAAAAGTAAAGTGATCTGTCCAAGGTCAACACATGACAGAACCAATATTTTAAGTGATGTCTTCTAAAAACTAGGCCAGTGTTCATTCCACAAAACCACACTGACTGTCTAGTAAATACTGCTTACAGAGTTCTTATAGAGCCCCTTTTTGGTTTCCTAGATGAATCAGTAAACTATTTCAGGTAAATACTATTTTTACCTGTTTTTGTTTACTGGCTGGGGTTGTAGGATGATATTGGGGAGGAGAAGAAAGTTATAAAAGAGATAATCTTAGTTTTTATTATGTTCTTGCCCAGAGTTTACTCTGAGAAATCTCTGAAAAGAGACCAAATATGGCTCATGTCTAGATGCTCGCAAATGTGGGCAAAAGGTCCCTAGTCTATATTCAAGGATATAGGTACATTTATTGAGAACAAAAAACTTTTCTTTCATCCTACATAAAATGGAGAAGTTAGCCTTCATTAAAAATCTATATCATTGTCCTCTCTGAATCACATTTTTACCTACGATCATAAAATCTTTTACATTCTGCCTATGGTTGAGGTGACTTTTGGAAAGAAAAATAATTTGTAGTTACAAGGGAGATAACTCCTCTAGCATTCAGATCAGTATTATTTTTACATCAAAGATCCATTCAAGAACCCAGCTTTATAGAACCACACAAATGGCATGGACTCCCCTCAGAAAAGAAACATACTTGGGGGGAGTGCAAAAGGCAGGTAATCTCTTTCTCTTCAGACCCATGCCCTCTAAATAACCTACAATTATATCTGAAGGCATAATCAAGTTCTTTTATTCCACGATATTATTGCTTTAGTCCCTTGCTACTCCTCCAGTTTCAAGAGTGACATGTTCAATACTTTTTCCCCCAAGGAAATGGTGCTGCTCAGGAACTCCCCATTCTCTATAGGTAGGTTGAGTTCTAAAACTCTCAAGTTTTGAATTGTTACAGAGGCAAGTCCCAAAACTGCTAGTACCAAGGAAATAACTTTTTTTTTTGGTGAGGCAATTGGGGTTAAGTGACTTAACCAGGGTCACACAGCTAGTAAGTGTCAAGTGTCTAAGGTTGGATTTGAACTCAGTTCCTCCTGACTCCAGGGTCGGTGCTCTATCCACTGTGCCACCTAGCTGCCCCCAGAAATAACCCTTTCTACCAGAAGGTTTGATTCCAGGAATATGCTGCTATAGCATATAAAAATAAGATATTGTTGTTTGCTTTAAATTGGGAGACAGAATGATGGCTAGCCTTACTCTGGTGAGAAACCAGCATGACTGAGGAGAACAAACTGTCTGGCATGTGTGTGTGTGTGTGTGTGTGTGTGTGTGTGTGTGTGTGTGGTGCCCATCAATATTAATTGGATCCCCCTGGTCTATGTGACTGCTTTTCTGTGGCACTGGGAAAACTAATTCTTTCTTGTCACCCCTCTGCCTCCTGTTTCAGAATAGAAGGGAAAAGCAGCTCTCATTAAATAGTTAAATAGGACTTAGATGGAGGATGGGATGGAGGAGTACTAGAAAGATCAAAAGGAAAGCACCAGGAAACAGGGAGTTGGGTTTATAGCTCTAATCCACAATGAAACTGTATAACTGTGATTCAGTTTGCCATGTGAACTTTTCCCATCTGTCTGTTTCCCTGGAGTCACTAACAAGCTTCCTCTTAGGGAGCCTCAGAGGGCCTTTTCTTGTGCTGGTGTCAGAGGCAAAAGCAAAAGGAGAGAAGTCAGAAAGTAGCTGGGCTGAAGATAGCAATTTCCCAAAAGAAACAGGTGGTGGCTGTGGCAGCGAGAATGTGAAGAGACCAAGTATCCCCAGATCTGAGTATTACTAAAGGGATTCTGGGTCCACAATCCCTGGGAATTGCCTTAATGGAAGGACAGAATCCTCTAGACCAGGGCTTCTTAATTTTTTTTCCAATTGCAACCATTTTTAGCCTGAGAAATTTTTACACAAACCCAGGTATACAGGTATATAAAATAGGTATTGCATAACCTTTTACTGTTGCCAAATTTTTACAATTCCCTACATTCGGTTATATAACCCCATGGGGTCACAACCCACAGTTCAAGAAACTTTTCTTTAGAGTGCGAGTGCAAGGGACTTGGGTCCAAACCTGGAAGAATTTACATGTATGAGGATTTGTATCAGAAAACCTGTTTTCCTTCACCCAGGAAGTTGGGGTTCAGGTATTGCCACTAGGTATTTGTATCACATGATTTCCCTCTGTATCATTACCATATACTTGAGAAGTTATGTCACTGACACTGAAAGATTATGGCCAAGTACATGAGGTCTAGAGACTCTTTTCAGGATACATAAGTAAGAGCATGTCTGTTTCTGCATAGGCTTCTGTCTCAAAGTAATTATTGTTGCCCCTTTCTTTCTACCCACCCCTCCACAAGGACCATAGTCCACTATTATCTCTGCTTCTCTCTCAGGATCTCTCTTTAAACAAGGAAAGCCCAAGTCTTTAAAGATCTAGATTCCCTTTATATTATTATAAATTTGTCATAAACACTATAAACTCCTAGACTCCTTCTACAACATTTTGTTGCATAGTTGTCTAAGACAATTGATTTGTCATCACTGACAACTATGTACTTCATCACTGAGACTTACCCTCCAGGAAATACCACCAGGCAGCTTCATTCCATCCACAGAAATTTATAATCCAAAGTCAAATCACATAAAATCAAGTCAAGTAACCCAATATTTATTACTTACCTACTATGTGCAAGGCAATATGCTAAGTTCCAGGAATGTAAAAAAAGTCTAAAACAAAACCTATCCTTCCTGTAAACCCATCAAGTTGATGAGGAAATTATCCTGATTCTTTAATTAATCTTTTACCATAACCACTGTCATTGCCAAATTCATAGCTTGTTTTAATGATAGCTAGATAATGCATTCAAAGGTTTCTATGAGAAACAGGAATGCATACATAAAATACTTTTTAGGCAAAATAATAAAATGTCTTCCAAATCTTTAGCTTCTTTGTTCTCTAAGTGATATTATGTTGCCAATATAATTAGTGACTTGGTGGTCTCAAGGAATGTATTTCAGAAGGCAGCCTATGGGGGGAAGCTAGATGGCACAATGGATAAAGCACCAGCCCCGGATTTAGGAGGACCTGAGTTCGAATCTGATAACAGATACTTAACACTTACTGGCCATGTGATTTGGGGCAAGTCACTTAACCCTCATTGCCCACAAAAAAAAAAAAAGGCAATCCATGATCCAACCATTTAGGCAAATGGTTTCACAATATGTTCCCCAAGGCATGTGCTATTCCTGAATATCTTTTTTAGAAAAACTTCCACAATTCTGAGATTTTATGTTCAAAGTTGAGATATCTGGTGAAAAATTACACTTCTATAGCTTCCATGCCCAATGAAGATATATTTTTTTAAAAGCTAATGGACACTTCAGTTTAAACATAAAAGCTGATATTTACAAAGGCATGCAAAGTAGTTTGCATATGTTATCACAAATTGATCCCCATAACATACTTGTGAGGTAGGTTCTTTTTTTAAATTTAATAAAGTATTTTATTTTTTTCCATTACATGTAAAGTTAGTTCTCAACCTTTGTTTATACAAGCTTTACAATTTCAGATTTTTCTCCCTCCCTCCCCTCCCTCCCCTCCCTCCTCTCCTTTCCCTCCCTCCCGTCTCCCCTAGACAGCAGGTAATCTGATATAGGTTATATATATATACACACACACACACACACACACACACACACACACACACACACACACACACATATATATATATATATATATATATATATATATATAGGTTATATATATAACTTGTGAGGTAGGTTCTAAATGTATTATTGACCCCATTTTAGAGATGAGATGACTGAGACATAGAAGAGATTGAAGAGTTGAAGGCCACACAAGTGATGATTCTCAGAGGAAAAATTAAAACATAGATCTTTCCTGACTCCACGAGTAGCACTCTTTCTACTATACCACAATGCCATGTAACCTCCCCAGGGTCTCAATTTCCTATCTGTGAAATTAAAGGGTTGGCTAAGATGATCACTAAGATTTCTCTCAGCTCTAAGCATCCATTTAACATTGTCAATTACTAATTTATTTACATGTTGTTTTATTTACTGTGTAAATAAATCTCAAATGAGATTTTTGTACAGTCCCCTGCACAGTGCCTGCCACACAGTAGTCACTTGATTAATGTTTATTTTTTTCCCTATTCACTTTTACCCTGAGTAAAAAGTATTATAGGGGCATCTAGGTGGCACAGTGGATAAAGCAGTGGCCCTGGATTCAGGAGGATCTGAGTTCAATTCCGGCCTCAGACACTTGACACTTACTAGTTATGTGACCCTGGGCAATTCACTTAACCCTCATTGTCCCACCCCCACTCCCCAAAAAAAGAAGAAAAAGAAAAGAAAAAATGTAAAAAAAAGCACTATAACAAAAAATATCTGTTAAGCACTTAGTATGTACACACTAGTACACTGTGCTAAGTGCTGCAGTTACAAAAAGAGGCAAAAGACAGTCCTTACCTTCAAGGAACTCAAAGTCTAATGGAGAGACAACATACAAACAGATATATAAAAAGCAAGCTATATACAGGGTAAATAGGAAATAATTGACAGAGGAAAGGCACCGGAATTGAGAGCAGGTCAGGAAGGCTTCTAGTAGAAGGTAGGATATTAATTAAGACTTAAAGGAAACTAGGGAGGTCAATAGTTGGAGCAGAAGGAGAGCTTTCTAGACATGAGTAATAGCCAAAGAAAATGCCTGGACCTGAGAGATGCAGTGTCTTGTTTATGGAACAACCAAGAAGCAAGTGTCACTGAATCAGAGAGTACATGGCAAAGTATTTTGTATTTGATCCTAGAGGCTTACTAAGTTAGACTCAGAGGGAAATGCAAAATTTAGATGAGACATGGTTTCTGCTCTCATAGAATTTATAATCTAGAAGCATATCAGAAATATAGACAGATAATTTTAACATGAAAATATAAGTATACAGATAATTCTAATAAAAATTATAATTAATGATGAATTAATTAATGATCCATGCATTGGAGCAAACTCTTTATTATATGATGCCCAAGGAGGAAAATGGAATTAAAATTGGCTATTTGGAATGGGGCTCAACATTCACAATATGATAGACTGTTGTTCCCTGAGTTGCTATGACTAACCTCCACTCAAATATCTCTCTTTTATATCTACTTAGTCAGTTAAAAGAAAATTATTTATTAAGTGCCTATCATATTCCAGGAACCAAGCTAAGCACTAGGGGAAAAAGAAAGACAAACACAAACAAACAAACAAATAAATAATCCACAACAACAACAACAGCAGCAGCAGCAGCAGCAACAACAAACCCACAGGAAAAAAACAGTCCCTGTTCTCAGGAAGCTCAGTTTAATGAGGAGACAACATGCAAATATCTATGTCTATGTCTATGTCTACGTCCATCTCCATCTCCATGTCTATGACTATGTTTATGTCTATATATGTATATATAGACAAACATACATATGTGTATATATACATACCCATGCATATATACACACAAACAAGATAAAGACAGGATAAGTTGGAGAAGTCATGAACAATGAAGGGGCTTAGACAGGCTTCTTGTACAAGGCTGGATTTTATCTAGGATTTGATGGAAACCAAGGAGGCCAAGGGGAATGAAAAGAATTCCACATATGACGGATAGCCAAGAAAAATGTGTGGAGTTGACAGATGTAGTATCTTATGCAAGGTACAGTAAAGATGCCAGTGTCACTGAATCTCATCCATTCTGCTCATCCTACTGAGTTCAATGAAGAAAGTAAAGTTTAACCTGGGCCATGAAGGATGAAAGAAAAAACAAAAGTCAGCATGATGTAGTAGATAGAGCAATATATCAGTTAGGAAGTACTTCAGTTTAAATTATTCTCAAATTAGCAATATGACCTTGTGCAAGTCATCTAATTTCTTTGAGCTTTTGTTTTTTTTTAATATAAAATGTGGAAAATAATTGTTCCTACTTTGTAGGTTTTTTTTTTCCTTTTGAGGATTAAATGTGATAATGTAAGTAAAACATTTTACAAATCTCAACACACTAATGCCTTTTCTTCTTTTCCTTCTCCTCTTCCTATCAATCCCCCCCTTTTGCCATTTTTTTGTATACTATATATTGATCACTAAATCTGAGATCCTTAAGAATATGCCTTCTGTAAATTTTGGTGCTATTAATCTGGTCCCGAATTGACATAATTAACTCCTCCATTTACACAAATAAATTTACATGGCAGTCATTTTTGACGGATATGTTCACATATCATTGGTTGGGGTTCATGTGTATGTTTCCTTTGGTTCCATTCATAGGATTTATTACTCCTACTGCTCCTTCTCCTTCTCCTGGAAGAAAAGGTAAGGGAGCTGGGATTAGAACATGCACAAAGACATGAAAGCAGGAATGAAAATTGGAATTCAGCTGGAGATACGGAGGTCATAGATATGACTAGAGCAAGGGTTCATTTTAAGGGAGTACTGAGAAATAAGACTGCACAGGTGAGATAACTAGATTATGAAGGAAACTTAAAAACCATGTAGGAAAAGGAGTTTATATTTCAGACAGAAGACAGTAGAGTTGTTGAAATTTTTGTTGAGCAGAGAGACGATCTATGAATACAATGGTTTAAGAAACAGCCTGCTACATTTACTGTGAAGCCTTTGTCAATTACTTCAGAGTATGCTAACCTCCTCTATTCTTAACTAATAAAACAATAATAGTAGCAAACAATTAGCTTCTAATTATACTCAATTGCATTATTTTTCATTGTTTCATGTGTTATTCATATTTGCCTGACTAGATTATAAGTTCCTTGAGGCAGGGTGCACATAACATGTTGTCCATGGTGGTTGCTCAATTAATTCTTGCTTATTGTTTGATTGATTGACAAGTTCAGATTGTGCCATGACTGCATTTCCCCAGGATAAATGTTCTTTATAAGGGAGTAGAACAATGACACAGACACAAATTGTCCATTGATTCTTATTATATGTACTAACTCTCTTTTTTTCTGAGTTACTTACTTGATAAAGACTTTGTCTTTCCATATTTTAAGATACTTCCATCCCAATCAGTCAAGTGCCTTAGGGTACTAATTTTGAGAGAGAACGGAGACATGTTTACTTTGCTATTTCAAATTCTGATATTTTCTGAACCCAAAGAACAAAGAACAAAAAAAACCACATTTCAAATGGCTTCCAAACACAGAGATCACAACTAGATAAGCCTAACTAATTTGAACACAAATGTCTCTAGAGGCTCACCCTGTGAGGCTCTGGGAATTGACTCTTGTGAGTGTTCAGTTTCTAAACTGATCTAGTTTATGAGTTGAAAAGATTTAAATGCTAAAAACTATTACCTTTCTTGGCTAACATATTCCTGAAGTAACTTTCCATTCACTTTGTTCTATACCTATTAGCAGGTATTTTGGTGAAAATGGCTGATGATTTAATACAATGGAAGAAACTGTTTTCCCATTTCCATTTGTGTTTCTAGCTGTGTGCTTGTTTTTCTGTCCTGTAAGCCTTGGACACAGATGGGCTTTTGATGTATGTTTTGATGTATAAGCATGATAATTAAAATAGTGAAAGGATTTTATATGTACAATTAGATAAATTATGCAATGGGAGAGTAATGGACTTAGAATCAGGATGACCACAGTTCAAATTCTGCCTCAAACACATACTAGTTATGTGACTAAAGAGGAAACTACAACCTTGTCCAGCCTCTGTTTTCTTATCTGCTGCTGTTGATTTACTAGCACCTATCTCACAAGGTTGTTGTGAGGATCAAATGAAATAACATAAGTAAAGCATTTTGCAGTTTTAAAGAGCTATGTAAATGCTAGCTAATATTGTTATTGTGATGATGATGATAATGGTGAAGAAGAAGAAGAAGAAGAAGGAGAAGGAGGAGGAGGAGGAGGAGAAGAAGAAGAAGAAGAAGAAGAAGAAGAAGAAGAAGAAGAAGAAGAAGAAGAAGAAGAAGAAGAAGAAATTGAGACTCAGAAAGGTGAAATAATTTCCCTAAGAATGTATAGGAAATATTTAATAGAATCAAGTTTTGATGCCAGGTTTTCTTACAGCAGGTCAAGTTGTCAAAAAACCACAGAAACCTAAATTGGGAAGGGAATTTGTAAAACATCTAGTCCAATTTGATCATAATCAAAAATTTCCTATATAACATACCTGCTTTACCTTTAAATGCCACATTGAAGGTATACCTACTGTATCTTAAGGTGAATTCTAGTTCTGAGCAACCTGCACCCACTGCTCTAAATTCTGTTTCTTGGCATCAAGCCTGTCAAATCAAGGAGAACTTTTGAAGCTACAAGCAATCCATTTCTAAACCTTCTTTCATATAACCATACTTCGGCCACATGACAACTTTTCAAATGTTTAAAGTCAGATTATATCAATTAATATAATTAATTATAAATAATTATATCAATTAATATAAATAATATAATCCCTCAAATCAATTAATAATCAATCAACAAACTTTTATTAAGCACCTGCTATGTGCTGTCATGATTGGAGTGTACTAAAAAGGAAAAGTGAAACAATTCTCTGAGCAAGATTACATTTTATTAATAGGACACTAGACCTATGAGTAAAAGATGGGTCAGTGGCACTGCCTCTGTCCAAAAGACCCAGATTGAAGATGCAACTTACTTTTATAAGTATAGAACAAAAAAAGGGGAAAATCATATAAATGGTTATAGACTTGGCAACATCAGGGGGTTGAGGAATCATGACTGGTTACATTAAGGGGCATATAGCACACATGGCACCAAGCCCATCTTTCATTGTCTCTAAAGGATGCTTTTGTGAATTTATGGGGGCCAGCTGCATCTTGAGGTCAATGATAATGAACAGGAGTACCAGGCTCAAGGGCATAAGATAAGGCCATCTAAAATTTATAAGGATAGAGTCTTTTTTTTTTTTTTGGGTGAGGCAATTGGGGTTAAATGATTTGCCCAGGGTCACACAGCTAGTAAATGTCAAGTGTCTGAAGCCATATTTGAACTCAGGTCCTCCTGAATTCAGGGCCAGTGCTCTATCCACTGTGCCACCTAGCTGCCCCTAGGATAGAGTCTTAAGATGGGACAAGGTCAACTAGTCTGATTCTCAGGGATGGCTCATAGATATCATTCAGTTTCTTAGAGACTGAACTTATGTGAAATAACAAGCTTCCTTTGGCAAGAATGATTTGCAGGTGGAGCTGAGATAAAAATTCCAATAGAATTAGAATGCTTTATGAGAAATTGTACTTCTAAAGCCAAGATCAGAATTTTTATTTAATTAACAGTGATTATGGAAAAGCTTAATCTTTTGGCATCCAACTCTGAGAAAAGATTCAACTTTTGAACTTATGAGCTTCTTAGAGACAAAGAAGAGTTTTGGGTTTCTGCATCAAATACAGAACAGAATTACAGGATTGAATATAAAATACATAACCGATATTTGAATTTCACAATGCCAAGAACTATGCTAGGTGCTGGAGATACAAAAAGAAGCAAAAGACAGTTCCTGACCTCAAAGAGCTTACATTATAATGAGAGAAACAATATTCCAACAAATATATTCAAAGAAAGCTATATACAGGATAAATAGAAAATACTTAACAGAGGTAAGGTAATGGAATTACAAATAGTGAGGAAAGGCTTCCAGTAGAAGGTGGGATTTCATTTGGGACTTAAAAGACATGAGGGAGATAAGTAGCTGGAGTAGAGGCAGCAGAGCTTTCCAGGTATGGGGGACAGCCAGAGAAAATACCCAGACCTGAAAGATGGAGTGTCTCATTTGTAGAATAGCAAGGAAGCCAATGTTATTAGATTGAAAAATATGTGTTGGTGAGAAAGATGTAAGAAAATTAGAAAGGTAGGAAGAAACTAATCTCTGAAGGTCTTTAAATGAGAAACAGAGCATTTTGTATTTGATTCTGGAGGCAATTTTTCAGGCTAAACGGCCCCACTTCTCAAACTGGGTCCTGTAAAACCTGTAATCAACTTTACAAATTCTCTTTTGGACAACTTCCAGTTCATCAATATCCTTCCTAAAATGTGATGTTCAGAACTGAGCACAACATTCAAGATGTAGTAGAGAAGGATATGTTGTAGCCAGACTTTCACCTCTCTATTCCTGGATACTATGCCTCTCTCAAGCCAGCCTAAGGTCATTTTAGCATTTTTGGCTACTATATTATACAGTGGATTCATATCAAACTTTGGTGTAGTTTACTAAAAACACAAGACGCTTTTCACATGCATAGCAATCTAGTTATATCTCTCTTATTTTATATTTATGAAACTGATTTTTTGAATCATCATTAGACTTTTTACACCTATCTCTGCTGAGTTTTGTCTCATGAAATTCGACCCAAAATTGTTTTTCTCCCAGGTACCCACTATTATTCAAAGAATTAGCTATCTTTCCTAGCTTTGTATAATCTATAAATTTGATTGTCATTTATGATAGGTCATTGATTCCAATGTTAGACAACACATAATCAAAGACAGAGTGACCTGAAATTGCCTGGCATTGAGAGACATGAAGTGTTATCCTATCTTTAAAGTCTCTAGGGGAAGCAATTTTTCAATATCCATTGGTAATTTATTTTAGTTCATATAGCTCTAAGGTCAGGAAGTTTTGGGGCAGTTAGGTTGTACAATGGATAGAGCTCTTGACCTGAAGTCAGGAATACTCATCTTCCTAAATTTGAATCTGGTCTCAGACATTTATTAGCTGTGTGACCCTGGGCAATTAACTTAACCCTGTTTGCCTCAGTTCCCTCATCTATAAAATGAGCTGGAGAAAGAAATGGCAAACCACTCCAGTATCTTTGCCAAGACAATCCCAAACATGGTCATGAAGAGTGGGACTTGATTGAAACTACTGAGCAATACAAATGTAGGAAGTTTTCCCGAATAGCGCAACTTATTTTTTTCTCCAATATTTTGCAGTTTACCCCACAGAGGGATATGCCTTGGGGACCTCCTTTAATTAATTGTATGCTGAGGTGTTCTGTGCCTTTGAACCATTCAGCATATGGCTAGAAGTCATTACCCTGATAAACACTATTAATATGACTATTAAGGCAAAAAGTAGTTCATTTGGGTAGCACAGTGGATAAAACACCGGCCCTGGATTCAGGAGAACTTGAGTTCAAATCCGACCTCAGACACTTGACATTTAACTAGCTGTGTGACCCTGGGTAAGTCACTTAACCCTCATTGCCCTGGAAAAAAGTGGTTCATTTTATTTTATGTGTAATGAATAATAGATCATATCTACACATGGTGCTTTACCATTTATAAAATGCTTAATCACATTAACCATGTGATGTAGGTAGTGTTAGATCCCGTTATCATTAACCTGTCATTCACAGTCAGGTTGTTACCTGTGCACTGTCATTATGTGGTGCTCACTTTCCTCTACCCCCACCTTCCCACCCCAACTTTTGTTTGGAAACTCCAAATAATTCAGAACTTGCTATTCAGAAATACTGTGTAATTATAAGAATACTAGTGAATATTTACTTAGGACTTTATACATTATCTTGTTTAAGCCTCTTGACAACCCTTTGAGTAAGATTCTATAGGTATTATTATCCTCATTTTACAGGTGAGGAAACTGAATCTCAGAGACATTAAAGGACTTGTCCATGAGTATAGAGCAAGTGTCAGAAGTGCAATTCAAATCTAAGTTTTTCCTAACTTCAAGTCCAAAGATTTTTCTATTAAAGTGGGCAGAATCTGACTGGGCAAATGGACCATATGATTAACAAGATGATGGGGAAATTGTTTCCAGCATCACCCCTCTAGTCTAATAATCTCAAAAGCAGGAAGCATGGGACAAGTCTATAGTAATTAAAGTGCAATCAATAAGATAACATGATAGAAATATCATCAAAGGTAGAATGAAACTATGACAGAATTAAAATACTTGAAGCTCCTGATCAGTTTATTCTCATTTTCTGGGTGCAGTTAGTGCAATCAACCCATGGGCTTGTGCTTGGTAGCCTCTGATAGTGACCTTCTGACCTTCACATAGCCCATGGAAGGCTAAAAATATTAATTCAGTGAAGCCACACAAAAGATTAGGAATCCAGTTACCCACTTCTTTTCAGAGTGGTGATAGATTTGAAATGCAAAATTACACGTCTCTTTGCACATGGTCAATGTGGGAAATTTTTTTTTGCTGGACTATAAATATTTGTTGGGAAAGTTTTATTTTATTTTGCTATGTTTTTATTGCTTTTCTCAGTCGCTCAGTTGAAGGGGGTGGTTGTCAGGCTAGATAAAATATTTGAAAAACATATTTAAGAAAAAGAAAAGGAGTGCAATGGTAGAATCAATAATAAGGGAGAGGGAGAACGTCAGTAAAGATGTCATAGGGTTGTGTTGGCTAGAGAGGAAAAGAGTTTCCATGTCTATGTTAAAGTGGAACAGAAACCTAACTATAGCCAATTCTGTCTCAAATGGATTTACTCCAGGTGAGGATTCAGCCAGAATTTCATGCACCTAGTTGGATGTGAAGTCATCCAACATTGTGATTCTTTCCAGTGCCCACCACATTTATATAAGAATGAAGGAAGCCAGAAATAAGCTATTGGAAATACCCGATAGAGATAGATGGATAGATAGATAGATAGATAGATAGATAGATAGATAGATAGATAGATAGAGATAGAGATAGAGAAAGATAGTCCCACAGTTAGTGTGGGCATATTCCTAGCTCCTATACTTGATAAAGCAATAACAAGATTCATAAAGAGAAAAATCAGCAATATTTCATAAAAGGAAATAACATATTGAAAAATATTATGATTTAAAGGAAAATGAAACAAAAATGCAAAATCAAACATAATTCTATATATTCCTCAAAGAAATTCTTCCAGAATAGTTCAAAAGTGAAACATAACTTGTAAAAGATATTAATAATGGAAAATACAAATGCTGAAAATAAAATTAAAGAGGAAAATGTTGAATTAAACAACACATGATGGAGAATTCTCCAAAGTGGTAATGTGAGGGGGGGTGGGGCGAATATAACATATTTGTAACTCAGAAATGCAGAAGTAGAAAAACGATTGCAGAAAAGAAACAAAAGGTAATAACGTGTGAAAGAATACATGAAAGTCTATATAAGCCAAAGAAAATGCCCTTTAAATATAAGATATGCAGAAATAACTTAAGGATCACGTCTCCCCCCCAAAACTATGATAGTTTAAAAATCTGAATTCCATATTGTAGGAAAGAAATATAAGAAAAACTACTTAGAATAAGGTTCTCAGCTTGGGGTCTATGACTTTTTAATATTTTTATAACTGTTTTGATATAATTAGATGACAAATAGATGGATATAGTAGAATATAGCAATAATACAGAAATTATAAAACTCATACAAAACTCATGAAATCATGAAAAGAATTAATAAATCTCAGCTAACCTAATAGAAAAGAAAGTAAAGACAAATTACCATAGTAAAAAATGAGCAAGCTTAATTCATAGCAATTAGTGAAGAAACAAGATCAACAATCAGAACTAATTATACAGAATTATAAGATAGAGAAATAGAACTTAAAGGAAATGTATGATTGTCTACAAAATTAGAAAACAACCAAATTAACATAACAAGAAATAAAGGTCTTATTTCAATCAGATTGAAGAACTAAATATATCATAAAACAACTACCACAAAAAAATTCTCTGATCCTATGAGTTAGAATTAAATTCTATCAAATATTTATACACACACACGAACACACACAAACACACACACACACACACATATATATATACATACACATATGTAGTATTTGAAAATTCTTTATGAAATGAGAAAACGTACTTTAAATTTTTTGTCATAAAAACTTATTTGGTAGAGTTGATAACTATGGAAAAGAGAAAGCAAAGAAAGGAAGTTATAAACCAATATCACTAATAAATATTGATATAAAAATATCAAATAATATATAAGCTAAAAAACCCTAAAACCTCACAATAATAGATTTAAAAAACTATTCATTATGATCAATTTAAATTGAGCTAAGATGATTCAATATTAAGAAAATAATAAAATTAATAATTAAAAACAAAACCATCCCATGCCACATGATTATATAATACATTATATACATGGTGTCAGAGGATAAATTCATAGCTTCTGGTTCCTGGAGATCTTCTTTTCTTTCCCTTTGTGGAGCAAATTCAGAAAGTTCCCCTAAATTGTTATTCTCTCATGGGCTCTTGAAATGTTCTTGTAGCATCTTGAAGCTGCTTAGTCTTGATGTATCTATTTTGTACTCAGTGTGTATCTTACCTCTTATTTGGGATCCTTTGTCTCCTAGTGGCCCAGTTTCTTTGAAGACTTGGTCAATTGTGGTAGCTGAAATTTAGCATAGCCCCCTTTTCTCACTTCTTCCCTAGACCTCCATCTTGCCACCCCAAGGACTAGGGTGTCTTTCTTCAAGGTGGAGGTTGACTGAAGCTTGACTTCTTCAATGTGATTGATTCACTTCTAGCAATCACAGAGACTGTGACTTTTTATTCCTGTAGTATTTGTATTCTCATCTTTTAGCACATGCCTGGCACACATTTGTTTCCCATATTCTGAGGCAGGAACATTTTCAGTTATAGTGACTGTCCTAATAACTGGTATATGCCAACCCCATATTGTGGGCAATTCTAGAACATGATGGACTTATGCCAGACTTGTACAAATGCAAGCAGAAATAAAAACAGTCCCTTCGTTAAAAGAGCTTACATTGTAATGGTGGAAAACAACATGTAAAATGAATCAGGAAATGAGGTTCATGGGTACAATGTGGGTAATCATCTCTAAACTTTGGGAGGAGAATTAGTAGTGAAACTTGAAGAGGAATGAAGATATGGGTGCTCTAGGCATCTTCTTTAATATATAGTTTCTGAGAAGAATGAGGAAAACATAGAGAAGGGCCACAGGAACAGAGTACCTCTGATGTATGCATTCCAGGGATGGATCAAACTTCAGGATGGAGAGGTTTCTGGGGCATTGTAGACAAAGTCCAGATAGAAAGTAGGGAGTTGACTTCTCTTCATCTGATTGTAGGAAGGGGTTGAAAGGTAAAAACTCCTGTGTTTGTGTTTAAATTTGGACTGTCCATTTAGAGAACTTTGCCACTCTGGTATCTAGTGTTCTATTCCCCTGTGTGAATTTGCATGTCTCTCTTTGGGTCAAGGTTCATAGATTTGGAGATGAAAAGGAACTCAGATGTAATCTTGTTTAGTCCACTCCTTTTATTTTTTTTAGCTTTTTTTGTATTTTTATTCCAATTTCAAATTTTTCTCCCTCCTCCCCCACCCTAGACAGCAGGTAAAATGATATAGGTTTTATATATATGTATAATAACATTAAACATATTTCTGCATTAGTCATGTTATACAAGAAGAATCAGAGCAAAAAGGGAAAACCTCAAAAAAGAAAACAATAGCACCAAAACCAAAACAAATAGTATAGTCCAATCAGCATCCATATTCCACAGTTCCTTTTTTTTTTTCTGGATTTGGAGAGCCTTTTCCATCATGAGTACCATTGCATTGGTGAGAAGAATCTAGTCTATCACAGTTGATCAACACACAATGTTGATGATACTGTGTACAATGTTTTCCTGGTTCTGCTCATCTCATTCGTCAGTTCATGCAAGTCCTTCCAGGTTTCTCTGAACTCCTCCTGATCATCATTTCTTACAGCACAATAGTATTCCATTACATTCATATCCCACAACTTGTTCAGCCATTCCCCAATTGATGGGCATCCCCTCAACTTCCAATTCCTTGCCACCACAAAAAGAGCAGCTATAAATATTTTTGAACATGTAGGTCCTTTTCCCTTTTCCATGATCTCTTTGGGAAAAAGACCCAAAAGTGGTATTTCTGGGTCAAAGGGTATGCACAGCTTTATAGCCCTTTGGGCATAATTCTAAATTGCTCTCCAGAATGGTTGGATCAGTTCACAGCTCCACCAAAAATGCATTAGTGTTCCAATTTTCCCACAGTTTCTCCAACATTCATTATTTTCCTTTTTTGTCATATTAGCCAGTCTGATAGGTGTCAGGTGGTACCTCAGAGTTGTTTTAATTCACATCTCTCTAATAGTGATTTAGAGCATTTTTTTTATATGGCAATAGATAATTTTGATTTCTTCATCAGAAAACTGCCTGTTCTTATCCTTTGACCATTTCTCAATTGGGGAATGACTTGGATTCTTATAAATTTGATTTAGTTCCCTATATATTTTAGAAATGAGGCTTTTATCAGAAGTACTGGCCATAAAAATTGTTTCCCAGCTTTCTGCATCCCTTCTAATTTTGGTTGTATTACTTCTGTTTGTACAAAATCTTTTTCATTTAATGTAATAAAAATCATCCATTTTGCATTTCACAATATTCTCTGCTTCTTGTTTGTTCATAAACTGCTCTCTTTTCCAAAGATCTGAAAGGTAGACTATTCCTTCCTCTCCTAATTTACCTATGGTTCCGCCTCTTATGTCTAAATCATGTACCCATTTTGACCTTATTTTAGTATAAGGTGTCAGATGTTGGTCTATGCCTAATTTCTGCTATACTATCTTCCAGTTTTCCCAGCAGTTTTTGTCAAATACTGAATTCCTATCCCAGAAGCTGGAGTCTTTGGGTTTATCAAAAGTACATTACTAATGTCATTTACTACTGTGTCCCTGTGCCTAGCCTATTCCATTGATCCTCCCACTCTATTTTTTAGCCAGTACCAGATAGTTTTGATGACTGCCACTTTATAGTAGAGCTTCAGATTTGGTACAGCTAACCTACCTTCCTGTGCATTTTTTTCATTATTTCCCTTGATATTCTTGACTTTTTGTTTTTCCAGATGAATTTTGTTATTATTTTTTCTAGCTTTATAAAATAATTTTCAGGTACTGGTACTGAATAAGTAAATTAATTTAGGTAGGATCGTCATTTTTATTATATTAGCTCAGCCTATCCATGAAACAATGGATATCTTTCCAATTATTTAGATCTGATTTGATTTGTGTGAAAAGTAATTGTGTTCATAGAGTTCCTGGGTTTGTCTTGGCAAGTAGACTCCCAAGTACTTTATATTATCTACCATTACTTTAAATTTCTCTTTCTATCTCTTACTACTGGACTTTGTTGGTCATGTATAGAAATGCTGATGATTTATGTGGATTTATTTTATATCCTGCTGTAACGATTGGAATAACACCACCTGCTGGAGATTTACTGTAGAAGAGTTTCACCCATGAAGCGAAGGTCTTTGAGGGCAAGACCAGGAGTCTTTTCTTTGGCGTGAGGAAGTGACGCAGGTAGTGGGAGGAGGAAGGAAGAGACTGGCTCTCAGTCTCGCTCTCTTTCCTCTGGACTCTGGTGGAGAAGGGAGCTAGAAATGTGCTCTCCCTTTAATAGATAGGAATCTAGGCCTTCTCTCTCTTTACCAAATTCTTATTCTCCTTAATAAATGCTTTAAAAGTCTACTCTTGCTAAAGCTTATCATTATATTGGCGACCACTCATTAGATATTTTAGACAGACAAGCTAGAATTTTAGCCCTTAACACTGCTACTTTGCTCAAGTTGTTAATTGTTTCAAGTAATTTTTGAGTTGATTCTCTAAGTATACCATCATATCATCTGCAAAGAGTGATAGTTTTGTTTCTTCCTTGCCTATTCTAATTCCTTTAATACCTTTTCCTTCTCTGATTGCTAAAGCTAACATTTCTAGTACAATATTAAAAAATAGAGGTGATAATGGACACCCCTGTTTCACCCCTGATCTTATTGGGAAGTCCTCTAACTTATCTCCATTACATGTAATCCTTACTGATGCTTTTAGGTAGATACTACTTACTATTTTAAGGAACGCTCCATCTATTCCTAAGCTCTCTAGTGTTTTTATTAGGAATGGGTGCTGTATTTTGTCAAAAGCTTTCTTTGCATCTATTGAGATAATCATATGATTTTGGTTAGTTTTCTTATTGATGTGGTTGATTAGGTTGATAGTTTTCCTAATGTTGAACCAGCCCTGCATTCCTGGTATAAATCCCACCTGGTCATAGTGTATTATCCTTGTGATCACTTGTTGTGATCTCCTTGCTAATATCTTATTTAAGATTTTTGCATCAATTTTCATTAGCAAAATTGGTTTATAATTTTGTTTCTCTGTTTTTGCTCTGCCTGGTCACCATATTTGACACCATATTTGTGTCAGAAAATGAATTTGATAGAACTCTTTCTTCACCTATTTTTCCAAATAATTTGTATGATATTGGAATTAATTGTTCTTTAAATGTTTGGTAGAATTTGGGGCAGCTAGATGGCACAGTGGATAGAGCACAGGCCCTGGATTCAGGAGGACCTGAGTTCAAATCCAGCCTCAGACACTTGAAACTTCCTAGTTGTGTGACCCTGGGCAAGTCACGTAACCCCAATTGTTTTATCAAAAAAAAAAAAAAGTTTGGCAGAATTCACCATTTGGCCCTGGGGATTTTTTTCTTAGGGAGTTCCTTAATGGCCTGTTCAATTTCTTTTTTTTAATATGGGCTTATTTAAGGATTTTGTTTCCTCTTCAGTTAACTTGGGCAGTTTGTATTTTTGTAAATATTTATCCATTTCATTTAGATTGTCAAACTTATTGGCATACAGTTGGGCAAAATAGTTCCTAATTATTGCTTTAATTTCCACTTCATTGGTCGTAGTCCACTCCTTTTAATATATGTGAAAATTGAGTCCTAGAATAGTGGTGATATACCCAAAGTCACACAGGTACTGATTAACAGATGGGATTCAAATCTTTCTTTGTGTTACAGTGAGAGTATTATCCTTGGGGTTCTCTACTAGAGTATGTTTATCTGTCAGAGGTAGGAGGAAGATAGGGAAAATGATCGAAGCTGTTTATATATATAGGGATGTGGCTTGATGAGAAACTGACACCACATTTGTTTACCTATATTTTTATTTGAGCCTGTGGCTCTGGGGTTAACCCCTCCCTCTCTTCACTTCTATTGCCAGAAAATAACACCTAGGATATGTGATGTGATCTTCATAATGGAGCTTAAGAAAGTTGAGTGTAGTAATAATGTATAGGGTAAAGTAAAGACGAGATTAGAGGTATAGAGACCATTTAGAGACCCTAATAGTAGTTTTGTTTTTGTTTAGTTGTTTCAGTTGTGCTTGACTTCACGGCTCTATTTGGAGTTTTCTTGGCAAAGATAATGGAGTGCTTTTCCATTTCCTTCTCCCAGCTTATTTTACAGGCGAGGGAACTAAGAAAAACAGGGTTAAGTGACTTACCTAGGGTCACACATCTAGTAAGTGTCTTAGGCCAGATTTGAATGCAGGAAGATGAGTCTTCCTTACTTCTTGTCCAGCACTCTAATCCATTGTCCCACCTACCTGCCCCTCTACTAGTAGTACATATAGCCAAAAAGGTAATAAGGGCTTAAACTAGGGTGGCAAAAGTAGAAGTGGGAATAAGAGGTCAGATATGAGAGACAATTCAGAAATGATTTGTCACAGGACATTTACTGGGTACCTCAGAGGCTAAGCAGCCTTGTACTAGTTGCTTGTACTAGCTGTAAGAATGACCTGCATATGAGTATTCAGTTTGAATAATTATTTTTTTTTCATTGAGAAAAGCTATAAAAGGGAAACTTACCTGATCTTGACTAAAATAGGATGGGAATCCAGAGCATTTCACAGAGATCCGAACTCAAAAGACAGTAACATTTGAAAGGTACATAATTTAAAGGAATGGAACATCATTCCAAGTTAATGAGAAATATTAGCAGTAGGCAGATTTATAGCTGGTGAGAAGTCATCAGAAAGGTTTAAAGGTGCAGAGGAGACCCTGTACTCTGTTAGAAAGAAGGGGAGAGAGAGAGAGAGAGAGAGAGAGAGAGAGAGAGAGAGAGAGAGAGAGAGAGAGAGGAGGGCCACCCTAATTTAGGCACTCGTTATCTCTTTGTTTATATGTACTATTAGTAGACACCCCTTAAATGATCAATGGTCACCATACCACTAGCCTGCCTTCAATTTATCCTATACACCACTGCCACATTCTGTTTTCTAAAGCTTTATCCTATGTATAAAATGACTTTATCTTCACCATGGATATTAAAGTGTTCTCAGCCTCCTCCTACATTGAGAAATTGATCTTTCACCATCCTTGGTTTCTGAACCATGTAATTTCTTAGGAGACTAGCTCCAGTTGGATTCAAACCCATTTCCTTCAGGATCAGTGCAGGCACATACTTTGGATCCTTACCCCATTTCTGGCTCTTCTTAAGTTCTCTGACTGAGTTGAGTCAGTAACCACCACTTTTTGGGGGGGTTGAGGGAGGACAATGTAGGTAATCTGGACAAAAGCCTTACTACTTAGAGGTTCATTAATCTATCACCTGCCCCAAGCATCAGGAAACATTATTTATTGTCCCCCTTCCCCATATTTGCCCCCTCACCTCACATAATTATGCAGGGTTGATTAAGATGCTGGGGAAAGGGCAGGGATGGAGTTCATCAGCAGAGAATCTGCAACAGGAAGGAAATCCCTTAATGGGGAAGTAAAAAGCAAAACACTTTTGAAGAGAGATAGGGTGAAGGAAGATAGAAAATAGAGTAAATATCAATGGGAGGGAATAAGACGGAGGGTAATGCAGTTAGCCATAATGACTGTGAAAGAAATGATGATCAGGATGATATCAGAAGGACATATGAAAAATGCAAACCATCAACAGAGAAAGAATTGATGGTATCTGAATACAGATTGAAGTATAATTTTATTTGTTAGCTTCTCTTTCTAAAGGTATTTTGTCTATTTTCTTTCACAAACTGACTAATGAGAAGATGTCATGCATAACTGCATATGTATAATTTATATTGAATTGCTGGATTTCATAGGGAGGACAAGGAGGGAGGGAAGAAGAAAATTAGAACACAAAGTTCTAAAATCAATGTGAAAGGTAATGATGAGGAGAAGGACTTCAGAGAAACCTGGAAGGACTTACATGAACTTATGCTGACTGAGAGAAAGCAGAAGCAGGGAGAACATTGTACACAGTAACAGTAACACTGTGTGATGAACAATTGGTGTAGACTTGGCTATATTAGCAATGCAATGGTCCAAAACAATTTCAAATAATTTCATTATAGAAAATGTTCTTAACATCCAGAGAAAAAAGAACTGTACTTTATGAATGCAGATTGAACCATATTGTTTCTCCTTTTGGGGTGTTTTTTCCCTTCTTTGTTGAGGTTTTTCCATTGTGCTCTATTTTACAATATGACTAATGCAGAAATATGTTTAATGTGATTGTACATATGTAACCTGTATTAGATGCTTTCTGTCTTGGGGAGGAGGGAGTAAAATTTGGAACTAAAAATCCTACGAAAACAAATGTTGAAAACTATCCAAGTCGCAACCTTTCTGGGACTGTTTCCTCATTTATAAAATTAAGGCAATGGCCTAGATAATCTATAAGGCAACCTCTAATTTAAAATCCTACAATCCTAAGTCTATTTTGGTACTTTAAAGATTAATTTACTTGTTGTAGGCTCTCTCTACCAACTCCGATGATGGATAATTTAAATTTGATCACCTTGTGGCCATTTTATGATAAATATAGGGCTTTATAGTGCAAGTGTTTTATAAATAATACTTCATTTCGTGCTCACATCAAACCTAGGAAGAAGGTGCTATTATTATCCCCATTTTCCTTTTGAGGGAACTGTGGCAGGTAAAGGTTTAAGTGACTTGCCCATGGTCACAAAACTATAAGTGCCCTAAAGCTAGATTTGAACTAATATCTTCCTGATTAGTTTTGGTCCTCTATCCAGTGTGCCATCTAGCTGCTAGGTTGCCTCTTGATCCATAGGCATATATACAACTGCTTAAAGCTCCTCCCTCTTGGTAGGACACCCCCCCCCCCAGAGTATACTCTGCTTGTAAAGCCTTTGGGCATCTTGGATCATCTCAACTCCATCATGAGACATCAGACCTACTTCAGATTCAAGGTAAAATGAGATGTAAAGTGTTTTAAGGAAATGTGAGGAGAGGACATCCCTTTCTTTTAGGGAGATAAACAAAGGTATAAAAGAAGGGGGTAGTACTTTAGTTGGGCAATAAAGGAAGAGAAAGTTTCCACTACTCAGAAATGTGCATGGGGAGAGATTTTGAAACATGAGGAACATGTTGTTTTTATTCTTGTTTCTGTCGATAACCATGTTGATAACTAATGTCTAGGGATTGACCTTTTATTTTATTTACCTTGCTGGGACTTAGACTTCTTGGACAATTAGATCCCAGTCCTGTTAGATTATTTTCCTTATGAAAGTGGACTCTTTGTCTCATTAGAATGACTAAATTATTTCTTCAACTTGAGCCTAATCACATAGCAAATTGATTTAAGTGATTTTGACTATATTATAGTCTGGCAGGATAAATATATGCTTTATAACATTTAAAGTTCATTCAGTGCCATCCCTTAGTAATGCTAAAAAGTCAGTGTTGAAATACATACTAATTCTAATTGGATCATTCCTTTCTCTTCTCTATTTTGATTTGGCTGCTGGCTTAATGTCTTAGATGTATTATCAGTTGCAAACTGATATCTAGCACTTGATTTAAATGACTGTATCAACCATGCATATATTTAATCAGATTTTGTTCCTTGCTGGAGTAGCAGCTAACTCTATTAAATTATTCACACTACCACGAAATTCACCACTCATTGGTGTTGCCTTTTAAATGTGCCACGTTGGAGAAAATCCACATTGCTGAACATCCACTGGTGACATGAGTTATCTCCAAAAGTCAGGTGAGAGATTCATGCCATAAGTTATTTGGACATTTCTTACAGTAACTGTTTTACTTTGTAGCAGCTCATAACTCATGTCTGTCAGCTGAGAAGAGTGGGAGGAAGGAAATTAGTAGATTCTGGAAGTCTCCTTCATTCAGGCCACACATAATTCTTTTCTAAGAGTGAGAAACTCTAGACCAGAACTCACAGCAAGATGGTCCTTCTGAGTCTTATGGTCTAGATTCTGATTTGATTCAGAAGTGATTCAGGCTAACTTCTTGAAAGAAAGAGAGGAGTCCAGGTGTTTTTGGAGGTGGAGAATAGATCTTCAGAGTTTCTGAAGTGCTTACTTAGAATGAATCACAGCTATCTCTATAGCTCCCTTCAGGGACAAGAGTTTTCTTGGGGGTTTAATGAAGTCAAATGATAACTTCTGGGGAAGTAGTGGAGGTGATTGGTCCTTTTGGTCCTGATGTGTGACAGTGACAGAAGCAATGGAGGTAGGAAATCCCATAGATTCGATGTAGGATTATGATAAAATTATCTGTCATTCAGGACAAATGCCAGAAGATGGCAGTCCTATTTGTTCAGGACTTTATGGATTTTTCAAGGCCCATGAGTCCTCTTTGCTTTCAGCATGATCATAGCTCATGAAGTTGCTTGGAAATTAGCTTGTGTTACTATAGAAACCAAAGGGAAAGACTCTGACTTTTCCCTCCCTTTAAAGACTTGACATCTTAGAAAAAAAATATCTTAAGATGAGAGAGTAGGACAAAAAAATCTAGGGCATCCTGAAGACACTACATCTTTTTTGCTCAAGGCAGTTTTTTGAAAGCTTATTGAACATTAAGCATTTGGAGGGATAGGCAAGATATGAATAGAAATCCATTAAAGAAGCATTGTGGAAGCTACTGGCACTTTAGCGTTCTTGATGAAATGGAAAATTTTAGGATTTATTAATTTAATTTGCATGATATGCTATCAAATTTAAGTGATGTTATAAACTATACAAATATGAATATGGGGAATGATTTGTTTTAGTGCAGCACACAGAATATTTTTCATGATTTTCCATTGAGAAACAAAGGAAGTAGCAGTGTGCATGGTGCAGCCAGGTGGTTCAATAGATGGAGTGCCAGGCCTAGGGTAAGGAAGACTGATCTTTCTGATTTAAAATCTGGCTTCAGACACCCTAGGTAAGTCACTTAACAGTGTTTGCTTCAGTTCTTTTTTTGTAAAATGAGCTGGACAAGGAAATGGCAAACCACTCCAGTATTTTTGCCCAAAAAACCCCAAATGGGGTCACAGAGATTCAGATATGACTGAAAACAACTGAACAACAGCAGCAGTATTTCTGCGGTATAACATGGCACAGGGTTTATAAAGAAAATTCACTATTGCAGTGTTAGCTTACTGAAATTCAATTTTGCAATTGTTTTCATTTTTAAATTTCCATATTACTTTGCCAAAAGGCAATTTTTTTTTGGTCTAATGTCCTCTTTAATAGTAGCTGACATTTACAAAACACTTGCACAACACTTTAAGGTTGGCATATACTTTAAATTCCATTTATCTCATTTTAAATCCCAACAATTCTGTGAGACAGATAATATTAATATCCCTATTTTACAGATAAGAAAAAATGAGGCTTAGAGAATTTATTTATTTATTTTTGATGAGGCAATCAGGGTTAAGTGACTTGCCCAGGGTCACAGAGCTAGTAAGTGTCAAGTGTCTGAGGCCAGCTTTGAACTCAGGTCCTCTTGACTCCAGGGCTGGTGCTCTATCCACTGTACCATCTAGTTGCCCCAGCTCAGAGAATTTAAATGACTCACCCTGGGTTAGTGTCTGAAGCAAAATTTGGACCCAGGTTTTCCTTTCCACTAGGCCATACTGAATATCGTGAATCAAATCCAAATCTTCTTTCTGTTTATCTGATTTCATGTGTACTATCCTTTACTTTTATTGGATTTTTACTCAGAGGGTCTTGCTTTGAATCTCATACCTGCTTCTCACTTCTTGGGTGATATTAAGCAAGTTATTTATTCCCTGTAGGTCTCCATTTCTCATGTGAAAAAATGAAGAGTGGGAATAGATAATCTTTATGATCCTTCCTGTTTAGTTCATAGGCTCATGAGATCATAGATTTAGAACTGAAAGTGAACTTAGTGGCTATTGAATCCATCCTCTTCTTTTTACGATGAAGAAAATTGGGGCTGAGGGAGTATAGGTGACTTGTCCAGGGTCAAACAACTATAAATGTCTGAGGGAAGATCTGAAGATTTTATGATCCTGCCACTTTAATCTTACAGTAGATATGCTATCTATAGGCACAAGTGATAACAATTTTTGTCAATAAATGCATAAAAAGGAGCTTTGTTCTACATCATAGAGGTGAGGTAAGTATTGGAAACTTAAAGAGGGAATGAATTCCTTTGTATTTCCTAAGGTAGGCCTCATGATGTATCATAACCAAGAATTTTGCTACTTGTACCTAGTGCAGGTTTGGGAAAACCTCATAAAACCTGCTCTCAAATCAATTTTGTGATTCATGATGTGAAAATAATAAGAAGTAAATAAGACAAATTCAGTTGAATGGTAATGTGTATTCATTTCCATAGTTCCCTCTTGTTGCTGAAGGATTATAGGTTAATTAAAAAAAAATTTTACTCTCTAAATTTTGTTGTCTTAAGGAAATCCCCAGTCATTCTTCCCTAGTTCTGGTTCTGATAATGTGTGAGTGTACATGTATTATGGAGGGGGAAGGAGGGCAAAGCAGAAGAAAGCCATATAACTGAGGAAGAGAGACTTTTTGGAAGAGAGGGAAAAACAAATAAAAAAAGAAGCTTAGTAAGAGAAATAACTAATAAAGTCATCTTTATTGACAGATCGAGATGATAGGGTAGATCTCTTTAGGAAGAGATAAATAGGCAATTTTAAGCATATCTAAGTGACCAAAATTAATATTCAGCAAAGGCGGTTGCCTAGGCAACATCACCTAGCAAACAGTAATAGAACTTCATTACCTCTTGATTGTGGACATAACTAAACTTCCACTAAATAATTGATGTTGAATATAACTTATTCAAGCTAAATTATAAAATGAAAGGAACAAAACTGACTTAATTATGTTTAACCTCATTTTTAAATGTCTCCATACCTTGGTCACACCTTTAAAGAAATTAGATTGGGTCTTGCATTCCATTTCTAGTACTAGATGTTTCTAAAAGAACAGTAACAATTTCACAATTCACACAATTTAGAATAAAACAAAGTTCTACATTTTTATAAAATGATAAAATAGTATTTTGAAGGATAAAATCTCTAGTGATATTGTCATCTAAAATTCATCACAGTTTTGAATCTCCCATTTCACCCATCCTCATTTGACTTCATTTTGAGCTTAACATGGGAATCTGTGCCGTTCCATTCCACAAAGATTTATTTAGTCAAAAATACCATGTTAGGTGCCAGGTTATTTATACCTGCCCCCACCCCTGCCCAAACATAAACAGATAGCTTCAAAGTCTTCAGGAGGATGTTACATGTACATAGGTAAGTATAAATACAAGGTAGATTCTGGCAAAAGAAAAGAATTTATATAGACAAAATGATTAAAGAAAATTTTAGGCAGGGTGAATTCTTTAACTGGTAGGATCGGTGTATATACTTCACAGAGGAGGTAGTATCAGAACAGCCTTCTTAAAGGAAAAAAAAATTTGTAAGGTTGTTTTTCCCCAAAGACAATTTTATTTCTATTAGTTTGTATTACTGGAAAATAAAGGTAAAAAGAAAATAATGACTTTGGCATCATTTATATTTCAGGTATCACTAGTCCCCTTCTCAATTACTAATCAGTATGCAGCCAATTTAAGCTAGCATAACAATCATTTACATCAATTTACATAAAATAAATCAATGCACATTTGGAAATATAGCCATATTTTCTCACTTCTTTTTAATTTATGGACACTGATAGTGAAAAGGCGATAATGATTTATGTTGAAGCATGACAGGCTTAGATCAGTGATAAGGTATCTTAATGGAAGAAAATAGCCTTAACTTTTAAAAAAACAGTTCCAGATTTTTATCTTCTAGAAAAAGACAAACTATATCTGCCGTGGGAGAAGATAAGGGACTTTGTGATGGAACAAAAGACACATTTTTCTCTTATCTTGGTGGAAGATTTAATATTATAAGCCTTATTTGTAGCAACCCTGTATGTCTCACTGAATCCAGTACTTATTTCTGTTTTCAAAGAGGAAAACCCACTCTACCTTGCTTCAAAATGTACAAATATAAGTCCTCTGGAAGAGAATTCAATTGGTTGCAACAGACAAAAGCCAGCTCTTTTACCCATCAGAATTTTCTCAACTCAGTAAACATTCAACTAACAGCTGCAGGCACAGAACAAAGGAACAATAGCCCCAGCAATCCCTTCAAAGGTGAAAATGTCACTGAATGTCATTCAAAGTCCATGGCATGAAGCATCTCTCTCTCTCTCTCTCTCTCTCTCTCTCTCTCTCTCTCTCTCTCTCTCTCTCTCTCTCTCTCATGCTTATTTTCTTCAACTTGTTAGACTGAGCTTTTTGAAATACTTTAAACTCTGATAGAATCTGAAGATGGATTGTACCCACCATCAATTTCTATTAAAAGCTGAATTGGTGGTGTGAACAAAATCTGGAAGGTGAACTACAAGGAAAGAAAGAAGGAAAAAAAAAACCCTCCCATTTCTTATAATTCCAAATGAGTTTTGCAATGTTTTGATAAATAGCATTGTGATTGAATTCATTTGACCTTTCTTCCCCACGTTGATGCTAATACTCATACTTCTAATTATTATGCACTTCCCTTAAATACTCAACCACCTGGATCATTTCTATGGAATCCTGTATCTTCTGTCTGCAGAGATTCCCTGTGTACTCAAAACAAACTAGAGCTACATGGAAAGAAAAAGGAACAGCTGTGCAAATTTACTGTTCTCATTATTTTAGAAAGATTGCTAAGACACACCGAATTCTATTCTTCTTATTGCTTAAGTTAGTTCCAAGGAGTTGTTAACTCTTTTAGACCCAGAAAGATACTATTTACTGAATAAAATATTCCAGGCATTTATGTGGGCTTCTATCCAGCAACCATTTATTACCTGCCTGTTATGGAATAATACCTAACATTTTCATAGCACTTTAACGTTTACAAAGCAATTTTCATATATTATTTCATTGATCCTTATGAGATTAATATAATTGCAGTTAGTGCTTTAAGGTTTGTAAAGAACTTTACATGTTATCTTCCCAACAAACCTAGGAGGTAAACACTGTTAATATCCCTATTTAATAGATGACTGAGGCAGAGGCTAAGGGACTTGTCTGGTTTATACAACTAATTCATATCTTTTTTTTTTTTTTTAGTGAGGCAATTGGGGTTAAGTGACTTGCCCAGGGTCACACAGCTAGTAAGTGTTAAGTGTCTGAGGCCGGATTTGAACTCAGGTCCTCCTGACTCCAGGGCCGGTGCTCTATCCACTGCGCCACCTAGCTGCCCCAACTAATTCATATCTGAGACAAGATTTGAACAGGTCTTCCTGACTTTACATTTGGCACTCTTATCTTCTCTGATGCTTAATTGATTCAAGTTAAAAATGCTCCAAATGTGGCTCTGGCTTCTGAAGTCATTTGGGCATGGTGATTAGAGAAGATGGGACAGTTGCTATATGTGATATAACAAAGTTCTGGACTGGCCTAAGGTCCTGTCCTAGTACCAACAGCATTAGTATTTAGGGGTCTTCCTTGGAACTCATTGTGGCCAAGAAGGCTAAGCATAGATACTGAGACTAGAGGATGACTGTGGCGAACTCATTCTTATAAACATTCATCTGGCATCTGGAGGTAGGTAGGGCAAGCAGAGCAAAGTTAGTGAATGAAGACAGAGGTAAACTTTTTCAAATCCTGAAATCTAGGAGTTAGACAGAAAGATTGAGAAGCAATAGTGCTAACTTGTGAGCCAAGATCCAATTACACCTGCCAAAATAATCTCCTAATACACAAGTAATGGTCACATAGCTCCCCTACCCAAGAATCTTCATTTGCTCCCTACATATTCCAGGTTAAAATACAAAAGCATGAGCCTACCATTTAGAGTCCTACACAACGTGACTTCAGGCTACATTTCATTCTTATTTATTTCCACTATTCACCTTCATTTTATTCGAATTTCAATTGAGCAGAAAATAATGGAGCACGGAGGCAGAATCAAAATGGTAGCATAAGAGGAAGCAATTGAGCTTAACTCTCCATTATCCCTTCTCTATAATGATTTAGCAAAATGACTAAGACTGAATTCTGATTGTAAAAGCCAAGAAAAAAAATCACACAGTAAGTCATTTGTCCAGGACAAGACAATTTAGAGGGACAGACTAATAGGCCTGTAGAAATTGAGGATGGGGTCTTTTTGGATCATACATCATAGTGGAGAACATCCCCAGTGTTCAGGTAGACAAAGAAAACTGAGACAGGGTACCAGGGCAGGAAGCTCAGGCCAGATATCTTCCACAGCTCCCAGAAATGTGTAGAACCCAGCACTAACATTAAGTTTAAAGTTAAGGAGTAGGCTGGAAGAACAAGCAAGCAGAAAAAAGAACTTAGTCATGAAGAGTTACTATGATGACCAATAAGCTCAAGCCAGAAGCATAGAAGAGGTTGCAACTTGGACACAAGGTCAACAAAAATTCTTAGAAGAGTTAAGGAGTAAAAAAATGATTTAACAAATCCTAAATGGGAAAGGCAGAGAAAAAATGGGAAAAGAAGTGAGTTAGGGAAGAAAGATCTGAAAAGGGCATTGACAGCTTGGGGAAAGAGCTGAAACTCTTGAAAACTTTGCTGAAAATAATAGTTTTGTGAAAAATAGAATTGGACAAATGAAATCTAATAACTCCATGAAACATTGGGAAAAAATAACACAAAGTCAAAAGTCTGAAAAATGGAAGAAAAGTTGAAATATTTCATAGAAAAAAACAACCAACCTGGAAAACAGATTGAGGAGATATAATTTGAGAATTCTTGTGTTACTTGAAAGTAATGAACAAAAGGGAGCCTAAAGATCAAATTTCAAGAAATCATAAAAGAAAATTAATTAAGTATATTAAAATCCTAGGGCAAAGTGAAAATTTAAAACTCTACTAGTCACCTGAAATAAACTGCCAAATGCAAACAACCACCAATATTATAATCAAAATTCAGGGCTTCTAGGTCAAGGGAAAATATGCTCTAAGTAAGTAAGGAGGAAAGAATTGAAGTATCACAGTCACAGACAGGGTCAAACAAAATGTAGCAGCCACTACTATAAAGTAATGGAAAGCTTGGATATTCCAGAGCTTGGAATGCGATTTTCCAGAAGACATAGGACCTATACTTAAAATCTACCTGGCAAAATTGAATAAAATCCTATAGGGGAAAATATGAACCTTTATTGAAATAGAGGACTTACAAGCATTCCTAATAAAAAAAACCCAGAGCTTAGTAGAAAATTCTACATCCAAACACATGAGTTATGTGAAGCTTCAAGAGGTAAGCAATATTGTAATACACTTGCTAGCTGCAGACATAAGAAAAAAAAAGGAATAAAGGGAATAAGCATTGGAAAAGAAGCAAGAAAACTAGAACTTTGGCCAAAGAATATGATAGTTTACTTAGAGAACAAGTCAGCTAAAATACTAATTGAAACAATTAATAACTTCAGAAAAGTTGTAAGATATAAAATAAACCCATTTGAATGTTTTTTGCATATTATCCTAATATTGCACATCAGAATGTTAGCTCCTTGAGGTAATAAACTAGGATTTTTTTCTATTCTTTTTATCCTCAGTGCTTAGTATTGAGTGCTTGAGTGAGTGAGCACTATAAGCCTGAGGTGAGATTTGAACTCAGGTCCTTATGACTCCAGGGCCAGTGCTCTATTCACTGCATTACCTGGGTAAGTCACTTAATCCCAATTTTCTTAAAAATCCGGGGCTATCTCCAGTTGTCCTGATGTATATTTTTCCACTGGACCCAGATGGCTTTGGAGGAGAAAGTGAGGCTGGTGACCTTGCATAACCCTCCCTCACTTAAATCGAATTTATTACAAGTCATGACATCTGTCATGGTCCTCTTCCTTATCAAAGGACAAACAACAACAAGAAGTCAGTGAGCAATGTAAGCATTCATAGTAAGTGCTTAATAAACACTGGTTGAGTTTGTATACATATACACAGTGCTATGTGTACATACAGGTATAGAGACACACGTTATATGATACAAATATAAGTAAATGTATACATGCACACATGTGTATATACATGCATTTTTACTCTCCTGAAATGTAAGGGTCTATTTTTTTATCCAAGGTGCCTAGAACATTGACTAGCACAGAGTAAGTTCTTAATAAATGCTTGTTGATTGACAAAATACACGTGTATATATACATACACACATATGTTATGAGCACACAGACTACATTTATATGTCATGTGTACATGCATGTTTTATATAAATATATATGTACAAAACAATATAAACATGCGCACATAAATGCACAATGCATATATGTACAACCTATATGTTGCACACATATATAACATCTATATTATACACATATAAAACTCATGTGTTGTCTCTGATAAAATGTAAGGGATAATTTAATTTTCATCTGATTCAATAGTGCCTGGCACATAGTGCTTAACAAAAGCTTTTTGGCTTTGTCTCTGTGTATGCATATGATATGGTTATACATGTATATGAATGTGTCATATATTTGTGTGTATGCTATCTTAAATTGTCCATATCCACTGTGCCTAGCACAGTGTGGGCACACAGCATGTGCTTAATGAGTACTATTGACTGAGCAACTGGATATATAAGACTAATAGAAAAGGATTCCTTTTTTGGTTCATTTATTTTTAGAGGAAGAATTTTCACCTCAATGATTTTTTGATGCTCATTGAATTCAATTTGTCTGTTCTTGGAAAAGACACATGGTTTTTCTTTTGACCCATTTTGTGACTCTCTCTACTGGAGCTTCTCAATGCTTTGCATTTCCACTTCTATTACTACATATGATGAAGTAAAAGAGTCCATTAGAGATTTAACCTATTGGTTAAGGATTTACCAGTCTTTAGTCTATCAAAGAGTTATAATTCCAAGGCAAAGATATATCATTCTTAAGATCAGTTCATTATCTGCTCCAGATAACTGACCTGTGTTAAAAGGCTCCATTTTAGGGCTGAATAGCTTAACAGAACCTGATGAATGAGCTGTAAAAATCTTTTCCCAAATGTTTCAACCATTAACTGAAATTATTAACTGAAAAAAAAGCATAATCTCTTGATTATAAAAGCAGCTCACAGATGACACATATTAGATTGAAGGCATATTAACTTGTCACAATTTAAACACGATTAATATTTCTTTAGGAAGCTATCACTGTCTGTGATGCATACTAGAATAGTGCACTCTTTCTGAACTTTCTGAAACATTAATCCCTAGAGGACTTCTCAAAATACAGAATGGCACCCACTAATGAGGGATAGATTATCATCAAATATTCCTGATTGGAGATGGGACTTGAAGATGATAAGCTAAAGAGATCTAGGTTGACCTAGTGGAAAGATACAGGAGTGAATATATATTTTTTAATGTAGTTGGGATGGCTGTAAAACCACATTAGTGCTAAATCCCTCTATGAAATTTCCATGATATTTACTGGATAATGTCAGAATGTTAACACTCAAAAAAGTTTAGAAGTCAGAATTAGAGATGGCATACTTTTGCCATCCTTCTCAGGCGCCTGCAATTCTTGGCTTGTGAGTCTGGATGCCAAGTAGTATGCACAGCTTTTCACTGGGATGGTATTCCCTCTGACAGTGCCCATTAAGCCCTTATATGTAGGACCAAATTCTCATGCACCTACTTACAATTTCTTTTGGATATGGTATGGTAGCAGGCACTGATTGACTGGAAAGGCACTTTGAGGGATTCGAATCTCCTCCATAAAACAGGAATCTTGCCCTCAAAGAACTTACTATATACTTGGGGAGATAACTCATAAGGAGAGATAGCATCATATGGAAGGAGGATTATTTTATTATAGTGAGATAATCTAATTTTGCATTTTAGCCCTGACACCAACTTTATTAAGGGGGCTAGATGTGTAGTTAACTTTATAAATCCTTGATGGCCCAGTTCTTAAGTGAGAATAATTTTATTTTTACTGCTGGTCTCAGAGTTTTAGTGAGTAAAAACACTACATAAGTATAAGTTGCTATGTGTAAGTAAAAATAATACCACAATATTTTATGTGTTGAAGTTGATTAACTTAAACATGGTTACTAAGCAAATTTAATTGCTTATATTTATGTTTACTGTTTCTAATAAAATGTTTAATTGAAATATTTAATAACATTTTGACAACAATAGAAGCGATTTGATAGAGCTGTATCAACCATATAGCTAAATGAAAGGTAGTAATTTTAAAGCAATTCAGAGGAAGGAGAGCTCACTTTAAGCTGGGGCAGTTAGGTAAGACTTCCTAGCCTTGGATATAGATAAATTGGATATAGAAAAAAGGATTATCATTTGGATAAGATGGTAGAGAGAGGTGGCTAGCCACCCTGAAGTCTCAAGGGGGGGAAAATGATTTTTGAGAAAAACACTTTGTACTGAATTATCCAAGTAGTATTTAAAAAAGCCAATTCACATTCATACATTTCTCAACAGGTGGTGCTTAATAACCTCTCTATGGAGAACAAAAGCACGGAGATAAGCCAATGGCTGGACCCCCTATTAAAGTTCAAAATGGCATGTTAAAACTTTTCCCACTATAATTAGTTACCCAGCTGTGCATCTACAGCCAATAAATGAATTTACATTTGAATCAAAGCACAATTCATTAAGGAATCTTCTACTGTTCGCTATTTCCCTCAGGTCAAAGAAAAAATAAGTGAAGCCAATTTTCAGAGTTTAATAACATTATGTGCTACATGAAAATAGCAATGTGCTATTTAATAACATTATGTGCTACATGAAAATAGCAATGACTGACATTTGTACAGAACTTTCCATGCATCATCTCATTTGTTCGTAACAACATTGGCCCTTGTCAAAAAGAGACTTAACTGGACAAAACATTGACTTTTCAAAAACCAAAGCAGTCTCTTTAATAGGCCATCCTTAGGAATGAAAATCAGCCTACTGAATACCTAGTCTGACATGCTTTCCACTATATACTGACCTTAAATTGAATAACTGCACTTGTCTCTTTCATCATAATGTATGTTGATGTTAATAAAAACAAATATAAACATGGTATCTTTGGGTGGCTCAGTGGATAAGGGCAACCTCTTGAACATTGACAATTCCATACTTTTGTCCTCTTTACTAATTTCTTTGGTATGAAATAAAATCTCAGGGTTGTTTTGATCTGTATTTCTCTTACTATTAGGTAATTATTTATTTGGAACATTTTTTCACTGTGGGTGTATATAGCTTATAATACATCTTTTTGAGACCTGTTCATATCTTTTTGCTATGCACAGACACATATATACATACATAGACAGACACAGACACAGACACAGACACAGACACAGATATAGACACAGACACAGACACACACTCACATGAATGCCTTCTGGTATTATATGACTTGGTGACTGCTGCTTTATATTAGAGTTTGAGGTCTAAAAGAGACATTACCCTTTTATTCTTACTTTTCCTCCATTATTTCCCTTGATGTCTTGGATCATTTGTTTCACTAAATTAAATTTTTATTATTTTATTGAATTCCTACAAAGTATCTCTTTGATAGTTTGATTGGGATGGCATTGCAACTGAAAATTAACTTTGGTAGGATTGCCATTTTTATTATATTGACACAGTCAGTCCAGACAATGAACATTTTTCAACTATTTAAGTTATTTATGTCCTTTACAGATAATTTTGTTATTGAATTCATGCAAGTATCTTGTGTGCTTGTGGGAGATTGATCCTCAAATATATTCAACACATTTTGTAGTATTTAAATTGGAATTTCCCTTTCTATTATTGTCTCCTTTATTATTATTATTCCTAAAATTATATTTTTTGTGGGTTTCTTTTATAAACTGTGACTTTACTAAAGCTTCTTGAACTCTGCAACCTTGACACTATTGTCAAGCAATCATCCAGACTTTGCTTAAAGATTTCCAGTGAGAGGAAATCCACCATCACAACAACTCATCTATTCCACTTAGCAAACTCTGTAATTGTTAGTATATTTTTCCTTCCATCAGTTTCTGCAGTTCCTACTGCTTCCTCCAAGTTCTGCCTTTTGAAATAGAAAAGAATGTCTAAATACTCTCCCATATATGAACTCTTCAAATATTCAAAGAAAGCTATTATCTCCTCAAATATTCATTTCTTTAGGTTCAACCATTTCAGTCACTTGAGTTGATTTCTTCCAATGGTATGATCTTAAAGCTGTTGGCCATTCTTGTTGCCCTTCTCTGTATACTATTATAGATAAATGTCCTTCCTGAAATGTGCTACTTCGAACTGAACAAAGTACTCCAGATGATCAGAGTAGAATAAAATGGAACAATCACTTCATCATCGTGGATGTTTTTACTCTTTTAATTCAAGAGGAAATTTACTAGGCCTCTTAATATCAATGTGTCCCAAACCAGACTCATTATCTTTTTCCCAAGGCTCTCTCCTTTTCCAAACTTCCCTATTAGCGTTGAAGGCCTCATCATCCTTTCAGTCACTAATACTAAAAACTTGGGTGTCATCCTCAATTCCTCACTCTTTCTCAAACCCTATATCCTATTTGCTACCAAGTCTTGTCGATTCTACCTTTGCTACATCTATTGTTTATGCTCTTTTCTCTCTTCTGACATGGACACCATTCTGGTTCAGGTCTACATCACCTCATGCCTGGATTATTGAAGTAATCTTCTGTTTGGTCTCCCTACCTAAAGTCTTTCCCTACTCTAGTTCATCATTTACTTAACTAACAAAGGATCTTCCAGAAAGTCAGGCCTGACCATGATACCCCTTCCTGCTCCTATTGAATAAATTCAAGTGGCTCTTGATTACCTCCAGAATCAAACAGAAAAATCCTCTTTTTGCATTTTAAAGTCCTTCACAATCTGACCCCTTCCTATCTTTTCAGTCTTTTTATACCTTATTCCCCTCCCTAGTACTTAGCACAGTGTCTGGTACAGAGTAGGCTCTGAAATGCTTATTGCCTGACTGACTACATGCACTCCTCAGGAACAGGACATTCCATTTCTCAGCTCTGGGAATTATCTCTGTTTCCCCATGGCTGGAATGCTCTGCCTCTTCATCTCTATCTACTGACTTTCCTCATCTCCTTTGAGTCCCAACTAAAATTTTATTTTATTCAGGAAACCTTTCCCAAGCCCTCTCAGTTCTCATGACTTTTCTCTGATGTTTTCTATTTATCCTGTATATAGCATTTTACATATTTAAATATGTATGTATTTTAGAAATGTTTTTGTATATATTATTATCTCCCCCCCCATTAGGTTGTAACTGTCTTTTGCCTGTTTTTCTATCCCTATTGCTTAGAATAGTGCCTGGAACACATTAGGCACTTAATAAATGTTGAATGATTTGTTGAGTGATCGATTTTCTCTGTCCCTTGTGCCTGGAATCCTTTCCTTCCTTATCTCTTTCTCTTACTTTTTCTGGCTTCCTTCAAATCTAAACTAAAAGCTGACTTTTTTCAAGAAGCATTTCCTCATATTTCCTCTATCTCATCTTTATTATTTAAAAAAATATTGATTTTGATCAGCAAAAACTCACCTTTTCTCCTCTTACCTACTCTATCATCTTGGCTCCTCCTCTTCATTCCCCTTAATACTACTGCCTTCCCTTGGTGATGATCTCTAATTTATCCTATATTTATATAGTAAATTATTCAGTGATGGCTTTGTACCAAATTACTCATCATTCTCATCCCAGCAACCAGTTTCTACTTGGTGAGAATAAGAGCCAAAATTAAAATTCCCCTCATAATTTCTTCCAACTTTTGAGGACTATTTTAGGATTCCTTCTTTAATGTTGATGTTCTGGAACATTGCGGTTAAGAATTTCAGTGACTTAAACCAAGGATTCTTCCCTATTACTATTTTGAGCATTGTGGCAGTTTACACTTCTTTCTGTTACTAATACTTCTGGAAAACTTTCTTGTGTGATTTCTTATAATATAGTTTTCATGCTCTTTTGTTCTTTACAAGATAAATAAATTTCATATTGTGTTACTAAATTCTATTAGCTCTATGTCTGGCACTCTATAGAGACTTTAAATACTTTTTGACTGACTTTCCTCTAATTTGTTTTAGTTTGTAAATATTTGCCATTCTCTTTTAGTTCTGCCATTTAAAAAAATGCTGAAATTTTAAAGCCATTCCTGCACTTCCCCCCCATAATCATTCTATTCTCTTTAAGGAACATATCTATGAATATTTGTACTTAGCAAAAATTCAACAAAAGCAGCATTTCTTTAGAGCTAGTTGTAAAAAACAAAAACAAAAAACAATGTCATCTGGGGCGGGGGAGAAATAGAAGAACACGGACAGAAGGCTACTAAGTCCTGTGCATCCACCCAAAGAAAAAGAAGCTTTAGGTAGCTTCCTAGTCAAACTTACATTAGCACCTAATTATTAAGAATAAACAGTTACTTTGTCAACCTTAGTGACTAAGAAACTTGATTACTGGGGGGGGGGCGGCAGAGTGGAATGAAGAAATGATGGTGTGGAATCCTTTTTAGTAAACATATATTTTGGAGGAGGGGGCTGAAAGCAGGTCTGAGTTTAATCTTACCCTTCTCAACTAGATAAAAAAAATTATCAAAATATCTTGCTAGAACTGGAAGTGACCATAAGGATCATCTATTTTAATTGTTTGATTTTACAGTGGAGGAAACAAAGGCCCTTGAGAGATCAACTGACTTCTCCAAGGTCATAAAGAATGACTTATTCAACTCTTATTGAAACTGAGGCTGGGTTTAGGTGGATACAAATGGACTACAAATCTCATAAGCTCAGATTCAAAACTGGTTTGGACCAAAGAAACCACCTTGTCCAACCCTTTAATTTTAGAGAAGATGAAACAGAAACCTGGAGTTCGTCTTTTAAAATTATAGTTAGTCTTTATTTTTTTTTCAATTAACAAACATTTATTTCCTATTCCTCACAGCACTGATAAAAAACAAAACCCTTGTAATAATTATGCTTAGTGAAGCAAAACAGATATATACACTGGTCATGTATATATGTATACACATATATACATGTGTGCATGTGTGTGTGCATGCATGTGTATTTCTGTATCTTGAGTTCATCACTTCTCTGCCAGGAGGTGGTAGCATGTTTCATTATGGACCCCTTGGAATCACTGTTGGTCATTGCAATATTCAGAGCCCTTAAGTCTTTCAAACTTACTTGTCTTTCTAATATTATTGTTACTGTATAAGTTGTTCTTCTGGTTCTGCTAACTTTTGGGGGGCTATCAATTCATATAAGTCTTCTCAGGCAGAACCTAGTTCTTTTGACTCCAAGTCGAAATCTCTTTGGAAATTGCCAAAATTTGGCCTTTTTGAGGAACATAGATACCAGGCCTTCCAGAGCACTTGTTTCTGGTCACATGATAGAGGATGAACAAGTAATCATAGAGGTGGCATCCTAGTCCCCAAATCCCCACACCCTTTCTCACTCCCAGGAAAGTTTTGAACAACGGAAGGACAAAATTTAGGTATTATTCTCTCAGAGCAGACTCTGCTAATAGCTTCAGAGAATTCCTAAGCCTGTGGAAGATTTCTTATATTTCTCAAGTTTACTAACAAGGTGGTCTTCATCTGTGAAATAAAGAATCTAATACTCAGATAATTTCAATTACTTGCTCTAGTAGTAAGTTGGAGAACAAGTATTTGATCCTTTGTACCCAAATTTAGAGGTCTTTTTTATATATCCCACTCCCATTATTCTATATTTTCAATTTTTACAATTATCTTCTTGAATTTTTCCTTTAGTGCTCATATGCCATATATTTTTTAAGTTTCTTACTACGACTCTTAATCTGTGCTCAACAATCCTATGACATGCTTGTAATAAGAGAGAAAATTGGTTTGCCTGTCTATTGCAATGACCCCACAGTGGAATGCCACATAATATATTACAGAAGCTTTTAATTACTATAGACAATGTGAAATATAAGTACTCCTGTTATGTTCCACTTTAGGCCTCACACCTTTCACCATGAATGGAAGATTCTCAATTTCTCTCTAGATTTTGCCTACTCTTCCAATTTGGTTTAATGATCACAGGTCTAAGTTCCCAGAAATTGACCATCATTACATTGTGGTATCTACTATCTGTGAGGATCCTAGGGCTATCCCTGTAAAGGATATTTCCTCTAGTTACCACTCTAATTTTTGAGCCCCAATTCCGATGTTTTTTTTTAATCTATACCAATAGCCATGCACAATAATGACACTTTCCCATAAATGAGCTCAATAATTATTGTGAAGAGTGGACACACAGTTAAAGGAACTTAGCAAGGAAACATATAAGGGAGGAAAATTCAGTTATTTAGGACAGATCATTCTGAACTCTAGATTGCAGGCTTCAGGGCTATTAATCCATTTAGGAAATCTACATTACATGAAACTGCTTCTCTGTTCACTGCTGGACCATTGTTTCTCACTACTTTTCAGCCAGGGAAATCCTCTTATTTTATCTACTTGAATATGGTCTTTACAATCTCTTTCAATTAATAATCACCCTTAAATGACATTGAGATAGTATTAGCTCTTAATTTGAATAGCAATTCTCTTTAAGCAAGTCAGGATATTGCAGCAGTTGTAAAGCTCTCTTCTCTTTTCTTTCTCAAGCCAGAAGTGTCAGTAAAGAACAATAATCATTTAGGAAAAGTTTTGTCCTCCAATTTCCAATGGCATTAAAGGGCGATAGTGTCACTGTAGTTCTTGGCCAATGGTGTCATTTCTCTCTGACCAATCAGGAGTTGCTCAGATGAAGACGTCTCTCAGCTGGCTGTCTCTAACTGCCAAAGATCCAAATGAGCAGTTTTTCAGTCCTGTGCTGTGTTTTGCATGATTCCTCTTGACTTTTCCCTGTGGCTCTGTCAGTGACTTAAATGATGACCCTAAGTGATTCATTTTGTTCCTTAAAAAAGTCCCACTCCCTAACTTTATCCTATTCAATCTATAGTGCCTTTTTAACCATACCTCAGTCTGAGTGTTTAGATGATTTCTCAGTTTTTTAGATGATTTTCTTAGTTTTTACTTTCATTAGTTATAAAACATGTATTTGCAAATTCAATGCCATACCCATCATTCCATGCTCTGGATTTCTAACAGGTCTCTAATTTTGTTGGTGTCCTTGAAGCCATTTCTTTTTTTTGCATTTTTATTTATTTATTTTTTCCGTTACATGTAAAGATAGTTCTCAACTTTTGTTTATATAAGCTTTCCAATTTCAGATTATTTCTCGCCTCCTTCCCCTACCCTCCCCCCTCCACTAGACAGCAGGTAATCTGATATAGGTTATATCTATCTATAGATAGCTATATACACATAATAACATTAATCCTATTATCTGCATTAGTCATGGTTATAAGACGAAAAATCGGAGCATGATGAAACACCTCAAAATAGAAAAAACAACATGCATCAAAAACAAAAGAAATAGTATGGTTCACTTCAGCATCTATACTCCGCAGTTTCTTTTTTTTTGTGTTTGTTCTTGGATTAGGAGATCCTCTTTCCATCACTAGTTCCCTGGAACTCTTCTGTGGCCATTGCTTGGTGAGAAGAATATGTCCGTCACAGTAGATCAACACTCAATGTTGATGAAACTGTGTACAATTTTCTTCTGGTTTCTTCTCATCTCACCTCATCATCAGGCACACTAGACCCTCCAGGGTCTCTGAACTCCTCCAGCTCATCATTTCTTACAGCACAATAGTATTCCATTGTATACAAATACCACCAACTTGTCCAGCCATTCCCCAATTGATGGCACCCCCTCAAATTCTAATTCCTTGCTACCGACGTAAAGAGCAGCTATAAATATTTTTGTACATGAGGGTCCCTTTCCCCCTTCAATGATCTCTTTGGGAAAAAGACCCAAAAGTGTTATTGCTGGTCAAAGGGTATGCACAGCTTTATCACCCTTTGGCCATAAATCCAAATTGCTCTCGCAGAATGGTATGGAACAGTTCACAGCTCCACCAACAATGCATAAGTGTTCCAATTTTCCCACAGCTTCTCCAACATTTATTATTTTCCTTTTTGTCATATTATCCAGTCTGATAGGAGTTCAGGTGGTACCTCAGAGTTGTTTTAATTGCATCTCTCTAATCATAGTGATTTAGAGCATTTTTTCATATGGGAATAGATTGCTTTGATTTCTTCATCAGAAAACTGCCTGTTCATATCTTTGACCATTTCTCATTGGGGAATGACTTGGATTCTTATAAATTTGATTAGTTCCCTATATATTTAGAGATGAGGCCTTTATCAGAAGTCTGGCCACAAAAATTATTTCCCAGCTTTCTGGCTCCCTTCTAATTTTGGGATGCATTGCTTCTGTTTGTACAAAAATTTTTTAATTTAACGTAATCAAAATCATCCATTTTGCATTTTATTATATACTCTATCTCTTGTTTGGTCATAAACTGTTTTCCTTTCCAAAGATCTGATAGGGTAGACTATTCCTTTCTCTCCTAATTTACCTATTGTAATCACCTCTTATGTCTAAATCACTTATCCATTTTGACCTTATTTTAGTATAAGGTGTAAGATGTTGGTCTATGCCTAATTTCTGCCATACTATCTTCCAGTTTTCCCATCAGTTTTTGTCAAATACTGAGTTCCTATGCCAGAAGCTGAGTCTTTGGGTTTATCAAACACTACATTACTAGTGTCATTACTACTGCATTCCTGTGCCTAGCCTATTCCATTGATCTACCACTTTATTTCTTAGCCAGTACCAGATAGTTTGATGACTGCCACTTTTATAGTAAAGCTCCAGGTTTGTACCGCTAACCCACCTTCCTGTGAATTTTTTTTTTCATTATATCCCTGGATATTCTTGATTTTTGTTTTTCCAGATGAATTTTGTTATTATTTTTTCTAGCTCTATAAAATAATTTTTAGGTAGTTTGATTGGTAGGCACTGAATAAGTAAATTAATTTAGGCAGTATTGTCATTTTTACTATATTAGCTCTGCTATCCATGAGCAAATGATATCTTTCCAATTATTTAGATCTGAATTGATTTGTGTGAAGAGTGTTTGGTAGTTGTGTTTCATAGAGTTCCTGGGTTTGTCATGGCAAGTAGGACTCCCAATTATTTTATATATCTACCTGTTACTTTAAATGGAATTTCTCTTTCTATCTCTTGCTGCTGGACTTTGTTGGTCATGTATAGAAAGCTGATGATTTAAGTGGATTTATTTTATATCCTCTACATTGCACAAGTTGTTAATTGTTTCAAGTAATTTTTGAGTTGATTCTCTAAGTTTACCATCATATCATCTGCAAAGAGTGATAGTTTTGGTTTCCTCCTTGCCTATTTCAATTCCTTTAATTCCTTTCTCTTCTCTGATTGCTAAAGCTAACATTTCTAGGACAATATTAAATAATAGGTGTGATAATGGATATCCCTGTTTCACCCCTGATCTTATTGGGAAGGCCTCTAATTTATCTCCATTGCATATAATACTTGCTGATGGCTTTGGGTAGATACTGTTTATTATTTAAGGAAAGCTCCACCTATTCCTAAACTCTCTAGTGTTTTTATTAGGAATGGGTGTTGTATTTTGTCAAAAAGCTTCTCTGCATCTACTGAGATAATCATATGATTTTGGTTGGTTTTCTTATTGATGTGGTTGATTATGTTAATAGTTTTCCTAATGTTGAACCAGCCCTACATTCCTGGTATAAATCCCACCTGGTCATAGTGCATTATCCTGGTGATCACTTGCTGTAATCTCCTTGCTATATCTTATTTAAGATTTTAGCATCAATATTCATTAGGGAAATTGGTTTTATAATTTTCTTTCTCTGTTTTTCCTTTGCCTGGTTTTGGTAACACCACCATATTTGTGTCCATAAAACAAATTTGGTAGAACTCCGTTCACCTATTTTTCCCAAATAATTTGTATAATATTGGAATTAATTGTTCTTTAAATGTTTGGTAAAATTCACCCATAAACCCATCTGACCCTGGGGAATTTTCTTAGGGAGTTCATTAATGGTTTGTTCAATTTCTTTTCTAATAAGGGTTTATTTAAGGATTTTATTTCCTCTTCAGGTAACCTGGTCAGTTTTTATTTTGTAGATAGTGTCAATTTTATTGGCATACAGTTGGGGCAAAATAATTCCTAATTATTGATTTAATTTCACTTTACTGGTGGTAACATCATCTTTTCATTTTTGATACTGGGATTTGGTTTTCATCTTCTTTTTTTAGAAATCAATTAACCAATGTTTTATCTATTTTATTGGTTTTTTCATAAAACCAGCTCTTGGTTTTATTGATTAATTGATTAATTCTATAGTTTTTTTTGCTTTCAATCTTATTAATTTCTCCTTTAATTTTCATAGTATCTAATTGGGGATTTCTAATTTGTTCTTTTTCTAGCTTTTTAAATTGCATGCCCAATTCATTAATCTCCTCTTTCTCTTTTTTATTCATGTAAGCATTTAGAACTATAAATTTTCTCCTAAGCACTGCTTTGGCTTCATCCCATAGATTTTGATATGTTGTCTCATTATTGTCATTCTCTTGGTATAGTTATTGATTGTTTCTATGATTTGTTGTTTGGCCCATTCATTCTTTAGAATGATATTATTTAGTTTCCAGTTGATTTTCATTCTAATTATCCTTGGCTCTTTCTTACATGTAATTTTTATTGCATCACGATCTGAGAAGGATGCATTTACTATTTCTGCCTTTCTACATTTGACTATGATGTTTTTGTGCCCTAATACATGGTCATTTTTTGAAATGTGCCATGTACTGCTGAGAAAAAGGTATATTCCTTTCTATCCCCATTCAATTTTCTCCAGACATCTATCATATCTAACTTTTCTAGTAATCTATTCACCTCTTTCACTTCTTTCTTATTTATTTTTTGGCTAGATTTATCTAATTCTGAGAGGGTGAGATTCAGATCCCCCACTAGTATAGTATTACTGTCTAATTCCTCTTGTAACTCATTTAACTTCTCCTCTAAGAACTTGGATGCCATACCACTTGGCGCATATATATTTAATATTGATATTACTTCATTATCTATAGTACCTTTAGCAAGATGTAATTTCCTTCCTTATCTCTTTTAATGAGATCTATTTTTGCCTGCGCTTTGTCTGAGATAAGGATTGCTACCCCTGCTTCTTTACTTTAGCTGAAGCATAATATATTCTGCTCCAGCCTTTTACCTTTACTCTGTGTGTATGTCTCTGCTTCAAATGTGTTTCTATAAACATCATATTGTAGGATTTTGGTTTTTAATCCACTCTGCAATTCACTTCCGTTTTATACAGAGTTCATCCCATTCATATTCACAGTTATTATTACTGACTGTCTATTCCCCTCCATTCTATTTACCCCTTCTGTAACTTTCCCCCCTTCTTTCACCCTATTCCTCCTCACCGATGTTTACTTCTTACCCCTGCCTCCCAATCTGCCTTCCCTTTTTATCAACCTCTCTTTTTCTTTACCCTTTTCTCCCTTGCTTTGTCCTCCCTTCTATCAGTCCCGCCCTTTCCCTTCCCCTTTTTCTTCCCTACAGAATGTGCTAAGTTTCTTTATCCCAATGAATGTATATGTTATTCCCTCTTGAATCAAATCTAATGAGAATAGGGTTGAAACAATGTTCCCCCCCTCCTTTCTTTCCCTCTATTGTAATAGGTTTTTTTTTTCACCTCTTCATATAATATAATTCATCCCATTCCACTTCCCCTTTCCTTTCTTCCCCTTAGACTCCCTTTTTAACCTCTTGATTTTTTTTTTGTATCATCACATCAAAGACAATTTATATTTATACCCTCTGTGTAAAGTCCTTCTCTCTGCCCAAATACATTTACAGTTCTTAAGAGTTATGAGTATTATCTTCCTGTGTAGGATATAAGCAGTTTAGCCTAATTGAGTAACCCTTTTTTTTTCCCCCTCTGTTTACCTTTTTAAACTTCTCTTGAGTCTTGTATGTTAAGATCGAATTTTCTATTCAGTTCTGGTCTTTTCGTCAGGAAAGATTGAAAGTCTCCAATGTCATTAAATGTCCATCTTTTCCCCTGAAAGAGAATGAACATTTTTGCTGGGTAATAGATTCTTGGCTGCAATCCAAGCTCCTTTGCCTCTGGAATGTCATATTCCAAGCCTTGCGGTCCTTTAATGTTGAAGCTGCCAGGTCCTGAGCAATCCTGACTGTGGCTCCATGATATTTAAATGCTTCTTTCTGGCTGCTTGGAGTATTTTCTCCTTCACCTGATAATTCTGGAATTTGGCTACAATATTCCTTGGAGTTTTCCTTTTGGGGTCTCTTTCAGGAGGTGATCAGTGGATTCTTTCAGTGATGATTTTATCCTCTGATTCTATGATATCAGGGCAGTTCTCCTTAATAATTTCCTGGAATATGGTGTCTAGATCTTTTTCTGGTCATGGCTTTCAGGCAGACCAATGATTCTCAAATTGTCTCTCCTCGATCTGTTTCCAGATCAGTTGTCTTTCCAATGAGGTATTTCTCATTTTCTTCTATTTTTTCATTCTTTTGATTCTGCTTGACTGATTCCTGGTGTCTCATGGATTCCTTATCTTCCACCTGACCAATTTAAATTTTTAATGCGTTGTTTTCTTCAGTGAGATTATGCACCTTTTTTTCCATTTGGCCAAGTTAATTTTTAAGGCTTGTTTTCTTCAATGAGATTGTACACCTTTATTTCCATTTGGCCAAATGAATTTTTAACGCATTTTTTTTCTTCAGTGAAATTATGCTCCTTTTTTTCCATTTGGCTAGTCAATTTTTGTGCTTCCTTTTCCAAGCTGCTGATTCTTTTTTCATAGTTTTCTTATTTCGCTTTCATTTCTCTCCCCATTTTTTCTTCTACCTCTCTCAATTGATTTTTAAAATCCTTTTTGAGCTCTTCCAGGAAGGCTTTTTGTTCTTGAGACCCATTCACTTTCCCTTGTGAGGTTTCATATGTAGGTAATTTGAGGGTATTGTCCTCATCTGAATTTGCATTGGCTTCTTCCCTATTGATACAGAAGCTCTCAATGGAGAGGGCTCATTTTTGCTTCTTACTCATTATTGCAGCTTATTTATTTATTTTTTAAGTTGAGGTCTGCTCTGGGGGCACCAGGGTAACTGTTTTGGGCTTCTTGTGCAGGGGTATAGGTGCTGTGTGACAGGCTTTTTACTCTGAGGCCTTTATAGTGTGTGCATATCGCCCCCCCTGCACTTCCTGTCTGACCGCTCAGCCAGGTGCCCCATCCCGGCACCTGATCCCGCCTGACCCGTTCGTGGCCCTCCTAGCTGTGCAGGTAGGTTTTTCCACTGTCCTTTCTTGGCCATCAGATTTTTGAGCCAGGTTCCATGGGCCTCAGTTTTTTGTCTGTGGCCCGCACCTCCTGCTGACTTGCCCCGACCCCCTTGGTGCTGGGCTGCTGCCCTGCGCTGGGCCTCCTTTTTGCCCGAGTCAGACCGACCTTTTCCTGAAGTCTTCTAAATTATCTCTGGTTGGAGGATTGTGTCTCTCTGTCTCTTTGCGGGTTCTGTAGTTTCAGAATCCATCCAGAGGCTTGATTTAATGTTCTTTTTGAGGGAACAGGAGAACTCAGGGAGCTTGCTGCTTCCTCTCCACCATCTTGGCTCTGCCAAAGCCATTTCTTTACCATCATAATTTTCTAGTTTTAATGAATTACGCACACATATTTCTCAAATTCTCATAACATTAAATTGTTACCATGCAAATGAGGCATCACTCTATCTTATTAACAACAAGCTCTGGATCCTCCCTTCTTTGTTACAGATAATTTTCTTTAAAAAACTGGCCAAAATTCCACCTGAAAGCAGTTTCTTTTTATATACCTTTTAACAATTTATGTTAAAATGGAATTCATTTTTACTCATGCTGTGTACCATAATGGTTATGCATAACAAATCTTATATCCTTTCACAGGATCTCCAAAATCTCAGTGAATTTTTAACGTATTTGGAGCCCTGTATTTTATTTCCTTCACACAAAACACAATTATTACCCTTTTCATCATCATCTCTTCATTAGGAAAATGACCTTAATGTGACAGTGTACCTTACATGTTCATAGTTTCTTCTAGAAGTGCGGTTGTTATTGCATACTAGGTCTTCTTTTCCCCTATTACTGTCAAGAATGTTCTAAATAAAATTTTCTCATAAAGATTTTTGAGAGATACAAAAAGGCCTTGGGCCAGGAGTTGCTGGTGTATTGTTCCTTACTTCTAGTGATTTAAGTTTTTTTTTTTTTTTTTTGCTCTACAACACTTATTCTTTTTGGTTTGGTCTCTTTAAAAAACAAAAAGTCTTCCTATTATTGATAGGAAATCAAACAAGATGACCCATGTGAATAGAGTAAATTGTTAATTTTAGATAAAACATTAGATGTCTCTTAGACCATTTTATGGGTAAGAAAACTATGTTCTAAAGAGATGAAATAATTTTCCTGAAGGTCATCAAATGGCAGAGCACAGGTCAGAATCTAGATCTAACTTTGAGTCCAAGATTGTAAAACTACAATATGTTATATCTAGTTAAAACTTTGAAGTAAAATATTTAAAAGTATTAATAATTGGAAATTGTTGCTAGTTTTACATGATTCTATAGCATTTATTAAAAAATTCAGTCAAATTACATAAGCTGGTTATTGGTTACTATATGAACAGTACATAACCTGCCAGTAGGGATTATTTCATTCTTTGTACTTATTTTGTAAGTACATACTTTGAACCCTTTCTTAGCACACTTTCTGACACATAGTAGGTATCTAAAATACTTGATTGATTGATTGGGGGCCCTTGATTTCTTAACTAACCAACCTGTATAGTCAAGAGTCAAATTATTTTTAAAAATTCCTTTTGTTGAGCATTATAATAGTGACAAATATTTTAATTGCAGCAAAGGCTCAGGAAAGAAAATCTTCCTCACCAACTAATTGGAATCATAAAATTAGAAAAACAGAATCTCAGAGTTGGAAGTTCTCTCAGATTTCAGTCAAGAAATATCCTGAAGCAGTGATATTGATTACAATGTCATTGTCAAGTATTGAGGCAGTCTTCATTTGAAGACTTACAGTGGTGGGAATTTTTAGACAACTAAAATTGATATGATTTTTTCTAATATTGAATTAAAATCTGCCTTTCTTTAATAGTCACACATTGTTCTAATTTTGCCTTCTTGGACTAACTAAAACAAATCTTTCTTTCACATAGGAGCCTTTGGTTTAAAATTTTCTTGGAATGTTGTATGTTATGGAAAAGCATTTTAAACGAAGGAAAAGGCATACAATATATTGCATCTAATAATAACACATCTACATAATATTATCAGTCTCTCCAACTACTGTATCTTTCCATAGAAGTCAAAGGGTCTGACATTTTTTTTTCCAGTATAGTATGTTAGAATTTGTCAGGAAATTCAATCTTGTCAACTCTACTTTTAAGTACTAATTCCAGTAATCCTCGAATGTTTTTATCTCTCACTGTCAAAGATTTGTGTGCCCTCTCTATAAACAAAAACAAAACCCAAAGCAAATACATGACAAGACTTTGGCAGAATTTTCTGTGCTACTGAGAAGAAGAAAATATTTTGAGAATTTTTTTTCTTTGCCTAAGAGAGAAATACTGAATTGAAGAGGGAAGAGAAAGGAAAGATCAAAGATGATATGATATCTTAGGAAGAAGAGTGAGAAGATATCTTAATTGATTCTGGATGAGAATGTGGAAAGAAAAGATGGTGTTTCACATCTTCAGTCCTTATACTTCTGTAAGGGGATTGACCTTTCCACTGAAGAAATTGTGGTGAATCTGATATATTTTTTCACATTATATAATTTATCTACAATTTTTGTTAATTTGTAAATAGTTCTTCCTGCCTTAAAAAAAAGTATTGAGGACATGTACAGAATTTCATTGTGGGTAATGCAAACAAGGGTGTTAGACTAAATTGTACATTTTGATCCACTTTCTTCATTATATAGTAAACATTTTCAATTGCAATTCATTAATATTATAATATCAGAAAACTGAGAAACTTATATAATAGAAGATTTATGATTGTAATAATCTATTGTTAATGCAATCCTCTTCTCTTTAGTTGACTGGTGCCTTAATCCTGAATTCAGGAAATCTCAAACTATAAGGTTAGAAATGTCCATTTCTTAGGACTGCTGGTTGTTGTCCTGTGCTCAGGAAAAGAACAGAAAGGCAGAAGAAGGTGACTGAAGACCAGATACAGTTTCGAGTCCATCTAGGCAAGCACATGTCTCACTTGGACTTTTGCTAGGGGTAGAGGGAAGAAAAATTTCCCTCTATCAATCTCTTCTGCAGTTCCAAGAGAAAGAGGAAAATGTATGAGTCTCAAAACAGGAAAGGAGGAATTAATTTTCCTCAGCTTCTTTTATATACTTGAGAGGGGTGGTTTTAAGGATGTTTCTTGACAAGTGCCTATTCCTCTGACACTATCCAATTTTCTTTATCGTAGTCCTGGTCATTTGTGATCAACTTTGAACTTCCTGGTTATCCTAGAAAAGTCTTTCAGCCAGGAGCTAGGGCACATGTCTATATCTGTGGGAGATGCCTCAAGCAAATCAGAGGTTTACCTAACCACCTCTGCTATGTGTTCAGTGTTAAAACTGGAACACATAGTCTCAGTGAATTCAAATCTAGAACAGAAAACCATGTTTGCAACCATACTCTTTTCTTGTAGCTTCAAATTATGTTGTTATTGTACTCTGATTTTCTACATTAAAAAAGAATACATGGCACACAATTTTTTTTACCTTGATAAGGAACTAAAAAAAAACCCTTTCCTTGAAATCTTTTGCATCATTTTAACGTGATAGTATTTTTTTGTATGAAAATATCTCTGTGTCAAGAACAGCTTGATGTTCTCTCATTATTACTTCCTCATGAAAAGCAATAATCCTATGTGACATTAAACAATAGCCTCACTGAGAAGTGATGATATCAGTAAGTATTATCTCCTGGTGTGAGAGAGCAAAAGGCAGTGTTAAATGCCAAAACAAAACCCATTTTTTATTGTTTGGTTTACATTATATCCAGGAAAGCCATAATTATCCAACTTAAGCCAGCATATTTCTCTGGTTCATAACATTTTAGTCAACTGACTGTTCAAGTGAGATAGCTATTACTAAATATGTAAATCAAAAAAGAGGAAACCAACAGTTTAAAAAGAAGAAAATTAGTAATCAAGATGACAGAGTGGAAATCTATTCTTGTGCTGCTCATTCGACCCATTTCTGTGGCAACCTTTACATAATTCATGAAGAAATTTAATTCTTGAATATTCTCATAGTGATAAGCTAGAGCAAAGATAACATCCATATTTATTATAAGGAAAACTTTCAGGCTTATGCTTACATAGAAGAAAACCCTTTACAACCTGACTCCCACTTACCTTTGTAAACCAATTAGACATTAATCCCTTTATTGAACCCCAAAGCTTAGCCAAATTTGTCTCAGGATTGTAGTTCGAGAGCAGAAATGGGTCTTATCTTGTTAAACTCCCTGATTTTACGGATGTGAAAACTGAAGACCAAAGAAAACCAGTGAATTGCCCAAAATTATGTAGTAAGAGTCAGAGGCAGGATTTGAATTTAGATTGTCTGACTACAGAGGCAGTGCTCTTTCTAGTGTAACATATACCCTCTTGATCTAGCTTGCATATAACATTTCATCATTTAACTGTCCTCCATGTCTAAAATGCACATAATCCTCATCTCTACTTCTGAGAATCTCTAGCTTCCTTCAAACCTCAATGTATATGCCAGGTCTCCTAGGTGAGACCTTTTCTAATCCTCCCACTTGCTAATGTTTTCCTCTTATTTTGATTCATATGTATGTTGTTGTTGTTGAGCTGTTTCAGCCATGTTTCCCTTTGTGACTCCATCTCTTGGCAAAGATACTAGACTCATTTGCCATTTCCTTACCCAGCTCATTTTACAGATGAGTAACTGAGGCAAACAGGGTTAAGTGACTTACCCAGAACACAGCTAGAAGATAACTATTGTCAGAGACTGTATTTGAATTTATGAAGATGAGCTTTCCTGATTCCAAGCCTAGTACTCTATCTACTGCACAACATTATGTATAAGCATGTATATTGTGTCTTCTGGAAAGAAAAAAAAAAGATAAAATTTAAAGTAATAGAGAAGTGGCCCAGAATCTAGGAATACCTGGATTCAATTCCTACATCTAAACATGAGAGCCATATGACTCTGGGAGAGTAATTTAAGCTCTCAGTGCCCTAGGTGACTTTTTTTCTTAAGAGTATTTTATTGTTTTCCAATTACATGTAAAGACAATTTTAAACATTCATTTAAAATTTTTTTGAGTTCCAAATTTTCTTCCTCCTTTTGTCCTATGACCCACACCTAAAATGGTAACCAATTTGATATAGGTAATATATGCATATATATATATATATATATAATCATGTAAAACATATTTACACATTAGTCATATTGTGAAAGAGGAAACAGATCAAAAGGAAAAAAAAACATGAAAAAATTAAAGGAAGTGGAAATAGTATGCTTTGGTCTGTATTCAGAATCCATCAGTTCTTTCTCTAGATATAGATAGTATTTTCTGTCATGAATCCTTTGGAATTGTCTTGGATCACTGTATGATGAGAAGGGCTTAGTCATTCATAGCTGATTATCACATCATGTTGCTATTACTGCATCCAATGTTCTCCTGGTTCTGCATACTTCACTCTGCATCAGTTCATGTAAGTCTTTCCAGGTTTTTCTGAAATTCTCCTGCTCATTATTTCTTTTTTCTTTCTTTTTTTTGGGAGGGCGGGGCAATGAGGGTTAAGTGACTTGCCCAAGGTCACACAGCTAGTAAGTGTCAAGTGTCTGAGGTAGGATTTGAACTCAGGTCCTCCTGAATCCAGGGCCAGTGCTTTATCCACTGCACCACCTAGCTGCCCCCCTGCTCATTATTTCTTACAGAACAATGGTATTCCATTACTTTTATATACCACAATTTATTCAGCCATTCCCCAGTTGATGGGCATCCCTTCATTTTCCAATTCTTTGCCACCACAAAAAAGCTACCATAAAGATTGTTGTACATGGAAGTCCTTTACCCTTTTTTATGATTTCTTTGGGATACAGACCTAGTAGTGGCATTGCAGGATCAAAGGATATCAGAGAGGGCAGCTAGATGGCGCAGTGGATAGAGCACCAGCCCTGGAGTCAGGAGTACCTGAGTTCAAATCCGGCCTCAGACACTTAACACTTACTAGCTGTGTGACCCTGGGCAAGTCACTTAACCCCAATTGCCTCACACACACAAAAAAAACCAGATATCAGAGAGTAATCCCTTTGGGCATAATTTCAAATTGTTTTCTAGAATGATTGGATCAGTTCATAACTCTACCAAAAGTGCATTAATATCCCAATTTTCCCACATTTTCTCCAATACTTATCATTTTCATTTTCTGTCATATAAGCCAATCTCATAAGTGTGAGATAGTAACTTAGAGTTGTTTTCATTTGCATTTCTCTAATCAGTAGTGCTTTAGAGCATTTTTTTCCATGTGACTATAGATAGCTTTGATTTCTTCATCTGAAAACTACCAGTTCATATCCTTTGACCATTTATCAAATAGGGAATGGTTTGTATACTTATAAATTTGACTCTGTTCTCTATGTATTTTAGAAATAAGGCCTTTATCAGACACTTGATCTAAAAATCCTTTCCCAGCTTTCTGCTTTTCTTCTAATCTTGGTTGTATATTTTTTTGTTTGTGCAAAACCTTTTTAATTTAATATAATAAAAATTATCCATTTTATATCTTGTAATGCTCTCTATTGTTCTTTTGGTCAAAAATTCTTCCCTTCTCCACTGATTTGGCAGGTAAAGTATTCTTTGTTTTCCTAATTTGCTTATGGTATCACCCTTTATGTCTAAATTATGTACCCATTTTTAACTTATCTTGGTATACAGTATAAGATGTTAGTCTTTATCCAGTTTCTGCCATATTATTTTCCAGTTTTCCCAGCAGTTTTTGTTAAATAGTACTGTCTTCTCCCAGAAGCTGGGGTCTTTGGGTTTATCAAACACTAGATTACTACTGTCATTTACTACCATATCTTATATACTAAAACTATTCCACTGATCCAGCACTCCATTTCTTACCTAGTACCACATAGTTTTGATGATTGCTATTGTAAAGAATTAATTGTTATTGGAGGTTTTTATGACCCCATCTTTTGGCTAGAATTTGAAAGAAAAACCTTGGTGTGCACTGGCCTGGGGCTCTGCAAACAGCACTGTACTCCACCCACTTGTTGTAGCCATTGCCATGGCGCTGGCACCTCATGTCATCACTACTCGCTGATGTCTACATGGACCTGGCAAAATGATAATGATTGGAAGCCTAGTGAGGGCTGTCATGTGACTGTTAGAGCAGCCAGCCAATTGGCTGGGGGGGAGGGGGTATGGGGCGCTGGAAGACAATGCTGTATGTTCTCAGCTGATTCCTGAGCCTTCCAGCTTCCAGCTAGAATGGTGAAAAAAAACCCCAAAAAACAAACTCCCTTCTTCCCAGAACACCCCACACGGCCCACAGCCAATTGGCTGGCTGCTGTGACAGTCACATGACTGTCCTCACTAGGCTTCCAATCATTATAATTTTGCCAGGCCCAAGTAGGCATTGGGGAGTGGTGATGACTTGGGGCCAGCTCCATGGCAATGGCTACAACAAGTGGGTGGAGCATCAAGCCCCCAGGCCAGTGCATGCCAAGGTTTTTCTTCCAAATTCTAGCAAAAAGATGAGGTCATAAAAACCTCCAATAACAATTAATTCTTTACATTTACACTGCTTTGTACTGTAGTTTGAGATCTGGTATGGCTTCCTTTGTATTTTTTTTTTCATTAATTCCCTTGATATTCTTGACCTTTTGTTCTTCCAAATCAATGCTGATAATTTTTTTTTATCTCTATCAAAGAGGTTTTTGATATTTTGATTGATATGGAACTGAACAAGTAAATTAATTTATGTAGAATGGTAATTTTAATTATGTTAGCTTGGCCTATCCATGAGCAATTAATATTTTTTCCACTTATCCAGATCTGACTTTATATGTATGAAGTGTTTTGTAATTGTATTCATGTAGTTCCTAGATTTGTCTTGGCAAATAGGCTCCCAAGTATTTTATATTGTCTACAGTTATTTCAAATGGAATTTCTCTTTATATTTCTTGATGCTGGGCTTTATTATTCTATAGTTCTATAATATACAGAAATGCTGATGATTTATGTGTGTTTATTTTATATCCTGCAACTTTGCTAAAGTTAATTATTTCAAATAGCTTTTTAGTTGATTCCCTAAGTATACCATCATAATATCTGCAGAATGACAGTTTTGTTTCCTCCTTTCCTAATCCAATTCCTTCAATTTCTTTTTCTTTTCTTATTGCTATAGCCAACCTTTATAGCACAATAATAAATAATAGTGGTGATAATGGTCATTCTTGCTTCACCCTGATCTTATTGGAAGACTTCTAGCTTATTCCCATTACAGATAATGCTTGCTGATAGTTTTAGATAGGTGGTACTTATAATTTTAAGGGAAGCTCCATTTATTCCTGTGTTCTCTAGTATATATATATATATTTTTTTTTTGCATGGGGCAATGGGGGTTAAGTGCCTTGCCCAGGGTCACACAGCTGGTAAGTGTCAAGTGTCTGAGGCTGGATTTGAACTCAGGTACTCCTGAATCCAGGGCCGGTGCTTTATCCACTGCGCCACCTAGCCACCCCTCTCTAGTATTTTTTACCGGGAATAGGTGCTGGGTTTTTTTTTTTGTCAAAAGCTTTTTCTGCATCTATTGAGATAATCATGATTTTTGTTAGTTTTTTTATTGATATGGTCAATTGTGCGGGTAGTTTTCCTAATATTGAACCAGCCTTGCATTCCTGGTATAAATACTACATGGTCATAATGTATGATCCTGGTGATATATTGCTATATTCTCCTTGCTAGTATTATATTTAAAACATTTGCATCAATATTCATTAGGGAAATTGGTTTATAGTTTTATTTCTCAGTTTTGACTCTTCCTGGTTTAGGTATCAGCACCATATTTGTGTGATAAAAGGAATTTGGTAGGACTCCACCAACTTTCCCACATAGTTTATATAGCATTCAAATTAATTGTTCTCTAAATATTTGGTAGAATTACCTGGGTAACTTCTTTAAACTTTAAATTGCAGACAAGATGCCAATCTACTTTGAGAGTGGGCATTTCCTCATCTGAGTTCCCTATATCAGCCAAATAATTGGTCTAAGCTATATCCTTAGTATTTGTATATACATATCTAGTATTGAGTAACCATTACTGGGTCCACAGGGATTTGGGTACTTTTCCCTCCCTGTTCTGAACTGTAGCATGTGGTTTGGTTTCATTTCAGACATGAGTTATGTAGATTGTAATTAGAGAGATTGGATTCCTCTTTCTTATACTCCTAAACCCCAATACAGCAAGGAAAAATGATGTTTTTTGGCTTTTGACAAGGTCTCTCTAACAGGTTATTAAAAGAGTTAGTCTCACTCTCTTTCTTTCAATGTATATACATATATATATATATATATGTGTATGTGTGTATAAATATAAATGTTGTTGTCCAGTCATTTAAATCATGTTCAACTATTAGTGATTCCATTTGGGATTTTCTTGGCAAAGACACTGGAGTGACTTGTCATTTTCTTTTCCAGCTCATTTCACAGATGAAGAAACCCAGGTAAATAGGGTTAAGTGACTTGCCTAGGGTCACACAGCTAGTAAGTATCTGAGGCTTGATTTGAACTCATAAACGATTAATTAGTCTTTCTGACTTCAGGCCTGGCACTCTATCCATTGTACCACTTAGCTGCATATATGTGTGTGTGTATCTCAGGTATGGGAGAGGTAATTTATTCCTACACACAAAAAAGAATGCAAAACTAAGGGCACACAGGTATATATTAGCACCAAATTCAAAACAAGATTCAGTCATTTACAACTGATGATATAATCTGCTGGGATGTTGATATCTAATGTTCTTAGAACATAAAATGGTTTGAAGTATTGTTAATTAACCATTTTACATTTCACTTTGACTCAGCACTATGTATTAGGAGTTTGAGAACCAATTGGCATTCTGGAATTTTTCACTAAAATGGATACATTTTATGTTTGAACCAGTTTTTTATTATAATGATCATCCTTTCTGTAAGTTCTAGAGTAGTTTCTAAGAATTCCCTTCCCTCCCACTTCTTCTAGAACACACCTCTTGTTTCTGATGGAACTTCTGTATGTTTTGAACTCATGAGGTCACCTCTAATCCTGAGCATATTCATCTCAGTATACTCATATGCCTAAGATCAGGAACAAACAAAAACAAAAACAGAAACAGAAACAGAAAAAAAGGCAAAGGCATCCAGGGACACAGTCTGGAAGCTTACTTAGTTGCAGCCCCCAGAACTAGTTGTAATATGGGTGAAATTATAATGATACTGGCATAGGAATAAACTACTTTCCACCTGGAGAGTCAGAGTCAAGACAGAGCTGTCATCATATCCTTGGAGTCTCTAGAAATTTCTAGAGGCTCTCCAATCACATGGTTTCCTAGGATGGGCCCATAGGCAAATTCAGTCTCTGCTACATTTATATATGTTGATACTCACTTATATTACTGGAATGTAATTTACTTGAGGGCAGTTACTATTTCATTTTTGATTTTGAATCCCTTAAACTTCAGTGCTTGACTTATAAGTAATTTAAAAAATGCTGTTTGAGTGATTGACTTGGATAATGATTTGCTATGTAGGCCCAGGACGAGGGAGAAATCAAACAGGACTTCAAGATTCTGAATATGTATAAATGATCACCTAAATTGACAGAAATATGGAAGTCAGGTTGAGGGAGCTAAAACTGATGAATTATTTAAGATTTGTTCAGCTAAAGTGATGTTAAGCCATCAAGTAGAAATATCTGGCAGGTAATCAGGGATTCAGAGATCTGAAGAAAAGTCAGAGGTGGAGATGTAAGGTGTTTGGTGAAATTGTAAGAGAGGATAAGATCTGTGGATAAAGAACCATATAGCAAAAACAGCAGTAAAGAGGAAAGAGAGTAGAGGTAATGCCCCAAACCTAAATATCTAATTGTGGCATTTCAAGGAGTAGGGTGTGTAGGTGGAGAAAGATTCTTTTGGTCAGGGAGGACTTTTGAGGCTTCAACAATGACACAACATAGATGTTCGTCTATTCTGTTACTCATCAAGCCAGTTCTGTTTATAACAGAAATTACTTGGAGAAAGAATAATGAGAAGGAAAATGGTTATTATCGTTTTTCCTGGTGACACTTTCAGAGTGCTATTTAATTTCCTGGAATCAAAGGGACCATAAGATCTCATCTAGTCATTGACCTTGCCTCTAAGCAATACTGCAATAAAATAGCTCACTTTTGAAAAGACCTAGATTGTTTTCAGAGATAGAAGAGCCATAGAGGGTAGAAACTTGGAGGGCAGGGGTGAAGGCTTCCTTCCTTGAAGAATATCAGACTATCATAATTATTATATATGTCTTCCCTAAGCTTTAATAAAATATCAAACTAGATTTCTTTAAAAAAAGAGATTTATTAGCACAAATTGTTGAGTAATCCAAGTTTCAAAATGTATATAATTTTTTTCTGTGTATTTTCTTACAATTATTTTAATTGATATTATTTATAGGAGGTTGAAATGAGAAAGTTGATGCTTTCTGTTCTTAAAGAATTATTTTATGGTATAATTCATAATCACATAGCTGTTTCCCTTTAGAAATCTCTACATTAGAGCATATACATTTATCTTTTTGTACAATACCATGAGTAGAACATGATTTTATCCTTACATTCTTCATGTACATTTTACTATTTCCAATTTCTACAGAAGGCTGAACTAAGTCATTAGAGATGCCAATTTACAGCAAATTATCTTCCAATATCAGGCATTTAAATTCAATTTGGTGAAAGAGTCACCTCTGACCTTTTTCCCTGGCCCTAGTCTTTATGGTATTTCTTCAGTATGGAGTAGGACTTGCTTGTAGGTTTCTGGCCTCATTCTGAATACTCTGAATACTTATGAAAGTCAGCATGTCATAAAGAATAAAGTGATGGACTTGGAGTCAGGAAGACTTGAGTTTAAACTCCTTCTATGACACAGTATAACAATAAAAGGCTATATAAATAAATATTTTATATAATAATAATAATAATAAAAAAATAATTGGCTAGCATTTACATATTGCCTACTATGTATAAAGTACTGTGTTAAGTATTCTACAAATATCTTATTTGATCCTCACTACAATCCTGAGAAGTACGTACTATTATCACCCTAATTTTGCACTTGAGGAAACTAAGGCAAACAAGTTAAGTGACTTGCCCAGGATCACACAGGTAGTAAACATATGAGACTGGATTTGAACTCAGATTATCCTGACTTGAGCATTCTATCTCTGTATGACCATGATAACTTACTAAATCCTCTATGCTTCAATTACCTCATCTAAAATGGAGGTAATAATACTTGTTATACCTATTTCACAAGGCTGTTGTTAGGCTCAAATGAAATAATTTTTTGGAGTGCTTTGCAGACTTTGAAGAATTAAAGAAATATGAAATACCATTAATGATATGATTACAAAGTTTCTGACCTGGGATCTGTTGAGACCAGGAATCCTTTAGAAGTTTTATCCTCAAAATGTATACCAGGTAGAAGGCATTCAGTGGTCAAAAGTAAGGGCTGAATTGAAAGTTAGTAGGGGAAAAAAAAAGTTAGTAGAGATAGAAAGATCATTGCCAGGGAAGAGTGAAGTAAATCTGGGTCAACAAGCAGTTGGAGATACAAGATGGGAAGGGAGTGCTTATTCCGCCTACTCTCAGGAGGATGTCAATCCAGAAATTAGAGAAATCAGAATACGTAACAAAACAATGTCATTTTATCCATGTTCTAGTAATTACCTCCAAGTTAGTGTTAGCATCTTTCTCAACTAACCAGTCTAACATTGCCATAGAAATGTGAATTATATATATATATATATATCTTGGGATTGGGCAAAGAACAACTAGACTTAGAGTAGGAATAATTAAGTTTGAGGCTTACCATTTACTAGTTGTATGACTGTGGGAAATCACTTAACCTTTGACTCCCAATTGTATCCTGGACTGTAAAATGAGCATAATAATGCTTACACTACTTACCTCAGGGCATTGTTGTAAGGAAAGCACCATGTAAACTGTAAAATACAATGTAGAAATAGAAAAGGAATGAATGAAGAAGCATTTTTGGAGTACTGAATTATCTATCAAGAAATGTGTTAAGGGACCTGAAGGTTGTATAATCAAGGTCAACCTTCTCATTTTATAAATGAGGAAATTGAGACTTAGAGAAGTAAATTGACTTCCACAATGTTCTACAGGTAATATTGTCTAGAGCCAGGTCTTGTGACCCCAAATCCAGAGCTTTAAAACTCTGTGATGCTGTCAAGTATAATATTTTTACTATTTATTTTTCAGAGGTACTTAGAAAATTAGTAAGATAACATGAAAAAAAGATACAACACCGAGTCTATAATTCTATTGCTTTTATTTTCCTGGAGTACTTTAATATGAAAAGTGATAGTGAAGTAATTATAGACAGTGAAGAAATTAATAAAAGCATTATCTTATTTTTAATAAATTTAATTAAATTATTCACATTGTATTAATATTATTGGAAAATCTTAAATCTTTTTCAAAAGGTTAGCTACCTGAATTTTAAAAAATGCATTTAAAGTAATATAACAAAGTTAAAAATCTATTGTAATTTTTTTTTACTTTATTCAAAAGTTTAGACAAGAGTAAAGGTCAAGTCAACAAGAAATATTTATTAAGTGCTTAAGATGTGTTAGGCACTGTGCCAAACTCTGAGAATAGAAACATAAGCAGAAAAAAAGAGATACCTTTCCCTTATATTTGAATGGTGGAAGACAACACATAAAAGGGAGCTTAAAAGGGGAAGGAGAACAAGGAGAGAAGTGACTACCCAGTGTAGACATATAGAAGAGATATTCCAGAATGTCAGGAGTGTAGCTCTATATTTTCCAAGTAGTTAAATGTAAATTTAAAGTTTAAAGCTTTGTGCCTTCTAAGTAGCTTAAATTATTCTACACTTTCTCCATTTTTTTTTTTGCGGGGCAATGGAGGTTAAGTGACTTGCCCAGGGTCACACAGCTAGTTAAGTGCCAAGTGTCTGAGGTCAGATTTGAACTCAGGTACTCCTGAATCCAGGGCCAGTGCTTCATCCACTGCGCCACCTAGCCACCTCCATTCTACACTTTCAACTCTTTCATTTATACTATTTTAAAACTTTAAGATTTTCTTTTCTTTTGGCTCCCCCAATTAAAGTTGCCAAAATTTAAGAGAAAGTTTGGAACCTGAGAACCTTCTCAGTAGGGCAACTTAAAAATCAATTGGGTATTTTCACATTTGAAAGAAATTGAAAGTTGGTTAAAGGTTCTTGAATAGATACAGATAGAAAACTCTCACACAAGGAACCTCCATCTACCACTGATTCTTTTTTTCTTTTTTCTTTTAGGTGGGGCAATAAGGGTTAAGTGACTTGCCCAGGGTCACACAGCTAGTAAATGTACTTATCCAAATTTAGTGAGACCATACCTCAGATGACAGACATATATTAAATATATTCAATTACTGAGTGGATTCTGATAACATAGAACTTTTCTATCTTGGGAGGACACTCCAGTAATTTTACTAAATAGATATAGATTTGAGAACCCAGTCACTTCCATTCCTGTGATCCTTAATCTTCCTTTCTTTCTCCTTTTCTTTCTTTCTCCTTTTCTTTCTTTCTTTCTTTCTTTCTTTCTTTCTTTCTTTCTTTCTTTCTTTCTTTCTTTCTTTCTTTCTTTCTTTCTTCCTTCCTTCCTTCCTTCCTTCCTTCCTTCCTTCCTTCCTTCCTTCCTTCCTTCCTTCCTTCCTTCCTTCCTTCCTTCCTTCCTTCCTTTCTTTCTTTCTTTCTTTCTTTCTTTCTTTCTTTCTTTCTTTCTTTCTTTCTTTCTTTCTTTCTTTCCTTCCTTTCTTTCATGGGGCAATAAGGGTTAAGTGACTTTCCCAGGGTCACACAGCTAGTCAGTGTCAAGTGTCTAGGGCCATATTTGAACTCAGGTTCTCCTGAATTCAGGGCCGGTGCTTTATCTACTGCTCCACCTAGCTGCCCCATAATCTATATGCACTGTCTTTGAAATAAATATATTTTGCTTGCATTGAGATTATTTTCCCCATATTATTGTTTCCTTCCTTGCAATTACTCTTTAATTTCTGTGTATTTGCCCTCCAAATAAATCATCTTCTCTGTCATTTATTTTGTGAGATTTCCCCACTATGGATTCAAGGGTTTCTTTTCTTCTGATTATTTCTGTTATTCACATGCTAAATTGTGCTTTAACAATTCTTATTTTGTCTCCTCAATCATCTGGGATCATCAATGCTCTCTTTGGAATTTATAGGGTCCTTAGCCTCATCAGATTTTCTTTGACTTGTCACATTTATTCAGAGCTATTTGAAATAGTTTTGATATCATAGAGGGCATATTCCCTTTTGTTATTAATATCTTCTTTGTTAGTTTATCTTCTTGTGTTCAAAGTTTTTAACTCAGTTTTCTTCTTGAATACTTCTGTAATTTCAGTCTTTCCCCCTTATATCTTCTTATAATTCACTTCCTACTCCCTCTGCTTTGATGGTAGATAGTCTAAGGGCTATACCTCAAAGTTGTCCCATATTGGGAAATTCACTTTTCTTTTCACTACCATTAATCTCTACCCTATGTGATTTTGGATGGATGGAAATGGCCTCGGATGCATGCCATATTTCTTTTCTTTCTAGCTCAGTGGAGCTTCTTTCCTGATCTAGTTTCCTCTCATCCTCAGTTCTCTGGCTGAGTGTTCCTATACCACAACATACTATCATGTTGTACATGACAGACTGCTGTCCCACAGTGACCACTTTTGGGCCTATTCTAAAGCAGAGTTGGGTTGGATAAAGCAGAGTTTAATTCTTGTTTCCAGCTTCTGGTTTGTTTTCTGCAGCCCTGATGGAATGTGCTGGCTGGTGAGGAAGCTTGTACTGAGTGATCACAGGGATTGGAGATTAGCCTTTTATGATCTTAGATCATTGGGTTGTTATCTCCTTCATGCCTAAGACTGTGTAAGAAGATGTAATTGCTTTATTTATATTTTGGAGAGGATTGAAAGGTGCTGGGGATCAGAGACAATATCTACTCCTCCATCTTGTTGCTCATGTGACCTAGAAATCTCTCTAACAAAGATTTTTTTTTAAATGGGAGAAATCATATAAGTCAATAGCTATTAATGTTTTCTTGATAATTTTTCAATAATAATAAAATCCATGATTTTCCACAAGTATTTGATTTCCTCTCATCTTTTAGATGTCTTTTAATTATCATAAGAATCAATCCCTCACTATCCTTAAAAACAGTTTTACTTCTAATGCAGAAAAATCTTTCATTTTTGCTTGGTCGATTATATATGCTTTTTGCATTTTAGCTTTAGTAAAATTTACATATTTGTAAAATGTGAACATTTACTTATATATATTAGAGGTTAGAGCTTATTTCCTAGAAGTCCCGTTTGCATTTGGAAATGTCTGTATGTAGAAATATATCTGAGGAGAGATTGCTAACTGATATTGCCTGTTGGAAAGCTGTTATCTGGCTTTTCATTTTCAACACAGAAAATGGCCTTGTTATCTCCTCTAAACACCATATATGTGGTCAGAACAGAAAAAGAGAGCCATTGGTTTTTAAGAATTCTTTCTTGCGAAGAGTCTTTTTTTCTATCCTTCCTCATAAAATATGACCCTATTACAGTGTTTTCTCATACTGTAATGTCTTCAATAGAAGGATCTGAATGCTACTTAGCACTAATATTTCCAAATAAATGTTTATGATCATCCATTTAGATGTTCTCAACAGTAAGGAAAAATACTCTTGGTCCTTTTATAGACAATGGGGAGGTTCTGCTGTGTATCTATTCATAGTGCAGGCAGAAAAATTTTGTATTTTTGTTCCCTGTATGGATGAGGGTTCATGGAAAAAAGGTTAGGAAATAGACCATTAATACTTAAAGTTTTTGAAATACAGAAATAAAAGAAGACCTTCATGACTATACATTTTAGTAAATCAAAGATCAGTGGCTTAAGCATTCATTAATCAAGTTCATTATTTGGTGAAATTATATGGTAAAGGTCATCTCACTAAATATTTTTGAAATATCACTTCTAAGGGATTTTTAAAGGTAATAATTTGTTTAGTGTTTCTTTTCTTATCTGGTCAGGTTCTTGGTTTTCATGATAGAAGTAAGAATTAAATTGCTATAATGATTATTTTTTTTTTCAGGGCAATGGGGGTTAAGTGACTTGCCAAGGGACACACAGCTAGTAAGTGTCAAGTGTCTGAGGCTGGATTTGAACTCAGGTACTCCTGAATCCAGGGCCGGTGCTTTATCCACTGCGCCACCTAGCCGCCCCCTATAATGAATATTTTTAACATGAAAAATACTAGTCAAAAATATTTATTAAGAGCCTATAATGTAATCAGGCACTGTGCCAGATGCTAGGGATTTAAGTACAAAGACTAAAATAATACCTGATCAAAAGGAGCTTATATTCTGGTGGTAAGTCAAGAAATATACACACATGTACATATACACATATATACAATCTATAGAGCACATATAAAGTTAATAAATATAAATGGAGCATTACCATCTGGGAGGAATCAAAAGAGGCTTCGTGCAGACATACTTGAGCTGAAGCTTAAAGAAAAGGAGGGCCTCTATTTGGAGGAAGAAAAGCAGTTACAATATTACAGAAAAGAAAAAAAGTACAAACATACAACTAAAAACAACCCAGAAAAACTGTTTATATTCCTACTAGGGGGAAAATGTACCTTTAGTGAAATATCAGATTCCCAAGCATTCCTAAGGAAAAGACCAGAGCAGTATAGGACCTTTGAAGTACAAGTACAGGAGTCAAGAGAAACATACAAAGATAAACACAAGGAAGAAATCTTAAAGGACTAAATAAGGGTACATTTAAATATGGGGAGGTGATATTTGTGTCTCTTCAGACCTCTATCATCACCAAGGGTCACGGGGGTAAAATTAGATGTAGTCTCAAAGTGGTTCTCATTTCCTGATGATCTTTAAAAAAGAAGGTAAAAAGAGAGGAAATAGAATAAATTAATGGGGGGAGGGGAGAAAAAGGAAGACTAGGGAAAATTTCCTCATCTAATCACTATAGGCACCTAATATCCTCCCATCCTCCATTTTAGTCCCACAAAAAACAAACAAAAAAACACAACATCCCCTCTATGCAGATTGTTTTGAGATTTAGTCATAAGATCTCATAAGATCTGTTCTTCAAACATCAGTTCTTTTATTTAAGTACCAGTTTTCACTTTTGTCTCCTTGTTTTCTTTTAGAAAGAAATCTCTTAATGGTGCCTCTGTTATTATTTTGTTATTGTTGTTTTTAACTCTACAAGCAGGGTTGCTCTGGTAAAAATATATAACAACTAAGTGGGAGGGTGGGGGAATATATCCCAACATAGTTTTGTGATAAAATAATGGGATTTAGCAGATACTCAAAGGCCCACCTGGAGATTAATCTAAACTGATTGAATTAAGTGAGAGTGATTGACTGCTGATTAGCCTACTTCAAATTAACTAGATTGTAAGCACACCTGTCTAGTCCTTAAGAAGGTATCGTTCTCAGAAGTTAAGGACTTTGAACTCAACATGAGACCTCCTTCAAGTCCAGTGAACCAACGGATTTGGATGATGCTAACCAATCATCTTGAAGCAATGTGTAAGAACCACTTCTGCTCCAGACCTATAAAAAGCTTCCACACTCAGTTTGCATGGGCAGTTCATGGTTGAAGCAGGCTTGTGGTGGAGGACTTGAGGAAGAACCAGACCAGGCTGGAGCTCTAGGCTAGATAGGCCTTTTCTTAACTTTCTGAACTCCACATGAATACCTGTATACTTTAATAAATATTTAATGCCCAAAGCCTGGTGCTAAAGCTTTTAATTTAAGGTGACCACACATTTAGATTGTAAACATCACACTTTTAAATTTAATCAGCATTGTTCATATTTTCTCCATCACATTCTTAAGTGTAGAAATCAACAAAATAATAACTCAAACCCCAATTTATAATATTTGCCAATTTCTGAAACAAATGTTAATGCTGAAAATTCAAGTAGTCGACAGCTTGTTAGAGCTAGTTACAGCATAACCCTAAATGTGAGCGTCTTTCTCTTTCTAGTCCCCCCCCACCCCATTTTTCTTGGGAGAAATTTATTTCATTAATTGTGCCTTCTTTAATTGCACTCATTTACCTTTCTTGTGTTACTATTGTCAAGGGTTTTCAAAGCAACTTATCTACTCAATTCTGGTTTTCTTTGGAGGAATGCTTCTTATGTCTCCCTTTTATTTAATTTCCTTTTTTTATTGATGATTAGATTCAGTTTTTCAGAGAATGTCACCTTGAACTGTGCCCTTTGCGCTTTGTAACACATTATTTCATTTCCTTTTTTAAAAAAAAAAATTCTGGTGAGGTCAGGGTTTGTGGAGTATGCTGTTAAGAGATTGCTGTAGCAAGGGAATTGCTGAGGGGATTCATGAGCACAAGAATGTGTCCAACCTGACTAATGTGGAAATATGTTTAACATGATTTAATGTATAACCCATATCAGATTACTTTCTGGATTCAGGAGGTAAGGGAGGGAGGGAGAAAAATTTGGAACTCAAATCTTACAAAAATGAATGTTGAAACTATCTTTACATGTAATGGGAAAAAAATGATATTTAAGAAAAACAAAACAGAAAAATCCAGCCAATATATTGGGAAGTTTTATGTTCCTGAGTAAAAACTTGCAAAATTTAGGAAATGGTGATTGTTGAATGAATGATTCTGTATTCACACAGATGTTTGGAATTTTGTGGACATCATAAGAAACCTTAATTTCACTCCCTTAAAAAAAAAAAGATTGTGAGTCTATTTGTACAGTCCTGCAAGCATGAAGGGGTTGGTAGGGCCAATGGATTCTGAGTGAGCACATCAGGGATTAACTTTCTTTGTTCTTAAATCAGTAGCTTGTTATCTTCTTAAGGTTCTTGGTATTTTAACTTGTGAAGGCAGCTACAATTACTTTACTTCTTTGTGTATAGTGCTCATTTTGGAGAGTTTTGAGAGGTAGTGAGGATCTAGTCCTTTTTTGTTCATGACACCAAGAATTCCTACAGATAGAGAATTAAATCCACTCCATTTTCTAATGAAATTTTAGTGAAGAAATTTTATATTTTAATGAATAAAAATGACTGCTTATCCTTGCGAGTTATTTTTGAATAATCTGTCTTATGTACAGTCTCAACATTAACTTATTTTATTTTATTTTTGTGGGGCAATGAAAGTTAAGTGACTTGCCCAGGGTCACACAGCTAGTAAGTGTGAAGTGTCTGAGGTTGGATTTGAACTCAGGCCCTTCTGAATCCAGGGCCGGTGCTTTATTCACTGTGCCACCTAGTTGCCCCCTACCATTAACTTATTAAGTAAAGATAAAAATCAATACAAAATTAGAAGGTATAATATAAATGAAAATAAGTGGAATATAATTAAAAAGATACAATATTTATTTAAATGAATTATTGATGCTAAATATGATAAACATATAAAACATATATTGGTCCAGATTATGGTTATTTCCTATGAAATGTAAATAATGTGATTGTACATAAATTATTATGACAAGGAAGTCAAAAAGGCCTAGAAACTTCCCCAACCTGCAAACTCAATATTATTCCCATGCAAAGATATATAGTAAAGAGGACCAATACCAGTTCTGAATACAGATGCATTTTTAAAATGATGGATAATAAATGATGACTGAAAGTTTTGAACTATATTACTTCATAAAATAGCACTAAATTGACAAAAATACAGAAATTGTTAATGTGGACTGCCACTCCCTTAAATGATCCTTGTATGCCAGAATTTCAGTAATGCTCTTACATTCCTACTCTTAAAATATTTACTCTTGATTAGTTTGAGCTGAACATCACTCTAGGTTCTTTCACTCAGGAAGTTTGCCTTGTGGGAAGCCCAGCTCAAGCTGAGTCTCAATTTCCAGTATGCTTGCACCATTCCACTGGGATGTATGGCATGAAGTGCAAAACGACCAGAATGAAATGGCTTCCCTTGCCTGGATTGCCAAAAGCCACTAGGTTCTTATGACTCATGCTTGTCTCCTCCCCTTCTCTTCCTAAAACTACAAAAAACTTTTTCATCAATCTTTTTGGTTGAAACATTCTCCAAGGTGTCAGGTCTGCTACCCTATTGTCTCAATTAAAAATGCTTTATTCTTCAACTCATGAGTTTGATTTATTTAAAGATTTGACAAAATATTGAGGGAAAACTAAGTCTATAGGAAATGTGGTGAGAATCCCAATTAATTCAGATCCTACTAAGAACAATTAAAAATTAAACTGGCATCAGGACAAAAACTGAAAAAAGAAAAACCAGAAAAGATCTAACACTTTTATAAGAAACTTTTTTCTCTATCAATACAATGAATTTTTCAAATTTGGTCTTTAACATTATTCACTGAGTTTTGGGGGAAAACTTTATTCAATATATTGTTTGAAAATATCTCTGTGCAGCTAGATATTCTTTAAGGTCAGGCTGATTCCAGAGATGGCTTCAGAGAAAACAGAGATTGAGTCAAGGAATGCTTGGAAACACCCCCCCCCCCCTCCAAGTCTTGTGTTAAGACTTCACCCAAAGCTTGTGTTTTGGCTTTGCCCAAACTTTCTCAAATGTTTAGACTTCCCTTCTGACATATATCTGGAAAGTGCCCATGAGTATAAGCCACTCATAAGTTCGGTCTTTGTGCTGTTGAATTCTAAATAATGTAAAACTTTCAGAGGTTCTGGAGAGTTAAGACATACCCCTTTTTTGGTTCTCTCTTCTGCAGAACTACTTAATAAAATTATTTCTAAAACCTTTTTCAGGTTTGGAGTTCGTTCTTGACTCACAACTTCTGTATGAAGAAGTTGAAATGCCACTAAAGAAAACAATAAGAATTGTAGCTGGATCAGATAGCATACACAAAGGAAGTTTGTTTTGGAAGTGATTCTATTTCAAGGGTATTGAGTGACAGATTCTTAATATATGTGAAGGAGTAGTGATATTAAATGTTTGGAAAAAACACAATGCCACAAATTCTAAGACACATAGTGATGAAATTGAAATTCTATTAACAAGCTAAATTCTGCAATAACAATAATGACCAGTCAACATTGTCATTGACGTTGCATTCATTATCATTATCATCATCACCACCATCATTTATTATTGTTGTTGTTATTTTCATTCATGGTTGTAATTTCATTAATGAAGGGAACTTTATCTTCTAATGAAAATCAGAAATTCATCTGAAATGTACAGAGTTGGCTGCCTGATAGCACTGTGAAGTTAAGTAATTTGTCCAAGGTCATACAATTAGTAGGTTTTAGAGTCTGAACTTGAACCCAATTCTTCTTGACTCCAAGATTTGCCCTGAATCTATTATTTGACGCTATCTCCTTTATTTAAAAAAGTTGATTGAGAAAACAGCAACAATCCATACATCTATTTTGCATGATATCCACAATTCTTTATGAGTTACTCAAGTCAATAATCATATATCAAGATTGTATTGCATTGGGAATAGTGCAATGCTTTTAATGACCCCCTTTTTTTCTTTTACTTTTTTCTTTAGAATTTTCCTCAAGTTACATGTAAAAAAACTAAATTTTTTCACATTGATTTTTTAAAACTTTGTGTTCCAAATGTTCTTCCTCCCTCCCTCTTCAACCGTCCCTAAGAAATTAAGCAATTCAAGTCACACATGTGCAGTCATGCAAAACATCTTCACATTAGTCAAGTTGTGAAAGAAAAAGAAAAACTTTAGCAAGAGGAACTAACAAATAAAATACTTCAATCTGTATTTAGATAGCATCAGTTCTTTCTCTGTTGATGGTTTGCATTTTTCGTACATCCTTCTGATAGCGTACTGCTCATTTTTTTCACAGTTACTATTGCTAACTGTATTACCCTCCATCCTATTCCCTCCCCTTGATATTTACTCTATTTTCTATCTTCTTTTACCCTATCCCTCCTTGAAAGTGTTTTGCTTTTCACTGCCCCCTCCCCCAATCTAACCTGCCTTCCTTTGCCTTTCCCTCCCCTTATATCCTTTGCCTCCCAATTTCCCTCAGGGCAAAATATATTACTATACCCACTTGAGTGTGTGTCTTTGAGCCAATTTTAATGAAAGGATCACTCAGTCTCCCATTCTTTTCCCATCTTCCCCTCCACCCCATAAGCTTTTTGTTTTTTCTTTTATGTGAGCTACTTTACCACCCTCCACTTCTCCCTTTCCCTTTCTTCCAGTGCATTCCTCTTACCCCTTAACTATATTTTAAATATGTCAGCATGGGTCAGCTAGGTGACACAGTGGATAAAGCACCCATCCTGGACCCAGGAGGCCCTGAGCCCAAACCTGACCCCAGACATAAGCCACCCCACCTTGCTTGCCCCACAAAAAAGATAAACAAAAATAAATACTTTACAGATATCATCCTTTCATATTCAATTCATGCCTGTGCCCTCTAAGTATATTCTTTTAATCTGCACTAATACTGAGAAAGTTCTTATGAGTCAGAAGTATTATCTTCCCATGTACGAATATAAACAGTTTAACCTTTTAATATCCCTCATGGTTTCTTTTTCATATTTACCTATTTATGCTTCTCTAGGGTGTTGTATTTGAAGATGGTCCCAGTTGCCTAATTAAACTGTCTCTGGCTGGAAAATAGTCTCACTCTGCTCTTTTGTGGGTTATGCTGCTTTGAGAGTTGTCTTATGGCATTATTTTTGGAGGTATGTGGACAGATTTGTAGGGAGCCTGGGAGAGTCACAGCCTTTCCTCTGCTATCTTGGCTCTGCCCTCCAATGACCCCTTATAATGATCTTTCTTCCCAGTTTCTCTCTGGAATGAAAATTTCTCTCTCTCTCTCTCTCTCTCTCTCTCTCTCTCTCTCTCTCTCTCTCGTTTTTAATCTAACATTTTTCTGGTGATGTTATTTAACTGCAAATCATGTAAACCAGAGTTGAGAATGCTTAAAGTTGTTATGATGCTGACAATGTGGAGTTCTATAATGGCTATGAATTGGCTATAGCATATTACTAATAAGGAACTGACCATCTAATATAGCATAAACAATATTATTGAGGAGATATAAAACTTTTTAAAAAGACAATTGGGGTTAAGTGACTTGCCCTGGGTCACACACCTAGTGAGTGCCTGAGGTTGAATTTGAACTCAGGTCCCCCTAACTACTGGGCCAATACTCAGCTGTCCTGAAATGTACAATTTGAAGAAGAGTTGGGCTGGTCATATAGTTAGAGCAAGAGGTAAGAGAAATATAGCTTGTGTTTTCCACTATTACCTGTACCATATCAAGAGAGCTTAATGGTCTCTAAAGTGGTATCCCTTAACATAATGAGTGTAAAGCCTGTGGAGGATCTACAAAATGACATAGAAATGTACAGAATTTTTACAAGATGAGAAAGTGTGGATGAATTGTGATCTGCACTGTTGTGGACTAAAGTGTTGTTAAAACAAGAATTATTTAAAATTGAACACTGGTATTTTTGAAGTGCTTGAAAATCAATTATTCTCTTAAGAAGGTTCAAGTCTCATCTACAAAGCTGTTTGTGTCATTTAATGGCTTGGAAAACCCTTTTGTCTCAAGAAAAGGTAAAAATCATCCCAGATCATATCTGAATAATTATTATGAATGAGGGGAGCCTAAATTATTAAAATTTTACTAGACAACAAATGGAAACAGAAGAAACAATGAATAGTTAGAGTGAACACTTGAGTTTATTTTGAAGAGTTCATCCAATAAACTAACTTTGTACTTACTAATATTTTGGGAAACAGCTATGTGGGTGATGGGTGATAGTGGAGAATTTACTTAAGCTAATAGTTTTCCTTTATGAAATAAATTTGGTTGATAAATACTTCCCCACCCCCCAAAAAAGTTTCTTTACCTCAGATGTCAAGATAGCTTTACTGAACGTTTTCCTTTTATCCTACATTGTTACTTATTTGCTTCTAGATGTGGAGTACAATTTGGAAACCCCATTTCTTTATTCTACTTTTCTCCATGTAGAGGCCAAGGAGGTTTGTTGTTATCTAGACAGTGAAACAAAGCTCAATTATTTTGTTGCTGGCATTTCTGCACAGTAAAGGGAAGCATGTGGAGCAAAGGATCTAACACAGAAACTAATAACCTAGCCAGCTTCACTTAGCTTTTTTGCTTTCCCCAAACTTTATTTGAATGCCAAATAAATTGATTTTTGGGAATGGAGTCTGACTGTTATCAGCTGTAGAGAAATTCTCTGTAGTTTTTTGAGTAGAACACCTTAAATGGGTATGTAGACTGACAATTAGGGATTTGATTGGAGTTAAAAGGAAGCTTCTAACCTACAATTAATTAGTTGTCTGGGGCTAAGGATTTTGAAAACAGCAGATGATCAGTCTAATGGCAGAAAATCTTGTCCTGAGGGTGTGTGCTGGCTTTTATTGGCTATCTGGCTGAGTGTAGGTTGTCATATCCTTAGATCCTTTGCTGACTAAAAGTGTTTTAGCCTCTCCTAGCTAGCTGCTTGACCACAGCAGATGCTTACAAAAGCTCTTAGGATAAGATAGTGTTTAGACATACTCTTCATTATTATCATTCAAAGTTTTTGTCCTTCACTGCTATTTGACTTGGGCTTAGAAAATTATTTTTAACTCTCAAAGAATCCCTGAGTGCCTCTCTGTATGCTTATGTAACAGAGGTGACTAGACTCTCCCCATTGCTCACAATATTTTTAGTTCATATGAAAATAAGCTTGGATGTAAGGACAAAAGAAAGAAGATGATTGGCTTCTAGCTTAGATTCCTTGTTTTACATTTGTAACCTTATTATTCATAGCTGCCAGCAAAACAAACAAACAAACAAAAACCAAAGACAAACCAAAAAAACAAAACACTGGTTTTAGTTCAGTATTCTTGACAGTGTCAAAGCTCACTGGTCACCTTCATTGTTTTATCTTCAATATTCTTAACATGTTGTAGCAAGGTAACACCAGATGATCTAAGTATAAACTTTAACTAACCTAGCTCTGGTGGCAGTTAGGATAGCATGCTGGGCCTGGAGTCAGGAAGTCATCTTCTTGAGTTCAAATCTGGCCTCACTTAGTAGCTGTGTGACCCTGAGCAATTCAATTAACTATGTTTGCCTCAGTTTCCTCATCTATAAAATAAGCTGAAGATGGAAATGGCAAACCACTACAGTATTTTTGCCAAGAAAACCCTAAGTGGGTTCACAAAAAGTTGGACATGACTGAAATGACTGAAAACAACAACAACAAACAAACTAATAACAACATGTCCTCTTGATCTACATATGTGACCTCAGTTATTATTCATTATGTAAACTAGTTGGTTCAATATTCTTTTATTGACTTATTTTTTCATATAATTTTGACTGGATCCTTCACTCATTCTCTTCATGGTTCTCTTTTTCTTTGACTTTTGTTTTTCCCTTAATGAATCTTCTATCTCACCTTGATCTGTCTCACTTCATCTGTCAACCAGAACCATGTTTTGAGACAGGGACCTTCAATTCTCTCCTTAGAATGCTCTATTTATCTCCATGGCATCTTGTAGTCAACCAGAATCTTGGCTAGAAGAAGAAAAGGAAAACTTTGATTTGTCTGACTTTTCAAGAAGAGGTCAAAGCAGCTTTGCCAAACTATTTTTGGTCAGAGCTCTGACATTATGATATAACATTATGAAGAAAAGTTATAACGGACACCTTCTGGTACTTCCAGTAACAAACTTCACCTAAGACATACTATAGCGGGACGAGAATGGAGTTCTCAAATACATTCTTACTATTAATTATTCTCTAATTGATCAGAAGATGTTTCAATAGGGTGGATACACAAGTGTTTGTTTTTAAGTGAATTTAAATTTTAGCAAAAATACTAAATAACTATATGGCAAATATGATAGAAACAGCATGGCAATATTTACCCAACTAACCCAATTAACACATAAAAAGCATCCTCTCCTCAGATATTATGAGCAGGTGTTGCAATTAAAATACAGTCAGGATATTACCAAATATACTGGTTTAATGGACACATTCCCAGTTGTGTAACTCTGTTCTATTTACCTAAAGCCACCTGTTTTTGAAGCCAGATAAGTGTTTATCTTCATTAAAATTCTAAAATTTCTACACAGTTTATGGAATACATTACCTTCAAAATTGTGTACATTGCATTCTGTACATGTGCTTGCTTTTTCCTGGTGAGTTGAGTGATTTGTGTTATTTGGGATTCAGGAAAGTAAATAAGAAAGCATGTTTCTGAAGATTAGAATACTAAATTAGGTAATCCAGCCCCTCCCCCGAATTCATCTGGAGGACACTGATTTCCATTATTATGGCTAGACCTCAATATGTGGCAGCATTGGCTGGACTGGTGAAAGCAAGGTCACAAAGTCAGATAAAATATAAAGAATAGAGCAGGCATTAGGGAGAAGTCCAGGGAATTAGCAATAAGAAGAATTATATGCACACATACATGTATGTGTATGTATGTATATACTACCTGTCTGTATGCCTGTCTGTATGCCTGTGTGTATGTATGTATGTATGTATGTGAAAATAAGAAAACTACCTATATGTGCAGGTGCAGGTGTTCTTTGCTATAGGCTGGGGAATAGGCAGGAAAGCTGAGGATGTTCCTTACAAGAAATGAAAGAAACAAATCAGATTTCTGCCTGCCAAGTGTGAAAGCTGAGCAGGAATAACTTAAATTTGATCCATACCCTCAAAGTACAAGATTGTTTCCTGGCATAATTTTCTGATCTATAATTTGCTCTTAATTGTAGTTTTTACTTACATCTGTGGAAATCATGTAGAGATTCAGAAATTAACTGTGATATAACTGCCTGCTAACATTTCTTGGTTAATGGAATCTGTTGTTGCTGAAACTTGTTTCTGACATGCTTTCCAGAATAATACTTTTATTGAGTTCATGAAAAAAAATAAGAAACCTTTCCCAAAGGTAAAACAAAAACAAACAAACAAACAAACAAGAATAAAACCCCTCAACTACAATTTTGATAGAATGCCAGAGTAAATGAAGAGAATATAGGAAGGCTACTTAGAAAAGGTTTTATGGAGTGAGTTTTGAGCAGAAATTAAGAGAGGAGGCAGGTGCTTGTTTTTGTTTTTGGTGAGAGGGGAGGTAGGTAAAGGAAAATGATGTAATGGAATTTATGTACTTGTGACTAAGTCACCTATCTGGATAAGGAGATTTCTTCAGATGGAATGGAAAATTCAGATTTAGTTATTTAAGAAGTCTCCACATTAAAGGATTCTGCATTATAAGATATGAGTATATTCCCCTCATTCTCAGTAGCCCTCACTGGGGCGGCTAGGTGGTACAGTAGATAGAACTACTGGCCCTGGAGTCAGAAGTATCTCAGACACTTACTAGCTGTGTGACCCTGGGCAAGTCCCTTAACCCCTAATTGCCTTAAACATGTGGGGCTATCTTCAGTTGTCCTGATAAATCTTGCCATTGGAGCCAAATGGCTCTGGAGGAGAGAGTGAAGTTGGTGACCTTGCACAGCCCTCCCTCACTTAAGTTCAATTCAATGAAGTCATGACATCACCCCAATGTCATGGTCCTCTTCAAGAATGAAGGACAAACAACAAGAAGCAGTTCTCATTGGTTAGAGAATAAAAAAAAGATACAAAGAATTAAACAGTTATTAAATATAATTGAGAATTTCTATCTTATAAGGAGAATATATATATATTTCTCACCTCTATTTCTTTGCTCACACTGTACCTGTGAACTCTTTCCTTTCTTTTCTGTCAAGAAATCTTGCCCCACTCATTTTCATCTATTGGATTTCTACTCATCTTTTATAATACAACTCAAAAGTGAGACTTTCCATGAATCTTTCTATAATTCCCCCTCTTAATAATGGCCTCCTACATGAAGGAAACAAACAACACCCTCTTGTCCCAATATGGCTATGAATTTTTTACTTCCACAAGCTAGTTATCACTTGGTAACTTTCTTGACACCTCCTGCTGAAAAGTCTAATGTTAGAAGTATCAGGTGGTCCAACTTTCATGGTATGTATTCATATTGAAATCCCATTTGTGCTTGCCCATTTGTTCTACTAAAAGTTTCTATCTTCCCTAATATGGTATTTGATATCTACCAGCCACACAGAGTCCCTAGAATTGGACAATTCACCACTCCACCAACAATGCGTTAGTGTCCCATTTTTCTACATTCTTTACATTTGTCATTTTCCTTTTTTGTCATGTTAGCCAATATGATAGGTATGAGGTTGTATCTCAGAGTTGTTTTAATTTGTATTTCTCTAAACAGTAGTGATTTGGAGTATTTTTATGTGATTATTGATTGCCTTGATTTCTTCTTTTAAAAACTTCCTGTTTATATCCTTTGACCATTTATTGATTGGAGAATGGTTCTTATTTATATAAATTTTGCTCATTTCCCTATATATTTGAAAAATGAGTCCTTTATCTAAAAAGGCCTCCATTCCCCCTTGCCCCAGTTTCTTTCTAATTTTGGCTGTTAGTTTTGTTTGTGCAAAAGCTTTCTAATTTTATGTAATAAAAATTATCTATTTTACTTCCTATAATTCTATCTCTTGTTTGATCATAAACTCTTCCCTTATCCATGTAACTGCCAGGTACATTTTTCCATGTTCCCCTAATTTACTTATGATATCTTTATTTCTAAATCTTTTATCCATTTTAACCTTATTTTGGTATACAGTATTATATGTTGGTCTATGACTGGTTTCTGACAAACTGCTTTCTAGTTTTCCCAGTAATTTTTATTAAATACTGAATTCTTGTCCCCAAAACTCAGATATTTGCGTTTATCAAATACTTGATTACTATAGTCATTACCTGCTGGGTATGGTGTACCTAAAAGATAGCTAGATTGGTCAGTGGCCTGATGTCTAGAAGGCATGAGTTCAAAACCAACCTCAGACACTTACTAGTTGTATGACACTGGGCAAGTCACAATCACTGTTTGCCTTAATCTACTAGAGAAGGAAATGACAAACCACTCTGGTATCTTTGCCCAGAAAACTCCATGGACAGTATAGTCAATGGGATCATGAAGAGTCAGATGCAACTGAATGGAAGAACAACAAATTGTGTACCTAAGTTATTCTACTGATATACCATTCTATTTCTTTTTTTATTTTATTTTATTTTTTTTTTAGTGAGGCAATTGGGGTTAAGTGACTTGCCCAGGGTCACACAACTAGTAAGTGTTAAGTGTCTGAGGCCAGATTTGAACTCAGGTATTCCTGACTCCAGGGCTGGTGCTCTATCCACTGCACCACCTAGCTGCCCCCTACCATTCTATTTCTTAGCCAGTACCAGATTGTTTTAAGGATTACCATCTTGAAATATAGTTTGAAACCTGGAATTCCACGTTCAAATTCTTGAACTTTTCTTCTTCCAGATGAATTTTGTTCCATTTTTTTCCTAGCTCTATAAAATAATTCTTGGGTAGTTTCATTGGTATGGCAATGAATAAGCCAATTAACAGTAGAAATATCATTTTTATCATATTGACTCAGCCCATACATAGGCAATTTATATTTTTTCTAATTGTTTAGATCTGTCTTTATTTGTGTGAAAAGTATTGGTTAAGATAGATTTCTATTACAAATTAGGAATGTATATGTATTTTCTCTCTTTGAACCAATTTAGATGTTGGTGAGGTTCAAACATTGCCTGACTCCCTCCCCTACCATTTTCTCCTCTGCTGTAAAAGCTCTTCCTTGTGCACACACCTCTTTTATGTGAGATAATTTTTACCATTTTTCTTCTCCTTTTTTCTTTCTACCAAGGCATCCCTCTTTCTTGCTTATTTATTTTCAAGAAAATAATTATAATATAATCAATTCACTCCCACACCTTTTTTCTATGTAAAATCCTTCTAACTGCCCTAATATTAATAAAATTCTTAGAAGATACCTATATCATTTTCATATAGAAAGGTAAACTCTTTACTCTTATACAGTCCCTTATTATTTTACTTTCTTGTTTACTTTTTTATGCTTTCCTTGAGTCTTGTATTTGAAAGTCAAATTTTATATTCAACTTTGGTACTTTTATCAGGAGTGCTTGAAGATTTTCTATTTAATTAAATATCAATTTTTCCCCATGAAGGATTATACTCAATTTTTCTGGGTAGGTTATTCCTGTTGGTAATCTTAGCTCCTTTGCCTTCTGGAGAGAGCATATTCTAAGGCCTTTCCTCCTTTAATATGCCAGCTACTAAATCTATGATACTGAATGTGTCTTTATGATATTTGCTTATTTTCTTTCTGGTTGCTTGAAATATTTTCTCCTTGACCAGGGAACTTTGTAACTTGGCCATAATTTTCCTTAGAGTTTTCATTTTGGTATATCTTTCAGGTGGTGATATCAGTCATTTTTTTTTCATCATGGATTTTAGGTAGTCTAACAATTTTTGACTTATTTTCCAGGTAAGTTGTTTATCAATAAGATATTTAACATTTTCTTCTATTTTTTTTTACTTTGTTTTATTGTTTCTTCATGTCTCATGGATTCTTTAACTTCCACTTGCCAAATTATAATTTTTAAGGATTTTTTTCATTGTGCTTTTATTCCTCTTTTTCTAATTTGCCAATTATGCTTTCTAAGGAATTATTTTCATCAATGAAATTTTCTACCTGTTTTTCCATTTGGCCAGTTCTGTTTTTTAAAGTGTTATTTTCTTCAGTAGTTTTTTTTTTTTGGTGACTCTTTCAACAAGCTGTTGTCTTTTTTGCATCTCTCTCATTCCTTTCACCAAGTTTTTCCTCTATAATTCTCATTTGACATTTTTTTTTTGTGGGGCAATGAGGGTTAAGTAACTTGACCAGGGTCACACAGCTAGTAAGTGTCAAGTGTCTGAAACCAGATTTGAACTCAGGTCCTCCTGAATCCAGGGCTGGTGCTTTATCCACTGCACCACCCAGCTGCCCCTTCATTTGACTTTCAAAATTATTTTTTTTAATCTCTTTCATGAATGGATATGTGTTCAATTTGCATTTGCTTTTAGGCTTTGCCTGTAGCTGTTTAAACTTCATTGTATTCTTCTGAATTTGTGTCTGAATCTTTCCTGTCACCATAGTAATTTTTTATGATCAGATTCTTTTGTTGTTGTTATTTTTTCATTCCCTCTACCCACCCCACCCATTTCTTGATTTAGAACTGTGTTAAGGTTAATTGGGTTAATTAGAATATGCTAATGATTGTTGGAACTGTTAGAACTCTGTTCCTGGCATGGGGGTTTGGGGAATCACTATATCAGGTTTCAGGCTTTTTTTGCACTATTGTTTTCAGAGCTAGTTCTGGGAGTTTGGAAATTTTTGGTGCTTCCAAGGTTATTACAAGGTGTGGTCTAGAAAGAGATGTTACTACTCTTCTCTTGGTCTGAGCTCTGGTCCTTACCCAAGAAGGACCCCTGACTCCTTGGAATTGCAATTACACTGCTCCTCAGTGTTCCTGCACCGTTGGGACCAAAGGTAATACTGGACTTCAGGGTTTTCACTCCCTCTTAACCAAAGTGCTTCCCTTTACCTTTAAACTATGATCCGGAAGTGGGTATAAGCAATAGAATTTCCAAACAGTGTCTTGTCCTGCATTGGCACAAACCTATTATTCCTTGCAATCTCTTTCTGTCTAGTTTCTAGGTCCCCTTACCATCTCCGAATTGAAAGCTCCCTAAGCATCTGCTACTTCTGTCACTATCAAATAATTCCACCACTTGTGTTTCATCCACATGAGCTCTGGGCCAGCCTCATTTCCCTTGCCATAGATCTCTCTTATGACATCCTTGGTCTGGAAGAATGTCACACTCTGCCTTTTCTTTTCTTTTTTTTTTGCTCTGTCACTCCAAAATTAAATTTGAGGCATTCTTCTAAATTTGTTTGATATGGAATGTTGGGAGTCATCTTGGCTTTGCCCCTGGAAGTGTATTTATGCTGCTTTAAAAAAACTCACTTTTATTTCCTAGTACTCCTAAGAATTAGAATAAATGTAGCCTATAGATTTTCTTGAGAAAGGGGAGTTTTTTGTTTTGTCTTTGAATCCCTATCACCTAGCATGATATTTCTTTTGATAAGTACCTAGCAAACATTTTTTGAATGAATTGGTGATATGGTTTAACCTACTTAAACACATCTTGCATCTTCTGTTGCCTTTGGAGTAATTTTTAATTATGATTCTTATGAGATAGCGATATTTCATGATTCACAGCCAGGATAGCAGGATACTGGTATCAAAAGATGAATTTCTGTGACAAAGAGCAGCTAAGGACCTTTGAAAGTATTGTATAATTTACAAAATATGATCTAGTTCACTCAGCTCCTATTCAATTTTGGTTCCATCTGGCATGCCTGTCCTATATCTATGTATTTATGGATTAATTCTATTGTAAATTCCCCATCAAATCAAATCTCTTAATCCATGTAATATGCTTTCCTCATCCACTTCATTTTCCATGTCATTTGCTAGGCTAACTTCTTATGAGTATTCAGGTTTCTCACTGAAGGAACCCTGGAGGACCTTAAGCAATCATTTCAATGTTTTTTGTAAAGAGGAACAGCTATGGAATGCCATCATTTTGTCCATTTGGATATTGTATAAACTACATTCAATCATTCAACATGACTTTATTATCTATATTGTACCAGTTAATATTCTAGACATTGGGGATACATAGACACAAAATGAAGAAGTCACTACTATCAAGGAATTTAAATTTTGTTAAAATTGTTTAAATTTTGACACATGTGAAATATGTACAAAATAGATCCAAGATAAATGTTGGTGGGAAGATACTAGCAACTAAGAGGATATAAGAAGGCTTAATATAAAAGTGGTAGAGGGAGGGCATCCATGCATAGGAGACAATCATTGGAAAGGAATGCAGATGGGAAATTGAGCATTTTGTGAAAGGAGTAATAGGAAGGCCAATTTGGCAGGGCCACTGAGTATGTCAAGGGACTAATATAAAATCAGGTTGCAAAGGTAAATTTGGGTGAGGTAAATAACATCAAATGTTAGATGTGACTCTTGGGACAATAGGGAGATACCGGAATTTACTGAATAAGAAGTAATGTGGTCAGCCAGGCTCTCTAGAAAAATACTTTAGTGTTTTTCTGGAGGATGAATCACAGTGAGGAGAGACTTGAGGCATGGAACTGAACTAGAAGATTATTGCAATAACTGAGGTGATAGTCAAGCTAAATCAACAAGCATTTATTAAACATCCACATTGTTGCAGGCAGTGTGCTAAGCACTGGATAATATGGAAGGTGATGAGGTCTTAAATTAGTGATTGTTTTGTGAGTGGATGGAGCGGGACAATAATATTTGAAAACTGAAATGATGTGAAAAAAGGTGAGAACTCAAGGATAACACTGATACTGTGAATCTGGAAATTGGAAGAGAATGCAAGGAAGATGCTATCCTTGAAAGAAATAGGCAAGCTCTGAAGGGGGAAAGGGTTTGGTACAAAAATAATGAGCCGCTCTCATGGATTTCATGGTCTCCAGAAATCCATTATTCTGCAAGATGAAATCAACTCTGTAACTCATGCCTCTTCAGCACCCCTTGCCCCTGGGACCCTTGACTCCTGACTGAAGAAGGTGGAGGGTAGTGATCAAAAAAATTCTCTCAGATCCTCCATCTAAACAGAATGCCCAGCCCAGTCATTTCATCATTTCCCATCTGGTGTGGGCATCATAATGCCCAGTGCTATGCATGGTACTACCTCCCCTCTTCCTTTTCAGCTTCTTTTTATGGTCTGTCTTCCTCTATTAGATTATGTGCAAATTGAAGGCAGGGATTATCTTTTTCTTTATATCCTCAGCATTTGGCATAGTACTTGATATCACCATGCTGATCAACACATAGTAGATGATTAATATCATTCGGCTGTTTTGACATTTTGAATTTGATATATGTATGCAATATATAGTTTTTTCTTCTTAATAGCATTTATTTTCCCCCAAAGATAGTTTTCAACATTCATTTTTGTAAGATTTTGTAAGATTTTCAAATTTTTCTCTTTCCTTCCCTTTCTTCTCCCCTCCCCAAGAGAGGAAGCAATCTGATATAGGTTATATATGTATAATTATGTTAAACATATTCCTACATTAATCATGTGGTTAAAGAAGAACCAGAACAAAAGAGAAAAACCACGAGAAAGAGAAAAACAACAACAACAAAGTGAAAATAGTATAGTATACATTGATCTTCATTCAGACTCCATAGTTCTTTTTCTGGATTTAGAGAACATTTTCCAACATGAGTCCTTTGAAATTGTCTTGGATCATTGTTTTGCTGAGAAGAGATAAGTCTATTACAGTTGATCATTGCACTGTGTTATTATTGTGTACAATGTTCTCCTGGTTCTGCTCACCTCAGCCTCAGTTCATGTAAGTCTTTGAGCTTTTTAAAAAATCCACCTGTTCATCATTTCTCATAGCAAAATAGTATTCCATTACATTCATATACCACAATTTGTTCATCCATTCCCCAATTGATGGACATATCCTCAATTTCCAATTCTTTGCCAATCACAAAAAGAGCAGCTATCATATTTTTGTACATGTGGGTCTTTTTCGCTTCTTTGTGATCTTTTGAGATACAGACGTAATAGTGTTATTACTATGTCAAAGGGCATGCACAGTATAACATACAGTTTAAAATGTCTAATATGCAACTGATTATGTGAGATTAGAGATCAGGAAAGAGTGGCCTGGGAGTCTTCTGTATAGTTGAACTTAGTGCATGTGATGAGATTGCTAAGAGAGAAAATAATGACTCAGGACAATTATTTTTGCTCTTTTCCTCATTAAATAATAAAATATACACACACATTATATATATATATATATATATACATATATGTATATGTATATATCTGCATAAATGCACACATACTTACATATACCTTTATATACATACGTATCTATATCTATATATCTATGCATACTATACATACATGCATATGGTACTTAAAGGGTATATGAACTGGTTCAGTGCTTTTTGAGCTCTCTTTACCATGAACGTTCAGATAAGAGTATAGTAAGACGTAGGCATTTCTTAGATTTAGAAGTTCAAGGAATGAAAATCTTGGGAAAAGAGGACAAGTTATAGACCATAGGTAAAGAAATATTCATTTGATGATAGTCCCCTGCCATCTCAATTACTAATCTTTTTAGAGGTCATCTCTGTGACCCAATCAAACGGTGTTTCCTGTGATCTTTAAGCAATATCCTAGAGCACTGGTCCACCTCTATTGTTGTTGTTTTTGAGTCATTTTAATTATGCTCAATTTTTCATAACTCAATTTTCTGTTTTCATGGCAAAGATACTAAAGTGGTTTGCCATTTTTTTCTCCATCTTATTTGACAGATGAAGAAACTAAGGCAAACAGGGTTAAGTGATTTGCCTAGGGTCACACAGCTAATGTCTGAGGCAAAATTTGAAATCATGATGATGAATCTTCATGGCTCCAGCTCTGGCACTTTATCCATTGTGCCATCTCACTGCTACCTCTTTAGGAAGTGTTTTTAAGATCAATACGCACCTTTTGTAATCTTATAAGATGATTGAGGACTCTACAAACAGATCAAAGGGCTTCTCAATCAACATACTCTTACATTATCAGATCTATAAAAGTTTCAAACTCTTTACATAATGAAATTGTAATCAACTTGGAAATATTTATTTAGTTAATTTTATCACAAGCTGGCTAGAAGTGTGTTTTAATTAGGATGATTTCTGTTAACTATAATTAAACCATTCCCTCTATAATTGTATAATTAGGACAAGTAGACTGACTTACAAAATGACCCCATTATTCTAGCACATATTGCAGTTCTTTTTACTATTATTATTTTATCAATAATCAAAAACATTTTAAAAATAAAAACATAGGCAATTAATTAAATTGAGAAGTTAACTCAGTTGAGGTAGAGAGATAGAATTAAAATTCCACTTCTTGTCATGGAAAATAATACTATGTGCTTCTAAAATTTAAGGGTCAGCATATGATAATTTCTTAGGATTTCTCCATTAATGTTTTGGACAATGTTTTATTTGGATTTGATATCAAGGAGGGACAAGAAGGCTTTCAAAATTATCTTTTTATTGTTATTAAAGCTATTCTAGGCTAATATTACTCTAAAATAAATTAATATATCAATAAAATATATATTAAGCAATGTGCTGGGTCCTATGCTAAATGTTGAAGACATAAAAATAGGCAAAAGACAGCACCTACCCTCTAGGAGCCTATAATCTAATGGGAGAAATAATATGCAAATATATACACAGCAAGTTAGATGTTTGCATGTTGTCTCCCTCATTGGATTGTAAGCTCCTTGAAGGTAGGGACTGTCTTTTGGCTCTTTTTTACCTCCAGTGCTTAGCACATAGTATATGTTTAATAAGTCTTTATTGATTGATTGAGTTATCATTAGCCTTTTCACACTAACCTTAAATTTGCCTCTTTTGAGGTTCTACCCATTCTTCCCAGTTCTGCTTCTTGAGGTCAGACTAAATGAATCTAAACCCTCTTCCATCTGAACACTTTTTCAGGCCCTTGAAGACATAGATCAGCTATCATGAATTTAATCTTCTCCATTCTGAACATCTTCAACTAATTGTCCTATGGAATGAACTTAAAGCCCTACACCATTCTGGTTGTTTACCTCAGACTACCCTTCTGCTGTTATTAGTTAGCTTTCTTAAAATATGTTGATGAGAATTGGCTATGATAGTCAAGATATCTTGGAAGCTATGTTTCTTTTTTGTTTGGATGCTATATCATATTACTGACAGAGGTTTTAGCCCACTAAAACCTCTAGATATTTTTCAGATAAAATGCTACCTAGCCATACCTACCCTGTCTTATAATGTAGAGTTGATATCTTGAACCCATGTTAAGACTTTACATTTGAACTTATTAAGGTAAAATCTTATTAGGTTTTGCCAATTTTTTGTGGATCCTGACTTTATCAACCAATCTGTTAGATTTCCCCTTAGCTGTGTGCCATCTGTAAATTCAATAAGCCATCCACATTATTTATAAAATACTCCTACCCATCATAAGTCTCTCCATCTTGCACTTATAAGGTTGATTTTTTCAAACTGAAGATTATGACATTCTTTTTTTTTCTTTTTGGATGGAGGAAGAGAAGATGGGATTTAATTAGTGTAGAGAAGGCATAATGATATAATTTCCTATCTTAGGGAAGACCAGGAACCCCTTTGAAACTGAGAATCTGGGGGCATTTCCTTGGAGTTCTAAAAGGTTAAATAAATTGCCGGAGGTCCTAGAGTCAGTATGTGTTAGAGGCAAGACTTATATGGCTCATAGAACATCTCTCTATGAAGTATTGGTTTTTAATTTCTATGCTTTGATACTATTTTACCATTTTCTCTATTAAATTTCATGTATTAGATTTTCATCACTATTCTATCTTGAATGCTGATATTGTCATCTGGTATAATAGCCATCCTTCATAGAATTGTGTCATTTGCAAATTTAATAAGCATATAATTGACATTGTATATAATGAGTTTGAAGTGCCAGGAGGACATTTAAGTGGAAATATCCTGCAGGAAGTTAAAAATACAGGTCTGTATCTCACTTAAAAGGACAAAACTAGAGATAAGACTTAGGAGTATTTGTATAGAGGTTGTACTTATAGTAGGATGTGTAAATGAAATTGCTAAAGGTGAAACCACAGAGAGAAAATACAATAGGACGATGGTCATTTATTTGGGGAACAGCCATACCAAGGACCAAAATCTAGTGCAATGCTTTACCCATAATGGGTGAATAATTTGCTTGTTGAATGATTAGATTAAAGAGATAAAGGAGAACTTAAAAGGTAAGAGAAAAATCTAGAGAATATGGTATTTTGGGATACCAGGGAAGAGAGAATATATACAGCAGGAAGAAGTGATCTACTGCAGTAGTCCAAAGTCACTAATGACTTCAGTGGATAGAGCTGTGGTGAAAGAGGAGGAAATGAGTTTGAAAAGCTAAAGAGAGAAGAATAATGAAGGTGGAGAAAGAAGTTTAGTAGTGAAGGAAAGGTGAAGAGGAATAGGAATTGCATATTATAGGAGGATCCGAGTAGTATGTGGAAAGACCAGTATTTGCTACATAGGTTAGGTTAGTTTTTCCTTAAAAGGTATTAAAACTATCTTCAAGACAATTTTCTCAGAAGATGAGGAATTGCTTCATGGATATAACTTCCTGGTGGGCTAAGCAGCTTCCCCCTTAGGCTTCTGAGCAACAGATCACCATATCTAAAATATAGGCAAGGACACTGCTCCCAAATGAATCAACACTGTATCCTTGCTGAATACTCTTTTCCTGCTTTGGCTAAGTAACCTGCCTTTTGTTAACAGTTAGATATTCTAAAAGTGTCTCATTTTGTTGCAATTTGTTGAGTGCCAGAATGTCCTAAGTCAGTAATGGCATAGAAAACAAAAGGACTTTTAAAAATCATCTTTATTGTCTGTTTTAAGGAATCTTTAGTAGTCATTTACCAGTAGCTGTAAGGCCAGTTATTTGATCTGTGGCAAGAAGTAACCTTGTCCAAACAAGGCTGTTTGTCTGCCTCCCTTCTTCAAGGAGCTTATAAAAGTAGAAATGGCCCAGGCTTTTGGGTTGTTATTTCAGTAGCCCTTATATTGTGATTGTGAAATTGAATATTTTGCAATGATGGAAAAATAGAAGAGCCAAGTGTTATCTCTTTGTGGGTTAGGCCTTGTAGCTCTGATCCCTTGGATGGAGTTTTCCTTTGGCCTTTTTATTTCATATGTTGTAAATGTCTTCTAGGACTTTTCATTGGCTCATGGCTTTGGATCATGTTGTGAACTGCTGGGAAGTCTTAGGCACTTCATAAAACAAAAGATTAGACATTGATAGCTCCATGCCATGAAGTGAGCAATAGATACATCCCTGATGAAATCTGTCTTATAAAATGAGGAGAGGGGGCTATATTATAAGATCTCTAAACTCTTTTGTAGCTCTAACTTTTTATGATCTCATAATCCCTTTCATATTTTCCTGAGTGTTCCTGAGCTGGGAGTCAGGGGACTATACAACAAGGGGATTGTGGGAACTTGACCAAAAACAGGATATCTCAATCCCCATAGTTATTAATCCAAGGAATATTTTTAGGATTTTGAAGGTTAGGTAAACAACATACTTCTAATTGTACTAAAAGTTTAGGCAGTAGAATAGGCTATTTTGTTTATTTATTTGGGGCAATGAGAGTTAAGTGACTTGCCCAGGGTCACACACCTAGTAAGTGTCAAGTGTCTGAGGCCTAATTTGAACTCAGGTCCTCCTGAATCCAGGACCTGTGCTTTATCCACTGTACCACCTAGCTGCCCCCTAGGATAGCCTATTTTAAGTTCATCCTTGAGGAGACCCAAAGACTGATTGGTCATCAGACTCTAATCAGATAGCAAACTAATCCTAAGAATATTTTTAGACGGTTACCCCAAACCATGGTATGCCTAATTTAATTTTCACACATTACAGTTCTCAAGTTTTTCTTAGTTGGGATGTTTCCTACCTCTCCTCAAATATCTAGGCATTTCCTAGATTATACATTATAGCTATACATCTTTGCAAAAAGGGCAGGCAGTCCAGCTTGGCACCTCAAATAGTTCGTTCTTTCCCTAAAACTGAGAGAAAACTAACATTTGTGAAGATGAGGAAATGGCCTGCTGAAATGAAGTCAATTCTTACATTACAATGGTGTGTATTTCTCCTTTCCAGCTCTGACTAGTAAGCCTTTATCTATACCTATATAGGATATATTCTCTCTTTGCCTATGTGTTTGGGAGGATTTGGGGAATGCAGAATCTCCACTGCTTTTTTTTTTCTACATTATATATGCTATTTTCAATTACATCTGGTTGAGCACTTGTTCTTGACCATTTCTTGCCTCCCTCTCCATCATTAGCTTAAAGCCTTAATGTTCAGATCAAAAGTCTCTAGTTAATGTATTGGTTCTAGTCCTTAATAAATGCACTTTGTCATTGGCTTTGATGATATCCTTTTTTTTTTGTTTTTTTTTGTTTTGTTTTGTTTTGTTTGTTTAGTTTTTGGTTTTTTTTAGGGCAATTGGGATTAAGTGACTTGCCTAGGTTCACACAGCTAGTAAGTGTCAAGTGTCTGAGGTCGGATTTGAACTCAGGTACTCCTGAATCCAGGGCCGGTGCTCTATCCACTGCGCCACCTAGCTGCCCCAGACGATATCCTTTTTAAAAAAAATCCTAAGCCATGGATCAGACATCTATATTTCATTTTCTAAAACCATTTAAGTGACTATTCAGTTCCAAATAGCCTACTTAAACACTACCATAATCAAATTATTTATAGAAGTGCCCTAAAATTTGCTAATTACTTTGTCTACATTATCCCTATTTAGTTCACAACAACTTGAAGTAGGTGACTCTACATATCATTATTTCTGTTTTATAAGTGAACAAATAAATCTCAGAGATGTTAAATGACTTGTTCATTGTCACAGACAGTAAAGTGTCAAGGCAAGATTTGAACACAGGCTAGATCCACCTCCATCACTATTCTATCATAAAATTTTCTGTCAAAGATTCCATCATCCCATTAATACGGTTTCTGGGTTTCTTCTGACAGCATCATTTGTTCCCACAAGAATCATCAGAAGAGAGTGATGATTATCAGTTTTTACAATTGTTAGGAGGCTCTCTGTCATGTACTAGGTACATGATGATAAACTACATCTCCTAAAAGGCAGGTTCAGATATGAAGGTTACTGACCACCCCAGCAGACTTCTTCCTGTGGTCAGTAACAGATGCCCTTATTCCCTATATTACTTGTATATCCTTATTATAATGTGGTGCTTGGGAAGGTGTTTCTGCATCTGAAGATCCAAATATCATTTCTATAGAAAAAGCCTACTAATTGTGTAGCTCAATTTTTTTAGAAGTCCTTATTCTTCCTTTTCTTTTTGTTGGTTAAATAATAAAACTGGATATCATTCAGATAAGTGATTTATTTAGCAGTGCATGAAGTTGCAAAAGAAAGTGAATTCAGTGCTCTTGGTAGTCAAGAACCAAGAACTATGGTTTTTACACAGTTATATATTTTGGAGGGAATGAAAAAAACAGTAAAACAGACTAAAAGGGTTTAGACACCTCAACTGGTTTCTGGTGGAGGAGAATATCTGGAGACAATGAAGTGAGAGTGAAGGCTTGATGGAGAGGATTAGGAGACAATCGGGAGATTCTCTCCTCAGTAGGAGAGAAGGAAAAGGGGTAATTTTGTGACATTATTTAAGTTAGATGACTCCTGGGGTGGGGAAGTAATTTTGTGACTTCTTCAAACTCAGTTGACTTTGAGACAACTTTACAAAATGAAGTCACTAATGCCATTTTAATATAATGCTTGTGCACACATTCATTATTCATCTACTAAACAAAGAATTTCAAATGCATAAACTACACTGGGGAAAACAATTGACTCCCATATTAATTAATATAAAATATATCCAAGGAAAATTCAAAGTAATTTCATTTTGGGGCAGAGAAAGGCACTAACAACTGGAAAAACTATAAAACACAAAGTAAGAGATAAAGGCACTTGCTTTGAAGCACGGTAGGACTCTAACAGGTACAAGTGAGGTGAACATATTTCATACACAGTAATAAACCCGTGCAAAGGCTCAGAGGTAGGAGATGGAATATTGGAAGACTGAATATTATCTATGTAATCTCAACCTCTGACCTCTTCAGACCCAGCTTTGGGCTTTTCCTCTCCTTTCTTAGTTTTTTTTTTCTCCGTTTACCACTTGGACCATTTCTTTTAAGCTCCTTGAGAACAAAGACTGGTTCACTTCTTTCTCTGCCTCCTGACCTCTTAACATGGTGCTAGGCAAATAAATAAACAAATAATAAACAAACAAATTAATTAATCAATCAACCAATCAACTCATTAATAACAACAACAATTAACATTTATAGAACATTTACTATGTCGCACACAGTACTTTACAATTATCTCATTTGATTCTCACCACAACCCTAGGAAGGAGGTGCTATTACTATTCCCCTTTTACAGATAATGAAACTAAGGCAAGCAAGGGTTTAAGTGACTTGCCCAGGGTCACACAGTTAGCAAGTATCTGAGTCCAGGTTTGAACTTAGTTCTTGACTCCTTAATAAACATTTGTTGCTTGATCTTTTCAAGGAAAACTTCATTCTTACTAATAAGATGGGAAAAGAGGAGCATTCCTCCACTTCTTTTGGCTTTGCTTGAAGCACAGAGGCCAACTCAGAGCTATTTAGTGCCTATGAAAGATGCAGAAGCATATGAATTCTCTGCACATGCCTATCCCTGCTGAGGCAGAGCCCCTGAGGTCCTGACTACTTCCACTGTTAACTGTACTAGCAAGCAGTTTATCATGCCAACTCTCTGGATAGAAGTATAGAAGAAAGAGGAAGAGGGCCTTCAGCATGGGGCTTCTCAGTTTCTTCAGTTTTTATAAAATGGCCTTTACTACCATTTACTACATTAGTAGGTAGCTACCTTGCCCAGATGCCAAATCATCAGTAATTAGCAGGCTTCTGCTAATTACTGCCAAAGCCAATTTAAACAGCAGCTGTACACTGCAATTATCTGCAACCTGGTCTAAAGAATTCAAACTTCCAGCTTAACTTTTTTTTCTCTCTTTCATCCCCACTGAGTAAGAGCTGGCTGCCAGCCTCTTCCTTGCCCCCACAGCTTCTATCCTAAGTTTTAAGTATTTCCTAAGTATCTTTTTTTTAAAATAAAAGAATTCTTCATCTTTCCAACCATAGTATCTTGAATCTCCCTGTTACACTTTATGTTCCTTTATTATAGAGACCATATTTTGTATTTTTTGGGTCTTTGAAGCTCTTAGCAGTTAGTATACTCAAATCAATGGATATTTGTTGAATGAAAAAATGAATAATCATGACATTCCCTCTCCTAACAACTTAGTAACATTGTGGTAAGTTCCTCTAACAGTGCTAAATGGACTTTTTACAGACATGGTTGTAAGGGCTTCTTTGAGAGCAATTAGCACTCGATTAGAATGGGAATTACATTCAATGCTATGAACCTATCTGTCTATAGAGAGGTAAAGGCTCTTGTTTGTAAGGGTGATGTGACTCTTGCCAGGCATTTTTGGAGCCATAATTGGTCAGTTAAGTTAATAATGGTTATAATTAATGCTTCTGAAAACTTTCAAGTTTATTTACCTGAAAGCAACTGCATTAATTTGAAATCTTAATACTATCAAATTAATATTCTAATTTGATTCTTATGATATCCCCTGATTAGTAAGGTGCAAGGGACAAGTATATTAGCATAAGAATTACTTTTTGAAAATAGAATTTGATTCCTAGTGAGAATCATTATTATAAGTGGCAATTAATCTAAATTTCACTTTACCAAGAATGACATTTAATAGTTTGCAAAGAAGTAAAAGAGTTGGTATAATCTAATGTGACTCTCCTCATTTCTGAGCTACATCCTCAGGGGGCAGGCAGCTCTTGTGTCTCATTGGACTCATTTTGCTCCTTCACATATAGGCTGGCACGGAGAACTCACCTGGCTAATACTGACAGTTGAACTTCCCACAATACAGCCAAGGTAGATGAGTTCAGCTGTGTAAGTGGTGCCCTCTCTATTATACACAAGATGGCACCACTGGCTCACCATTATTAGAGTACACACTGAGTTCTTTTGTCTAGTTGTGGTGATGATGTTTCGACAATCCAGACACATTCTTTCCTGGTTGGTGAAGATATATTACTGATCCAGTAAGGTCCCTTTTGTAACCAACAAGAGAGGCTAGTGGAGAATATATTTAGGAGCAAGTAGCTTTTATAGCATCTCTCAAGTTATACCAGATGAGTAGCCACCCATTTTACCTATGTGAATTATTGACTTTATGGCTTCCTAAGCCCAGTTAAATTGATGTAGGAAAATCCTTACCAGATCTGTCCTGCTTCCTTTTGTCTAATCACTTGAGAAAACCTTCCACTTCTACTGTAGGCATACATAAGACTGTACTGGGTACTACATATAGATGATTATAGAAAGCCTTGGGGCCATAATCATTTGGGATATTTGGGATTATTAGGGGACATGTGGAATGTTCCTATCCCAGTCATCAAATGGCTGATGAGGTGGGAAAATATAAGCATCTGATAATGTTTGTTTGTGCTCTGGCATTTACTGTGTGACAACACATTATTCTACATCTTCATATTACTACCAAGAATTCCTTGTTTAGTTAAATCATTGGAAAGAAAATAGAGGAGGTCATGTATTCATTTTTACTAGATAGTTAAGTTGTGGTATCAGTGTATCCAGTGATATTACAATAACCAAATAATCAATTATAGTCATCATGAACATAAACACCTGATGTCCGCACACTACTCATTTGATTTTTAATTGGGGGAGAATTAGTTGAGTACCATCACTCACCATTTAAGACAGGGTGGACATTAAGGTGAATAGATTAACTTCAGGGACTGAGGTAACAAGATGGCAGAGTATTAATGTTGAATAAAAATCAAATATCACATCCGATGTTATTTGGGGAAGAAAGTGAATTTAAATGTATAATTGGAGTAGAGCAGCTACCTACTGTGGGAATTCTCACAGTATTATACATGCAAGCCACAAAACCACTTTTATTCTCCAATTATTTTGGCAAATTATTCTGGAACTGGAAGAAAATTTGAACAATGATCTATTCCAAGATTTTTATGAATTAAACTCAAAATGAGATACACTGTATTTCATATCATAAAAGCAATGAATTATCAGTTATGAAACTCTACCATAGTTTTGTGAACATTCAAAAATACTAGAAAATGAAATTTATGATTGTGCAGTTGCAGAATATTTTCATTATGTTTAATAAGATTGTAATTTCCAAATGCCTATTATCTCAACATAGTCAAACTCAAGTTCAAGGCTCTCCATTAATATTGGCTTCTCTATACTGTCCCAATCTCCATAAAAGTACAACTGCCTTTACTCAAATAATTCCCTTCCTTTTCACTGCCCTCTTCCTTCCTTTCTGCAATATTATCTCCTTTAAGACATGTCTTATTTAATTCAGGAAGCCTTCTGGGATAGATAACATCATTCTACTTTCATAACTTTTAAAATGTGTCTCCATAACAGAAAGAGTAGAATCAAAGCCCCTGAGTGTTGAAAGGTGCCTCAGAAGTCACCTATTCTAACAGGAACTGGAATAGGAATTATCTATAATATCCAGCCTTTTCCTAAATACCTCTAATTATGGGAAACTCACTACCTCCTAATTATACTTTTCAACAGTTCTAGTTTTAAGGAAGTTTTTCCGTGTTATTAAGCAATCTTTGACTCTGTCATTTAATTTTCAAAAGATCAATGACTTAGATAATGATATATTGAAATGGTTTTTGATTTACATAGGGCACAGATGTAGAAAGGATATCAATTTGGAAGACAGTGTTTTTTCATAATAAAAATATATTTTTTGGGGGAATTGGAGGTTGGGACTGAATATCCATCCTTCCCTCTTTCCTTCCTTCCTTCCTTCCTTCCTTCCTTCCTTCTGGAAGACAATGTCTTTTTTTTTTTTTTAAGACAAAGTCTTAAAGCTAACTTCACTGATTTTTATATTTGTCTATACAAGGAGAACCCATGATCTTTTTTCCATGTAGGTACAACTTCTGTCTTTCAGTTTTCTTTATAATGAAAATATATCAAGAATGACATGAATCTATTCTTTTTTTTTTGCAGGGCAATGAAGGTTAAGTGACTTACACAGGGTTACACAGCTAGTAAGTGTTAAGTGTCTGAGGTCAAATTTGAACTCAGGTCCTTCTGAATCCAGGGCTGGTGCTTTATCCACTGTGTCACCCAGCTGCCCTCAAATCTATTCTTCCAATAATATGTCTACTAGCTGATCATCAGACAAGGATCTCACATTTAGAGTACCAACAGCAAAAGTAATTTTTATAAATGACTTAACTGTCTGATTTTTAGAACAATTTGCCCCCATCACTGTGTAAAGAGCAGTTTAAAAAGGACTGGGGATCACTTTGCTTTTCTTTGTTTTGTCGTTGCTTTGGAATGATCTTCAAATGATTTCTTTTTCACCACCAATTGGCCAGCCTACTGGTGATGATACTGTTCATACTTAGCTAGTCTGGTCCTCAGAAAACAAATCTGTTCTATTGCCATGAACAGGCTGAAAACCTTTCCCACATAATAGAGCCTGCTAGAGGTTGAATTATGCTAACATAGCTTTCAAGGCTCACCTCTATTGTACCATGAGGTATAATAATAAGAATTTAAGGAAGGCCAGTATATCATTTCATGGGATGTTTGTATTTTTATTTGGTAGTGAGTATGAAAAATATTTTTAAAATATACTTACTGGTGTCTTTCTGGGAACACCCTTTCTTTCATTCTCTTCCTTTACCCATCTATATGTTATCTTTCCCTGTAATTCTGAAAAACAATTAAGCAAAAACACCTAATACTGTTACTATGACTTAGTAAGCACACAACATTCTTTTCTTTTCTTTTTTCTTTTTCTTTCTTTTCCTCTTTTCTTTCTTTCTTTCTTTCTTTCTTTCTTTCTTTCTTTCTTTCTCTCTCTCTCTCTCTCTCTCTCTCTCTCTCTCTCTCTCTCTCTCTCTCTCTCTCTCTCTCTCTCTCTCTCCAGGGCAGTGAGGTTTAAGTGACTTGGCCAGGGTCACACTGCTAAAAAGTGTCAAGTGTCCGAGGTAAAATTTGAACCCAGGTCCTCCTGGATCCACTGTGCCACCTAGCTGCCCTGGACACACAACATTCTAATCGCATGGTCTCCTACCCTTTTATTCTATAATGAAGTAGTCATGTTTCATTATCTATTCTATGAGACCATTATTAGGTTTTGTTTTGTTTTGTTTTGTTTTTGCAGGGCAATGAGGGTTAAGTGACTTGCCCAGGGTTACACAGCTAGTAAGTGTGTCAAGTGTCTGAGGCCGGATTTGAATGCAGGTCCTCCTGAATCCAGGGCCGGTGCTTTATCCACTGTACCACCTAGCTGCCCCTCATTATTAGGTTTTTAATTATTCATAGTTTAGGTCCTTTTTGGTGATTTTTGAAATCTGCATTGTTATAATCATGTATATGGCCATTTTGTTTCTACATAATATATCAATTCACATATATTTTTCCATGTTTATTTTTTTCTTTTAATTCCTCAGATTTATGGTATCATGTTATAAAGAAATAACTTTAGAGTTGTGTGGGACCTTAGAGGTCAATGAGTCCAATCTTTCCATTTACAGATGAGGAAAATGAGATTCAAAGAATTTAAATTACTTCTTCAGTGTCCCATAACTAGTAAATACCTAATGAAGGATTATTGATGGATGATCTGACTTCTCTGCTAGGAGGTAAGTTGTATCTTCTGTTGTGAGTTTTATATAAGCATTCTCCAGTAATTTATATTATTGTGTTTCTTAAACACTAAGATGCTATTTTCAATTCCTTCTAATTCTTGCTTTTCTAATATGTTTCAGTGAACCTCTTTTCTGTTTTTTAAACCTATACAAAGTACCTTCAGTGATTATGGATATATAGTATTGCTTGAGTTCTAGTAATGCTATGCTTGCTTCATTTATATTTTCATTGAATTCCATACTTTTTATTTCTCCAATTGAATTTTGTCTTTTGGGGAGTTTAGTTTTATAAAATATCTTCTTGGGAATTTGATTAGAATAGCACCAAATCCTGCAAGTTTATTTTGGTAGTATTGTTATGAAAGAATTGAAAAGTTTGAGACAGAGTTTCTGGGTAATTAATAATCATTTTATTAATCAGACTAGCTGTTAATCAATAAATTCATGTTTAGTAGTTTCAGTAATCAAAGACAAAACCACGGATATCACTGAATGTTTAATTACTTTTGGAAAAGGAGGTGCACCTGATAAGTGAAAATCAAACCTGATTGGTGAACAATTAATGAGGAGGTAGACTTATTAATGAGGAGGTGGGTTAACAGTCTAGATCTAGACAAAGGAATCCATCTTGAACCAGACCATTCTGGTTGGTTTTCACCTTCGTAAACTGGGATACCTCAAACTCCAATGGAACAGCTGCAAGGGCATGGACTTACTTCTTTGGAGCTGGAACTCACCTAGATTGCATTCTATTTATACTATAAACAAAAGTAAGGTCTTCTAGTTGAGTGGGGTGCTGCACAAGATGATTTAAGATTGAGGAGCAAGTAATTTGAGCATTAGTCCAATCTCATCTATCACCCTTGTCCTTCTGAGACTGGCTGAATGACCCACAGGGACTAACTAGTCCCTAAATGAGGAAATAAAAAGGAAAAAGCTCAATCCTAAATTGCTTATTGATATAATAGAAAATAATAATTTCTATCAGTCACTTTTAGTGTATGAATGTGACCAGTGAACACTGAGCAAATTCTGATTTTTTGTCTTCCATTATTTCTATAATGTTTTATAGTTGTATCTATATAAATCTTGTGAGCATTTTGCTAGATTAGTTGTCTTCTACTTTATACTTTTTTTAGTTTGCTTGAATAGAATTTGTCTTATGATTATGCCCACCTATTTTTGTTAGATTTTATAGAAATGTAGATATCTTTGTGCATTTATTTTGTATACTGCTATTTACTGAAACTATTCATTATTTCCTTTACATTCTTATTGACTTTCTGAGGTTTTCATAGTAAATCATGATGCAATCTGCAAATAAGAATATATTTGCTCCCTTTTATTTTGCCAATGTCTAGATCTTTGTCTTTTGTATTACTGCTAAAACAAGCATTTATAGAAGTAGGTCACATGATACTGAGAACTAGGGAGGAATATTCTTGCTTTATTCCTGTTTGTATTGGAAATACCTGGGGCAGCTAGGTGGCACAGTAGGTAAAGCATCAGCCCTGGATTCAGGAGGACCTGAATATAAATCCTGCCTCAGACACTTGACACTTAGTAGCTGTGTGAACCTGGGCAAGTCACTTAACCCTTATTTCCCTGCCAAAAAAAAAGAAAAGAAAAGAAAGAACAAAAAGGAAATGCAGTATTTCTCCATTGAAAATAATGTTACTGTTTTCCTGTAGCCTCATCATTTATCATTTTCTTCTTTTGTCATCTTTGTCAATGGGTGTAGTGGAATATCAAAGTTGCTTTAATTTTTCTGTCTAATTATTAGTGATTTGAAACATTTAAAAATGTGTTTGTTGGTAGCTTGGATGTTTTTCCATTAAAACTGCCTGTTCATACTCTTTTATTTAATCATTTGGGAAAAGACACTTGTTTTTTTTTTTGTTTTTTTTTTTTGGAGGGGCAATGAGGGTTAAGTGACTTGCCCAGGGTCACACAGCTAGTGAGTGTTAAGTGTCTGAGGCTGGATTTGAACTCAGGTTCTCCTGAATCCAGTGCCAGTGCTCTATCCACTGCGCCACCTAGCTGCCCCAAAGACACTTGTTTTTATGGGCAGCTAGGTGGTGCAGTAGATAAAGCACTGGGTTTGAAATCAGGAAGATTCATCTTCATGAATTCAAATCTGCCCTCAGATACCAGCTGAGTGACACTGGGAAACTAAAAGGGTATCATGAAGAATCAAATATGAGTTAAAAAAGATTCAACCCAACAACTTTTGTTCTTATAAGATTGAAAAAATTCCATATATATCTTAAAGATATATAGTGTCAGTCAGAGAAACTTTCTGCCAATATTTTCCCCCAGTTTATTTATGGATAACTTTTTGAATTTTATGTAATAAAATCATCCATTTTATTTTCTGTGATCTACTATATCTATTGTATAGTTCTTTACCTTTTCCTATGACTCTTATATTCAATTTCTTATTTGTTTCTGATGTCATTTTCTTTTATGTCAAAATCATCAATCCATTTAGAATTTATCTTGGTATGTTGTGTGAGATGTTGGCCTATACCTAATTTCTACTAAATTGCATTCCAGTTTTTTTTTTTCCTAGAAATTTTCGTCATAGTTAGTTTTTATCCTAGTAACTGGGGTCTGATTTTTTGTCTGTATAGTTGCAGAGACAGCTAAGTGGCACTGTGGATACAGCACTGGGCTTGGAATCTGAAGACATACATTCAAGCCCTGCCTCAGACACTGCCTAGTTGGATGACACTGGTGAAACCACTTAACCTCTGTTTCAGTTTACTTAACTGCAAGTGATTACTATTTACCTCTCTGAATTATTTTTAGGTTCAAATGAGTTTATATTTGTAAAGTGCTTAGCACAGTGTCTGGCACATAGTAGACACTTAATAAATTCTTGCTTGCTTCCTTTTTTCCTTATTAAACATTATACTATTTTGTCTTTTGCATATCATATACAGAAATTTTTCTATTGCCTCTGTTTTAACCAGTACTAAATCATTTTGAGAATGGTTACTTCATTATGTAGTTTGAAAACTTGTACTGTTAGGTCCCTTTGGCTTGCACTTTTTTCCATTACATCCCTTGGGATTCTTGAAATTGTTTTATTTTATGAATTTTATCCTTATTTTTTCCAGTCCCCATAAAGTAATCTGTTAATTTGATTGAAATGGAACTTAATAAATAAGCTTTTTTAGGTAAGTATTATCATTAAAATTATATTGGTATGACCTAACCAGAAACAATATTTCTTCAGTTATTTAGGTCTATTTATTACAGATTATTTCCTTTGTGTGTTGGTAAGTGCTTTCCAATATATTTTGTGTATTTTGTAGATATTTTGAAAGGTCTTTTTCCTTTCTGCTTGGTTTCTGCAATATAAAAAATGCTGGCTATTTATGTGGATTAATTTCATGTTTTTCAACTTCACCAGAATTGTTGTTTTCATTAATTTGTACTAGGATTATTTAAGTAAACCATTAAATGGTTACAAAATATGATACTTTTGTTTCCTTATATTTATTCCCTCAATAGATTTTTGTTCTATTCCTATAGTTAGCACTTCTAGTACTATTTCAATTATTAATGGTGATTATATTTATGTATACACTAGAGTTTTTGTGTATAAACAATATACATATAAACTCTGGTATATACATATGTAAAATATAATGTATATGTGTGTATATGTATATATATGTATAGATACACACATACATATATATATATACTTGCTTTATCCTTTTACTTGCTGGAAAAGACCCCTCCCCTCCAATTTATCCCCATTACATACAATATTGGTTTTTGGTTCTAGATAATATTTAAAATATTTAGGAAATGTTATTTCTATGGTTTGTATTTTTAAAATATAAAAATGATTATTGAATTTTGTCAAAAGCCTTTTTTGCATCCATTGATAAAATCAGGCGTTTTTTATTATATTTGTTATGAATAACTTCTATTATGTTTAACATTTTTCTAATATTGACCCACCTCTGATACAAACAAAACTTAATCATAGCTTACAATCTTTTAACATGTTTTAGCCATTTTATAATATTTTATTGAATTTTTTGTGCTAATGTTCATTAGGGATAGAAGTCTATAGTTTTCTTTCACTGCTTTTGCCTTTTTAGTTTAAGAATCAAGGTTAAATTTTTATCGCAATAAGAGATTAGAATTGTCCTTGCTTTGTTCTGTCTCTCCCCCTCTCAACAATTTATCACATGGGACTTAAACATTAACTATGTTATTAGGGAAAAGGGAATTTGAAAATACATTTTAAAAGACAGGAATACTAAGTACATCCTTTATACTCCATAATTCAATAAAAATAGTAGAAAGGAACATAAACAAGACAGAGACCTAAATGGAGACCCAATAAAAAATCCTAAATAATGAGTAAGTCAAAGAATAAGTCATAGAAACATTAATTATGTGAAGGGCATTGATAATTATGAGATAACACACCGAATTTATTTTGCATTATGACCAAGTTAGATTCATCCTAGTGATGCAAAGATGGTTCAACATTAGGAAAACAATGATCATTATCATATTAACAAGAAAGACATATAAAACTATGTAATTATTCCAAAAGATGCAAATAATAGTCTTTAGCAAGTACAAAATACGGATGTAGAGTAGAGGTAGCTTTTTAAAATATCATAAAAAGTTTCTATTTAAAACCAACACATACAATGGGGAAACACTAGAAGCTTTCCCAAAAATACAGGAACAAAGTAAGGATTCCTCTTCTCTCTATTATTGACATGTTTAGAAATCTTAGCAATAGTGATAAGACAATAGAAAGTAATTAAAGATATGAAAATAGATGAGGCAGCAATATTTGCTGATCATATGAGAGTTTATTTAGAAAATGTTAGGCATTAGATAAAATGCCTCCTTTGTTGAATGCAGACATCAGAAGGGGCTACCTGACTTTGATTCTAGCTGATTCCATGATTGGAGCAAGTCCAAACCAGTTTTGCCTACTGTACCTGGGGCAGAGTCTGATGTTCTGAGCATATGTCACCCATCCCCTTCTGCAGGTCTTCTCTATGGAATTTCAATTGTTATGCAAAACAACTTACGTAACAGCTTCTGGAGGTTGTGCCTGCTATGAGACTCCCTTCCTGTTGAAATATATCTAACCCTGATCCACTCTGCCCCTCTTGGCTACTTCAGTATTTTGTGTTTTTCAAGGCCCTGAAATGCAATTTCCTTTCCTTGATTAAAAAAATTATGCTTCCCCTTCCCCCTGTGTTGATAGTCTTTATTTCAGGTTGACACCTTTTCCTTTAACCTGTATTTTTTTTTTTGAGATGAGATGTAACTATTACTTAGCTCTGGGATAACCATGACTCTAATATACCCTTAATACCACTTAAAAACTTCTTTTGCCCTCCATTATCCCAACTACTCTCTATGATTCTTTTGACTTATTTACATGGCTAATTCATATGACTAAATCCCTGTTTGCTGCCCCATATTAAGGTATGAAGTCCTTAGTGAGGTTTTTCTAGATTAGGATATGGTGGTGTGATCCTCAGGGGCTCAGGTACATTTAATCTGTAATGAGCAGAATCCTTTCAAAGCCTTAATGCAAACAGAAATTTCCCTCACCTGTTCTCTGTAAGGTCTGTTATACAAATCAAAATTCCAGCTATTTCTCCCCCTTGTTTCCCTCTTTCCCCCCCCTCGACCCTGAAATTTCAAAGGACTTTGGCCCCACCTTGCCTTGGAACATTTTTTATCAAATAAAGCCAAGATATCACATTATTTGTGTTTAAAAGGTTGTTTTGTAATTGATCTCAAGTCATTTCATTTATGAATGTTTTAGGATCCTCACCTGGACTTCTTTTTTAATTTCCTCAAGGTACCTTATCTAGCATTTTAGTTAAATAGAGAAACAATTTACTTGTTGCAAACTAATCAGTCATAGGGATTTCCAGATTTATAAGTGGGCCATGAGAGACATCCTAAGAATAAAACTTATTTACTCTTCCAAAATTCCCTGAAGGAGTAAGACAAAGTACATATTTCTTTCTTCTCTAATAATTAAAAATGAGCTCCAATGAATATAAAGGAAATTTTTTTTGTTCTAAAATCTACTTTGAGATTTAAAGTGATTTGTAAATACTGTGCAGATGGCATTTAGTCAGATAATAGCCTGGGTCATTTTTCATCATCTTTCCAACCAGCTCTCATCTCAAAACTTTAATTAGCAAAGCTAATTCCCTACCCAATGCATATTTGCTGGAGATGCTTTGGAAATGCTTTTATTAGAATAGCTCAGAACAGCAACAACAAAAAAGAAGTAGCATAGGTAAATATTAACATATAGAGCCATCTAACCTCAGAAAGAAGGGACTAGGAAGAGTAACATTCTCCAATTGTTCTAGGGATTCTTCAAACTATCAAGGATATTTGCATTTCAGAAAAATGAGTAGTTACTAGAACAGCTACATCATCATAATAAATGTGCAGCCCTGGCACACAGTCATAGGACTTCATTTTCCTGGAAGTGGTAATTCACAATTGCCTGCTGCACCCAGATAACATTTTCTTGTTTATGGAAATCAAATTCTTCACATAATTTACTGATGTGGTAATTGCCATTTCTCATAATGAACAGTGGAGCACAGGGGTGTCTCGAACTGAACTTCTAATAACATTATCTATTATAGCATTTAAAAAAAAACCTTCCAAAGATGAGAATGATTTTAGTATGGCAGAATATTGCCAAGATGGTAAATAATATGTTCATATTTTTGAAAATAATCTGTTATACATGAGAAACATATTGACTATATTTTTGTAGAGTATTCTTTTCACTTTTTTAATGAAAGAAAGGCCTTGGCATGGTTAGTTAGAGATTTATTAAGTAGGAAAACAGTTGTAAATCCCACTTAAAAATTAATATATGTTCTAAGAGTCATAAGGAAATCTTTTGTAAGAGTTTTAGGCAGTTACAGTGTGTTTGGTTGGCCATTGTCAGGGAGAATGTGAACATTTCACAGTTTCCAATGTATAATCTAATACGTTATTTCTGATTGGAAGTATGGTTTTAGATCTTTTAATCCTGGACTCCTGTGCAGTATATAAATCGGCTATCAAGGGTGTGAATCTCATATTCTTGTTGTATTGATTGCCTAATAATTTCATCTCTAGTATCATTATTTTGTTCTATTGGACCAACTTAACCTGAAGTCAGTGCTTAAAAAAATCCCTCTCTAAATTACCGAAGCATCAAATCCCCTCTTCATGGGAAAGAAACATCTGCCTGGTAATTGGCATCATTATTTGTTTTTCATTGTTCCAGTCATTAGAACATGCTAGGAGTTCCAATTCACTTATTATCATGAAGGATTAGTTAGCATTCTATGCATTTTCTTTTTCATGTACTTAGGAAAATGAATATTAAGAATAAGCTGATAGTGGTTTACTATTTAGAGCACCTAATATCCTTTGATACATTCTTTACAATGCTGAGGAAATATCTTCACTTTCCAAGGAGTTTGTGTTTCAAGCATTATGCTCTTAAAATCCTAACATTATATTCTTTGCTTTGTACCTCATATTTATTTATTCCTTCATTAGTTTCTGTATACCTTATGAAATTAGAGCTCCTAAGGTAACTATTTTGGTTTCTCTTTTCTAAAAAGTTTTATGTTGCCTTGTAGATCTTACCTCCAGGCTCCATTTTTCTGTTGTGGTTACTTTTAGAAATATCAATTACTGCAGGTGATAGAGAGGGCAGAAGTATTACCCCATGGTAGGATTTGTTTTTAATGTTCCCGATTATGTAGTTCTTCACTATTCTTTATTCTACCCATGATCATTCTTTTCCATTTGCCATGGAATCTCCTTTCTGGGTCCATGCCCTCTCATTTTCTAAGTGTCAATTCCTCCAAGGTTCTCTTATTCCCCCTTTATTGAAAGTATGTCAGATTTCTCTAAGCATAAAATCACTACAGATTATGCCAATTTTAATATTTGCTTCTCCTATTACACAACATCTGTCTTACCTCTTGGGAGTGCTTACTGGAGCCTTTCTTCTGAAACAAGATTTCTTCTTTCCCCCCTCCATTTTTGCTTAATGTTTTTTCCCCCTCCAATTTTAATCTCTTCCTTTTTCTCTTTTGGGGTCTCTTTCAGGAGGTGATCGGTGAATTCTTTCAGTGATGATTTTATCCTCTGATTCTATGATATCAGGACAGTTCTCCTTAATAATTTCCTGGAATATGGTGTCTAGATTCTTTTTCTGGTCATGGCTTTCAGGCAGACAGACCAATGATTCTCAAATTTTCTCTCCTCGATCTGTTTTCTAGATCAGTTGTTTTTCCAATGAGGTATTTCCCATTTTCTTCTATTTTTTCATTCTTTTGATTTTGCTTGACTAATTCCTGGTGTCTCATGGATTCCTTATCTTCCAACTGACCAATTTTAATTTTTAAGGCATTGTTTTCTTCAGTGAGATTATGTACCTTTTTTTCCATTTGACCAAGTGAATTTTTTAAGGCATTGTTTTCTTCAATGAGATTGTACACCTTTTTTTCTATTTGGCCAAATGAATTTTTAAAGGCATTGTTTTCTTCAGTGAAATTATGGTGTTTTTTTTCCATTTGGCCAGTCAATTTTTGTGCTTCCTTTTCCAAGCTGCTGATTCTTTTTTCATAGTTTTCTTGTTTTGCTTTCATTTCTCTCCCCATTTTTTCTTCTATCTCTCTCAATTGATTTTTAAAATCCTCTTTGAGCTCTTCCAGGAAGGCTTTTTGTTCTTGAGACCAATTCACCTTCCCTTGTGAGGCTTCACATGTAGGTAATTTGAGGGTATTGTCCTCATCTGAGTTTGCATTGGCTTCTTCCCTATTGATACAGAAGCTCTTAATGGAGAGGGCTCTTTTTTGCTTCTTACTCATTATTGGAGCTTATTTATTTATTTTTTAAGTTGAGGTCTGCTCTGGGGCACCAGGGTCCCTGTTTTGGGCTTCTTGTGCAGGGGTATAGGTGCTGTGTGACAGGCTTTTTACTCTGAGGCCTTTATAGTGTGTGCAGTTCGCCCCCCTGCACTTCCTGTCTGAGTGCTCAGCCAGGTGCCCCATCCTAGCGCCCAATCCCACCTGACTGGTTCGTGGCCCTCCCGGCCGGTGCAGGTAGGTTTTTTCACTGTCCTTCTTGGCCACCAGATTTTTGAGCCAGGTTCCAGGGGCCTCAGTTGTTTGGCTGTGGCCCGCAGCTCCTGCTGACTTGCCCTGACCCCCTCGGTGCTGGGCTGCTGCTCTGAGCTGGGCCTCCCTTTTGCCCGAGTCAGACCAACCTTTTCCTGAAGTCTTCTAAATTATCTCTGGTTGGAAGACTGTGTCTCTCTGTCTCTTTGCAGGTTCTGTAGTTTTAGAATCTGTCCAGAGGCTTGATTTAATGTTCTTTTTGAGGGAACAGAAGGAGAGCTCAGGCAGCTTGCTGCTTCCTCTCCTCCATCTTGGCTCTGCTCCCCATACTTTATCTTTTATAAGAAGCTTTTCTTAATCATCTTGAACTCCTACACCTTCTCCCAAACTACATTATATTTCACTGCTTTATACACATTTGTATTTATTCATTTTATATTGTGCTATGCATTTTATATTTACCTATTATCTCCCCCCAGTAAAATGTAATATCCTTGTAAGTTGGGATTGTTTTATCCTTTGTCCTTATTTCCCCAGCTCCTAGTAGAGTACTTACCATATAGTAGGCACTTAATAAATAGTTCTTGATATATAATTCATTATTTAGGTAGAGGTGGGACTACATGATTTATGTTATCCCTTCTAACTCTAATATTCTAAAATCTTGAGAAATGTGTATATGTATGTATGTATGTGTGTGTGTATTGCTTACAGAAAAAACTCAAACATCTTAGCCTATTAGTCAAGGCCCTCTACCATGTGACTTCAGCAATTCTTTCCAAATTTATCCTGCATTACTTTTCAGGATGAATATTCTGTTCTTACCACCTACTTTATTTATTGCTCCCCAAACACACCATGTAAATTCTCTAGGTCTTTTCTCATGATGTTTCCACAAGCTAAAATACTCTACCTGCTCTTCTTCATATATTTACAACCTACTTATCCTTCAAAGGCCAGATCAAATCCCATTATTTTAGCCGATTTTCTTTCCTTTCTCTTTGCTCCTATAGGGTTTATTGTCAGTACTACTCATTTAGTAACACAGCAGGTACTTGGGTGATATAACATGTATTGCCTCCTAGTATATATGCTATCTTCTCAACTAAATTTCTTCATAGTTCATTTACTCTGACTCACTTGAGTCACCAAAGAAATGACATCTTGCAGCTATCTTGGATTCTGAATTGCCCTCCTAAATTCATCTTATCCCAATTGCTTATGCAAAAGCTTATCTCTTTAACCAGTATTATGCAGGCTATACTAAATGTTTGCCAATCCTGAAACAGCATAATCTCATTAAAAAATGAAGGTAATAAAAATACAAATGATAATGAAAGGAATAATAGTGGTGGGTATAATCAGGATCTAGCATGTTGCTGAAATAACTTGTGTTCAAAAAGTAGCATGCACAAAATGAGAAGAGCTGATTACTGATTAGAAATGAGAAAACCCATGCACACAGTGGTACCTTAGTTTACCTGAGATGCTAAGAGAATAAGAGAAAAGTCTCCAGCATATTAGGTAGATGATCTTTGGAGAACTTATTGGAAAATATGGGTAATAATCACTAAAGGGTTTACTAATCAAGTCAGTGATAGTATCTAAACTAATGAAGTCTTCCATGTTCAAAATAAGTCATATGACCTGTCATGTTGATTCCATTAAAAGCCAAGCATTAAACTGGAAGGAAGAAGAGTGCAATTAAATCCAAAGCTCTTTTTCTGCCACTGGGATGAGTTGTTTCCAGTGAAGGAAAACCCCCAAATTGTACAAAGGTGAATTTCGTGTAGAACATGATGGTGTGTAGGTATGGTTCCTAATACTGAGGCTTAGAAGAGTGGTGTCATGGCTATTGGGCCAAATAATTCATATTTGGAAGTATATCACCTATATAAATTCCGACTCATAGGACTATCTGGTTTCATAGACTCTTTATTGACCTTCTTTTTCCCTCCTCAATCCTGACATTCTCACATTGCTGTACCAGTCTATTTGATGTCCACTTTAATGACATTCCATTTCCCACCAATGTGACTTTTTTCCATGCTACGCCTCTATGTTTGGGATCCCACCCCTCCTCCTCTCATGTAATCAGTTAAAATACTACCTCCTAAAAGATGTCCCACTCAATTCTCTCAGTTGCTAGTGGGGAAACACTCCACCTCCAAAATTACTTTGTATTTTTTCTATGTACCTATTGTTTACTCCTTATAAAATGTAAGCTTCTTGAGGAAAAGGACTATTTTTACCCTCAATGCCTATGGTGATGCTAGGAACATATACTAATTGGCACTTAATATCTATTGAATTCGATGGAATTGAGGCATGGAACCATGAAAAGGATTGGTTGTGGAGTCAAATGACTTCTGTTCACATCTTGACTGTGATGCTTACTCCCTATAAGACCTGGGGCATGTAAGCCAATTAATCTTTCTGGACCTCTGTTTTCTACCTAGCCAGCCAAGGAGAATTAATACAACTTTTCCCCCTCTAAAATAGCCTGGAAATTCTAAAGAGAACTTAAACTAGTAGTTCTTGGAATCTGTTACATTTTGACTATTGATTATGAACACAAAACAATTAGAAGATGCTTCTTTGTCTTCAGATAGAAAAGAAGAGAGTTCTTTTGACCAGTGAATTTTAATCTTCTGAAAGGAGTAATGATAGTCATCATAAGACAACAATGAGAAAATATAAGGAAGATATGTGTAACAATTCGCATGTGAAATTCAAATACTTAGTTATCAATTTGGAATGAAGGGTGGGCACAGAGTAGTTTTTTTTAATCATTAGTGATAAAAAAAATTTGATAGGGGGCAGAATAATCTAGTAAATGAAGAAGTCATATACATCTTCCCCTATATGACTACGGTTAGTTTAGCTCATACCAGGGGAATTTTTGGTTGTGTTTATATCACCTACATTTTATTTAATTGTGGATATTTTGACTGGCAAATGATATACTTTGATTTTGTTCTTTAACAGAAGTAATCAATATCTTTTCAGGCACATGCTTCTAGAGATTTGGTGATACAAACCAGTTGTACATGTAAAGAAGTCTGAATTTTCACATGCTCATGAGAAGATATTTCAGCAAATCTGGGCATACTTCTTTTTTGGAGGTGAATGCTATAACTTTATTTATTGGAATAAAATTATAATTTCTGTGACAGAATAGAATGATATCATCTAAATTTTTTATCCTAATATACTACTAATAATTGACATCTATATAGTGCTTTAAAATTTCCAAAGCAGTTTGGAAATAAGAGCCAAAAGGCTCTCATTTGAGCCTTTTAACAAGCCTATGAAGTAGGTACATTTCATTTACAGAAAGACTGAATAACTTGCCCTTGATCACACAAGCAGTTAGAGAAAGGATTTGAAACTGGTCTTCCCAACTCTTGTCTTGTGCTCTATAGAATTTGTGATAGTTGGTAAGTGTTGTTGAGTTGAACCACAAATGAAATAGATCACTCATGTTGACATATTTATACATTTTCCACTAATGAAATGCCATGAGATGGGATATTGAGAATAGAATACCCTACAAAATAAGCATACTCACTCCAAATGGTTTTGTTGGTTCTTTTTGACCACTTCAAGAAATACCCCAAATGCATATTTTATAATGTAGCATGCAGGTCTATAAAATTTAGTGCCAGATATGAAAAATATCTGTTTTAGGAAATATTTCACAACTTAAAGGAGTCATTAACCCCTTTATATAAAACATACTCTATAGCTATTTTTCATTCTGACATGACCTAAGTCATATGATTTATGACTATTAATAATACTGAGTGCTTTTGAAGAGGCACAGGTAAATACTTCTAGTATTACCTAATTTATTAATAAGCACTCATATGGACAGAAAAACTAACAGCTGTTTTGTTTCCTCTCTTGCATACTGTTAAATTAGATCTTCAATATTTAGACTTAGAACAGATCAAAGTTTAGGAAGCATTAACCTAATCCGTTGAACAAACTGGTGCCTATAGTCTCCGAAGCAGTTTTGAGGGAAATGAAATCATATGGAAGTCGCCATGAAATTTGGGAAAGTCATCTTGAAATGGAATTATGCTGATGATGGCTTAAGCTGCCGCATAGGGTGATGATGAGGGTCAAGAGGAATGGTAAGAAAGTGACATCCTTTTTTATCCTTTTTTAATCTAAAAGGAATTTCTCTGTGGTTCTGAAACACTCTGAAGTAAAACAAGACTCAGTGGAAAAGCTTATTTAATCATTATTTTAATTCATACTTGAAGGGAATTTGCTGTTGGCCAATATGTTACTCATAAACAGATAGCATGTATTTCATTCCTTTATGTACTTTGAAAATTCTGATGACAACTGTAAGTCCCATATCATCCATTACCTTTCATTCTCATCTCTATGAGAATGACAATAAAAAGTAATACCATTTTTAAAGTGTAGGAAACAGCAGAAATCACCAAGTATCTTAGTTTTCTCTCTGTATGCCTCTCTGTCCCCATTTTATCTTCTCTTTCTGTGTCTGCCTCTCTGCCTGGCAGTCATATAGAAAGGAAAAGTCATGTTAGGAGGTGGCTGGGTGGAAAAGTACTGTGATGAAAAGGTTAGTTCAATTCTTCAACTCACTGGCACCCCATAGATATTTAGATGCAATGCACTGCATTAGGAAAAAAAGCCTTTGAATTCAGAGACAGAACACCTTTGTGCAAATCCAAAGTATGACCTTCGCATGACCTTGGTGTGACCTTGGTATCATCACTTCACCTTTATAGATATCATCTGCAAAATAAAAAAGGTTGGGCCAGATGAACTATAAGGTACTCTCCAACTTCAAATTGTATAATCTTAGGAAATTTGCTTCTCTATTTTAAAGTTTTCTTAATGTCTGATGATCAGTTCAGGCTCAAGTTGAGAAATAATATTCTAGAAATAGGGGTTCAAATTTTCTAGACTTGTTCCTCAGATTTTACTCTGTCTTCCTATTATGCTTATAGGTTTGTGTTTTTTTTTAAATTATAGTTACTTGATTAATTTGCTATCCACAACTGAACATGGCATTCCACATACAATCTGACCATTTAATGTCAATCAAGGAGCATTTGACTCTTAAAAAAATCTCTGTTAGATTTGTCTTTGTCTAAAAGAGGTAAATTGTAGTCCCTACCTGTTATAGTTTTGCTGTTTATTTATCTCCATAATGCATTTAGGTTTGCCTTTAAGAAATTAGATGCTGTGATACTTTTTAGCATAATGTAGTTTCCTTGTTTATTTCTTTCAATGATTTTTTTTTTGCTTTTTTCTTGTCTGAGATCATGATTTCTACCTCTGCTTTTGAGAAATTTTAGCTTAAGCCTAATAGATTTGACTGTTATGTGATTCTTTTATATTCTAATACCTAATGACACCACTCCATTCAAATGTACAGTTATGATCATTAATTATGTATTTTCCTCCATTCCAATATCCTTAATTTATATCTCTATCTATCTATATCTCTATCTATCTATCATCTATCCATCTCTCTATCTATATCTTCACTTTCACAACATGTCCTTACTAAGAAGAGGGTTTTGAGAGTGGCATGTGCTCAGGAATAGTATCTCTGTTCTCTGTTCCTCTTTTCTTCTTCTTGCCCAAATTCTTACCCTTTCTTTTTTTCCTATTCAAAATTCCTATTCAGAACCCACCTTTCAAGATTAGAATCTATTTGGTTTATTAGTAATCCCTTTCTAAATACGCTTTCTCTCTTATTTAATCCCTCTCCCCTGTCCCTTGTTTACCTGTTAAGTTGAATGTATTTGTATAGCAAACTGTATATATGTGTTATACTTTCCTTTGACCAGTTCAGACAAAAATGAAGTTCAAGTTATCTTAGTCCTCCCTACCTCACTCATTGTTTCCATAGTCTTCTGGTAGCACACATGTATAGATATTCTGTTCCCTTACATTCCTCTTTCTTCCCTAGTGTGTTGCTTTTTTTCTTTTTTTCTCCTTTATTTTTAAGGTAATTAAAACATACCACATTAAAACAAACCACTCCTAGGTCCTCTTTTTTATGTGTATAATTGTTTCTATGACCTTTGAAAGCATCAGGGTTCTGAGGATTCATTTATATAATCTTACCATATAAGAATGAAAACACTTCATCTTTGTACAGTTTTTTTTTCAGAATTCTCACTCATATTTACATTTTTCTCTTAACTTCTCTGTTTATATTTCAAAGTTTTTACTTAGCTTTAATATTTTCAGTTACTTGAGTATCATTATTCACATTTTGTAGCAACTTGTTAATTCTCCTTCCAAGTCTCTCTCTACACAGTTCTCATTTCTTTTCCAAACTTTGTTATAGAGCTTTTCAGTTTTCTAATTCTTGTTTCATTGCTTCTAAAAAGTCAAGTTGACTTTATGGCCAAGTTGTGTTTTGCTCTGAGGTCTTGTTTGCAAATTTTTTAATTTTATTCCTTCTTCTGAATTTTTGTCTTGGGTACCACAGCTCCAAAATCTCTAGTTACTGATGTTCCTTTGTTTTTTCCCCTCCTTCCTCCAGCTTTACTTCACAAATTAGTACTTTGAACTATGCCCAGGATCTGTGCATTTCTGGGGAGAATCTTAGACTTCAGTCTTAGATTGTCTTAATCTGTATTAACTAAGTCTTGCTGAGTGGTCTATCAAGGGAGGAATTCAAGGGTGACTCAATTTAAGAAAGTATAAACTTTACTTTAGTTTTAAGTATGTCCTAGGACATGGTCTGATTGGTGCCTTCCTGGCATGAAATTTTCAGGCTCCCAAACTTGTTTTTTTGTTTGTTTTTTGTTTTTGGTGAGGCAGTTGGGGTTAAGTGACTTGCCCAGGGTCACACAGCTAGTAAGTGTTAAGTGTCGGAGGCCGGATTTGAACTCAGGTACTCCTGAATCCAGGGCCTGTGCATTATCCACTGCGCCATCTAGCTGCCCCCAGGCTCCCAAACTTGTAATGGATCAGGGCAATATAAATGCATTTTTGCCCTTGGTTAAACTCCAGTAAGCAGTTTCTGTCCCAGCCCCTGTTAGCTATCTGAAAGACTGTACATTCAGAAAAAAACCAAAACATATAGTAGGTGCATCTTGTATCAGACCTTTCTGACTGAGTTACACAATTTCTGGTCTGATCCTAGGTATTTGGGATGAATTTGTGATCCTGTTCCAAGGTCACAAAAATATATTTGTATACCCACAAGTGGCTCACAATACCTGTTCTGATTAATCAGCTGTTGATTTCATCTTCAATCCAAACTGGGTCCATGATGCTAATCTTGGCTCAAAGTAACACAGTTACTGGCTCAATTCTCTTTTAGTTTCCTACCTGTATACAGGTATAGGCCCCAGACCAGTTTTAGTGCTCAGAGCTCTATTAAAGCTTTCATAGCTAAACTGTTTCCTCAGTTCCCTTGAACATCTGGCTTTCTTTCTTTATTGACCTGGTCTGGAAAAGTGATTCACTGAGATTTCTCCTTCATCATTTTTATTATCATCTGATTAGTACTATTCCTCAATCTTTGTTGGAGTAGTTTGTGGAGAAAGTTGGACTTTACTGCTTATTCCTGCTCTACTATCTTAGCTAGTATCCCTAAATATCATTTCCATGCTTTATTAAGTTAATGTTCTTTTGTTAAAGCTGGCATAGTGTATGAGTGTCTCATTTTATTCTAATTCTGAACCTGAACCAATAGATTTCCCCAAGTCAGGGCCAGCCCACAATATATATTTTTGATTCAGAGGATTAAGATACCCAGAATATTTTCAGTAGGTAACAAGTATTTGGGAATTGAATCATTTCTGCGGAGTACAATAATATGATCAGTGGCATTCTAAAAATGAATCTTTCCTCAGAATCAATTGCATATGATGCTGTAATTAGACTGTCAGAATAAAGCAGTATGTCTGCTATGCCTTGGGATAACACAATAAAATACAGCCCTCAGCTGTGTTTGAAAATGATTTCTGAGTCATTGCATTTCATTAACTTCCTACTTATTGTTCTTTAGCAACATTTCCTCAACTTTGAGAAATGGCTCCTTTCTCCAATGTTTAAGTTTTAGCTTAGGGTTTCTTATGAAGACATTTTTGATGGCCTATTTTAATAGAAAAAGGTATTTTGTTGCTCTCAGACTTCATGTCAAACTTTTAATTATATCAGTACTTAGGATGAATTCTCTCTTTTGAGAAGGCAGAGGAAACAGCTTTTTCTTCAGATTGTATTCCATTTGAATAAAGCTATGAAGAAAACAATATTTTATCTTTTGTATCTTGGCCAAAATGTGTACATGCTTAAAATATTCAGAATGCTCAACACATGTATTAGACTGTCAGCTTACTTCTGGCCCTGATGCTAGTAATATACATATATCAAGATCTAGCTTAACTATGATATAGCAATCATCATTCAAAGAATTAAAAATTCTTAGCTATTTTCTTCTTCTCAAACGCATTTTGATTTATGTAAAAAAGAAATTTTAAAAGTATTCAATAGGGGCAGCTAGGTGGTACAGTGGATAGAGCACGGGCCCTGGAGTCAGGAGTACCTGAGGTCAAATCTGGCCTCAGACACTTAACACTTACTAACTGTGTGACCCTGGGCAAGTCACTTAACCCCAATTGCCTCACTTAAAAAAAAATAAATTCAATAGAGAGTAAAGGTTCTATCATCCCATCTATTTCAAAAGAAAAAAGAAATAATATCTGAGAGGAAGGGAAGCAGTATTAGTTTAATAAAAACTTAGGTCATCAATATTGAAGTTTTTAAGCTCAATTGAATAAAACCCTTTTTAAGGAAATATTTTCCATTTTTGTAAAGGGAAAAAATGTAACTTTGAAACACACATGCATATATAATCTCTCTATATACATATATATGTACATAGAGAGAGAAGCAAAAGAGAAAAAAATAATTCTAAGCTTTACAAGACACTTGAATACATCATCAGACTTGATCCTCATAACAGTGCCGAGTAGCTTCCTTAGGCTTTGTTATCAAACATTTTACATATATAAAAACTAACTTTAAGTGATTTGCTCATAGTCACAAAGCTAGAAAATGTTGAAGTTGAAATTTTTGTACCAATTAATCCTAACCCTTGAGCATCCATTCTCTCATTCTTTTAGTTTTAATGTAGTGTTGACTTGTGTTACAGAATCTCTGTGTGATGATACCAAGGTAGTTTAGTAGCTGATAAAAAAAAAAAATCATAGATCATTCTATTACCTATACCCTGCACTTTGGCTTATAGCCAACTGAAATCATGGCTACATATTTATCCCTGCTTTCTCTCTGTCCTTGTCTCCTGTGAATCATCAAATACCTGTATTGATTTTCCTCTTTCCTGTTTCACAGCTGCTGCCTTCTACAGTTTTTGGGTTAGCTGCTGTACCTGAATACCTCCATTTAGTTTAAAGCCATTGTATCAGATTAGCCAGTCTTGAGTTATTTTTTTTTAAGCAACATTATTTCTGACCTTCATTAGGTATTCTCTAGTTCTGGCAAAGATTTAGTCTTTCTTTTATTTTGTGCCGTGACAAGCAATCCAAATCTCATTGTATTAACATATTCTCTGAACTAGCTATTTACTTCTCACATCCTATTTCTTATCTAATATCCAAATCTTATCTAAGGTCCTTACTATTAGTTGACAGAAATGATGGAACACTCTACCCAGGGCTCTCAGAATATGTAGATATATTTTCCAGGTTTCTTCAAGCAGTATAATTTGTTGCTAAGCAGATCACTATTTATGGGAAACAGGCCAGAGGGTTCATAGCTCTTGAGAAATTGCCAACAATATAAGATACTTCTTAACTCTAAATGACAGGTCACCATGTGATCATCGCTGTACTTGTCAGCAGGTGCAGTTCAACAGAATGACATTTGCTTCCTTTTTGAAGCCAGTCATAGTGATCATTGCTCTCGGTGGCATCTATGATAGATAAGGAGGAGAACACTGCTAAGTAAGGAGAAAGATGGGCTATTTCTCATGAATACTCTAGGTTTTAAGAAATCATATTTCAAAGATTAATATTTTAGTGACATAGTCATAATTGATTGTGTTGAAGATGTAAAGAGGAAGGTGTTTAAAGATATGGATATAGCTGCATTGAGCTTATCAATCAACTCAGATTTTAAAAGTTCATGAATAAAATTGAATTAAGAGCTAGTAACTAAGAATAAATAAAAAAAGAGAAAGGTCCTTAAGGAGGGTGTCAGGAAGGTAAAACCTAAGCCAAAGCTTATGATAAATGCTTACATTAAAGGATTCATAATTTAATCAGCGTGTATATTCATGATCACACCTTCAAACCTTCTAATCCTTCTCAGTTAATAGGGATCATAAAGTCAAAGCAAGAAGCATTTATTTAGGACTGACTGTTCCAAGTTCTATGCTAATCATTGGATATATAAAGAAAGAAAAAAAAAATCTTGCCCTCAAAAACTGTGCATTCTAGCGAGGGTATACAACATGCAAACAATTGTGTACATTCAGGGTACATACCAGGTTAATTGCAGGTAATCTCAGAAGGAAGGCACTAGCATTGAGGAAAATGAGGAAATGATTCTTGCAGAAGGTGGGATTTTAAATGACTTGAAGGAAAACAAAAAAGCCATGTGATTACATAAATAGAGAGCACATTCCAGGCTTGAGGAAGAGCCAGTGAAAAGGCATTAAGTTGGGAGGTGGTTTGTTTTCAAGATGCCCAGTGTTTCAGGATCTCACAATATATCAGTGAGTCAACAAACATTTTCTATGTGACTACTACGCTAAGTATTGAAGCTCTGGGAATACAAACACAAAATACAAATACAAAAGAAAGACATTTTCTACCCTCAAAGAGATTACAATCTAATGGGGAAGAAAAGAAAAAACCTAAAAGGTGGCTGAAAATGGAAGAAGGGAAGTATATGGTGAATGAAGTACAGAGTAGTACAGCCTAATAAGAAATGAAATTTGTGAAGAAAAAATAGTGTAAGAAAATTTTAAAGGTAGAAAGTGACAAGGATGTGCAGGACTTTAAAAGTCTAACAGAAAATTTCACAAAAATCATTTGGTTTAAATATCTTCTAATCAAATCCTTTCTTCTCTTTAATTTTTTAAAAATGAGGAAATTGAGGCCCAGAGAGATTTTATGAACTGCCTAAAAAAGTAGTAAGTAGTAGAGTTAAATTTTGAGTCAAGTTCCTCTGATTCTAAATCTGGGATTCTTTCTACTATACCAAACTGCTTAGACATAGATTTGAGCACATATCTTCCCACATATCTTGCTTAGGAGAATCTTCTCAACACAATGGAGAGCTTCCTCTTTAAAACAAACGAACAAACAGCAAACAAAACTTGTAGTTGCCCCACAGTATATTCTGAATGTCTTTCTATTGTCTACCTTACTACATGATAGATCCATCTTCTTTCCCAGTTATAGATGTATTATTAGATGCCGTCTTTTATATTGTCACAGGGGAAATCAGTGTTGGGGGTGCTTAGGTATTCCTCTTTAAAGAATTACAACTGGGGCAGCTCGGTGGTGCAGTGGATAGAGCACCGGCCCTGGAGTCAGGAGGACCTGAGTTCAAATGCAGCCTCAGACACTTACCAGCTGTGTGACGCTGGGCAAGTCACTTAACCCCAATTGCTTCACTAAAAAATAAAAAAAAGAATTATAACTCTCACACACAATCTGATTAGAATAAAATGGTCTTTTATTTGGGCACTAGAGAAGGTGACCAAGAAGGAAGACTTCCCTCTTGGGAAGAGATGGCTTAGGGACAGACATCTTTTCTCCTTCCCTCCAATGGAGGGGAGGTTAAAGCTTTTATAGAGGGTAGATGGGGTGACAGGCCACTTGACAATTGAAAGTTCCCTTTGGGGAGGGGGAAAGCTTGAATGAGGGGTGGGATGGGAAAAGCTTGAATGAGGGGTGGTGGTCCTGACTTCTGGAGTTATCTCTGTCCCCTGGCACTGATCAGGCTGTAGCCATGCCTAATTGCCTTATCTCCCTTCTTTATTTTATTTTATTTTTTTTTAGTGAGGCAATTGGGGTTAAGTGACTTGCCCAGGCTCACACAGCTAGTAAGTGTTAAGTGTCTGAGGCTGGATTTGAACTCAGGTCCTCCTGAATCCAGGGCCAGTGCTTTATCCACTGCGCCACCTAGCTGCCTCTCCCTTAATTCTTAGCTAAGTCCTTCATTTAGCTTAACTTCTCAAGGAGAGTTACCCCAGACCTATAGAAATATCATTTATTGCATTCAGATCATTGTTGGCAATATGTTGAGGCCTACTTATGCCAATTATGTTTTCTATAACCCTTTGAATTCACTTGTATTTTTATTCACTTGAATATTGGTGCCTTTTGGTTCATAAATATTTATCATCACTAGGAGAATACTGGTGTTAAAGAGATGAACCTTTGAAGCAATGAGAAGTTTGGACTTATTGAAAATCCTCACCATTCCCATATGCAATTCAACCCAATATCCTCATATATTGATTGACCCATTAAATATAAATGCTAGATAATAAAGGGTTTTAAAAAGCTATTTGCCAGCTAAGAGAAAGATTAAGGAAAGTCTATCCACAAAGCCACATTTGGCATGACGTGGAAGATGATAAACATTAGAGAAAAGACAGAATTATTCTTGTTTTTGAATGAATGAATGAATGAATAAAGCATTTAATAAGCACTTACTATATACAAAGTATTTTCATGAGCACTGGAGATATAAATAAGATAGAAACAGGAAAGTAGTATAATACTGTAAACTGCTAAAATTACCCTCGGGCACCCCAAACGGCCGCCCCTCCCCCAGCGTGACTGCCCTCCCTGGAACCGTCCCAGGCACTTAAGCCTTGCATGCCATGCCCAGCCCAGGCCCTGCTCAGCAGGGAGGTGCATGAAGAGCCTCAGGCAGGTGCCAGCTTCCTCTGCCCAGCACAAGCTCTCCATACAGCCTGGGGGAGCCAGTCAATTAGCTTGGTGTGTGTGTGGGCTTGGCCCTGGGTTCCCAATGAGAGAGATCTTTTATATACCAGGGAAGTTAGACAGTGAGGGGGATGTTACAGAGACAGAGAAAGGAGCCGAGCAGTGAAAGGAGAAGAGTGAGAGGGAGGAAGAGTGAAGGGAGGTAGTAAAGAGGAGTGGCGGTTGGTCAGTAGGGGAAGAGTGAAGCAAGGGAGCTGAGAAGGAAAGAGGCTGCTGATGAGAAAAGAAGAAGAGGTTTCCAGTGAATTAGTGGGGGCGGCTGATAGTGAAAAGGGTTGGTTGATGGTAAGAGAGAGGTTGCAGAGGACTGAAGGAAAGATGTAGAGAGAGGTGTGGCTGCAGCAGCAGAGTGGCCAGACACACCCAAAGGCGAAAGACGTGGGAGGAGATTTCACAGCAGCAGGTAGAAAGTTAAAATGCAGTCAGGTCTTATTATCCTACTTCTATTCTTATTTCTAAATTGGTTCACCTCAATAAACCCCGTTTTTTGTTTAATTGAAAAAAGGCTTTTGCTTATCAGTCTGGGAGGCAGTGGGGGAGGGGGAGCCTCCCTATTGGCTCTTCCTATATTAAATTAAACCCTTTACAGATTGGGTTCAGCTATAGTTTTTCAGATAGCTTATAGTTATAATTTTTCAGCTAACAACCTATAGCCCTACAGTCAGATGTTGAACCAGGTAATTACAGCTAAGGCAGTTATAGAAATTTTATGATACCTATTCTTGAGGAGCTCATATTTTAATTGTGGAGATAGCACACACTGGAGAGTTCAGTTGTAAATCAGATGGTTTGAATTGGTCCCTGGCATGTGGTGGTAAAGCAGATAGGCAAAGTCTCTTCTTTATTTCCATTTCCACTGATAAAATGATATGTTTCTTATTCTATACAATTCGACAGTTCCACGGACTTCAGTGGCAAGAACTTCCTTTCTTGCTTGGCTCTTTAGTCACTATACCTGTACCTGTAGCCTATATTTGCACCTATAGGTACAATTTCCAGGTTACATTTGCTCAGGATGATAACTAGGGCACTGGGATGAAATCGTGCTATTCCCAAGGCTTTGGGGTTCAAGGTATTGGACTGTGGCCATAAGGATCTATGGAAAGATAGTGGTCAAGATGATAGTATCAGTTTGTCTTGAATGGTACATATCACCTCCTATCTCTCCTTCAGGGTATCTTGATGCTTCAGCTAGGCTAGCTCACCTGCCCTGTAAGTCACAATTGGTTGGTTGGTGGTGGGGCTAGCCAGCCCCTTTTCCACAGGGGTTACTTCCTTGAATGATGGCTATTAGAGCTGGGCTGAAAGTAGGTACAGTGGTCTGGGAGGTGCTGCCACTCCCAAGGCTCTCACATTTATCTGACTGTTGGTGGCATTGATGGATGGTAGGCCCATTATACACAATGGTTTCTCTTGTCAGTGATTTCAGGGATAGAAGTAAGTCTGATTGTTTAGGTATTGCTGTTATTCTAGGATCTTTGGGTTCAGGGTCCTGGGCTGTGTCCATCAGAATCTTAAGGAGATAGTAGAAAGGGAATAATCGTGGTAGTGTAACTTGTCTGGCAAGATATGAGAGAGAGAGAGAGAGAGAGAGAGAGAGAGAGAGAGAGAGAGAGACTATAGTTTTATTCTTTTGATTAAGGTGTTCATAATGGGGGCTTCTGTAGTTTGATGTAAAAGGGTCTGTCCACACAGATGTATCAGATGTAGACCTGGAGAGTCCAGCCCTAGCACACATATCTTCTGGTCATTAGGAGTGTATAACCATTTAACCAACCAACCTGATCTGAAACAAACTCATGTTTGCATACTATCCACTGAGTAATATAGTAGTAAATTCATTAGTTCCATTCAATTCAATTCTACCTAATATGTGACAAGCAATGTCCTAGGTTATGACTCTTATGATCAACTCAAACAATCAAAGAGACCTTTGGTCTTGAAAAAAGTTAAATGTACCACTTGAACATTCATACTTTTCTTCTATTTCATACCAATATTTTATCCCTTTCGCCAAAGCAGATCTGCAAATTCTTTTCAATTTAGAATTTTAAAAAGCTGCCATGGCACTGAGAGTTTAAGTGGCCTGAGGTGATCACTCAAACAGAATATGTTGGATGGAAGTCTTATATCCAAGTCATCTTGACTCCAAGATATGTGACCTAGCCATTGTACCTGGTGATTAAAAAGAAGCCAGCTACTCATTAGCTGGAAAACTCTAGGCTCATATTTGGAAATGAAGAAACTTTATATTTTCAGGGAAAGATTTTTGTGTTGAAATTACTTCTTGCAAATGAGCAATGTTTTGCATATTTCTTACATCTTAGCCTCATTGTTGAGGGTAAAGAAAGAAAAACTTAATAGGTCTACAATTACTTTGACACCATTAAAATGTGTTGAGGCAAATAGTATATTAATGATTGAAAATCTGATTTCTTTACTTGGAATTAACATTTTATTCCCTCTAAATTAAAGGGTGGTACAGTGGAAATCATTCTGTATTTGAAGTCAGCATACTTCAATTTAAATCTGAATTCTGCTGTTTGCTACCTGAGTGACATTGGGCAAATTATTTAACCTCTCTGGGTTTCAATTGCTTTTCTGTAAAATGAAGGAGTTCAACTATATGGTCTCAGATGTCTCTTCTTTCCCCAACTCTATTATCGTAAGTCTCAAAGTACATAGTACAAGAAAGAGCAGATCCTCTGAGGCACTACCAAAGAATGGTGCTGATCACATAACAGCTGCTCATTAGGGGCCTACTGAGTTGAATCAAAGATTTAACATACCTTCAAACTGATGAAATTCAATGAGTAACAAAAGAATTTCTGATAGAATACAAACTCTTTGAAAACTAAGAATTTTATTTTCTCTCTCTGTTCCTTGTACCTAAATAGTGCCTTGTACATAGTAGGTGCTTAAAACATGCCTGTTGAATTGATGCCACGAAAGGAATGAAACAGGGAAAACACTGAATAAAACATTAATAGTTATAACGACATATTCAGTATTTCTTTGCTCAAGCATATAGTAATAGACATTTTGTAAAGGACCAATTTTCCTCAAGCAGTCAAGCAACAATATTACTTGGTAAAAACTCTTAGTCTGAACTTGTAAAGGTATCAAATATACACCTGGCCAGCCTAAGATCAAATCTTGTAAAGCAAAGGAACATCCAGGGAATTTCTCTTTTTGCAATCTATCTTTGTTTGGGGTATATCTAGACAATCAATACTACTTTGTCAGGTGGCAGCTTACTTGACCACTGGCACCTTACTAACTTGAGAATAAAAATTTTTCAAAAATAACTGAAAGTATCAAATAAGAACATTTGAGGAGAAACATTAAAACCCAATGCAAGTATTCTTACAAATGATTTATCAATACTTATTTAATATTAAATGCTTTCCTCTCTTCTGGATAAGCAATCTCTCTATATAACTGAGCTCTCAATGATGATGTTGTTGATAATGATGATAACTAATATTTATGGAGTATTTTAATGTTTTCAAAACATTTCAAAACATTTTATTTGTATCACTTCACTTGTTCCTCATAGCAGTCTTATAATACATGTTCCATTATTAGTCACATTTTACATTTGAGGAAATTGAGGCTGAAAAAGGTTAAGTGATATGCCCAGTCACATAGCTACTAAATATCTGAAGAGGATTTGAACACATTTTCCTGAATTGAAGCCCAGAATTCCATGCACTGTACCTTCTATATATAAAAGTAAATGAACATTAAAACACACTCATATCATCGTCAAGCAACTCTTGTCAAAAATTTACTAATTTGCTTTTTACCTTAGGTACCTTGATATATGAGGCTTACTTAAAAGATTTTGCTTGTTTGTTTTTATCAGATCTAAGATTTCATTAGTTTGGGGAACTTCTGGTTGGGAAAACTTTCTACCAATGCAGTTGAGCACCTGGTCTGTAATTTATAATCTTAGAGATTTTCTTGGTTTGCTGAAAAGTTAAAATGATGTGCCCAGAATCACAGAGCCATTATATCTTTGAAACCATACTTTAATCCAGATCTTCCTGGCTCCATGAATGGCTCTCTATGGATTATATCTTGCTTCCTCTCAACATTGGCATAGATTGCCTTGGGAGGTAGTGAATTATTTACTTGAGATCTAGCATGGGCTAGGAAATGACTCAATGATATTATAAAGAGGATACTCAGTCAGGTACAGCAATATACAATGTGCCAGGCTAGTGTTAAGAATGCTAAAATCAAATCAAATAGTCCCTTCTATTGAGTTTTTATTCTATTTTTATTGTTTATTATTAATTTCACAGTCACTCTATCAAATCCCATAGAGGATTTGATATCCCTAATTTTGCATCTCAAGGAGCTTCAATATTTATGTTGGTCATATGAAACTGAAGGAAGCAGGTCACACAACTCTATGTAACCAACTTCAAGGTCTGGAAAGGGTTGTTTGTGGATTTTCGGTCTTTCCAAACCTCATGTAGCTCTTCCAAATCCTCCTGTGATGAAATAATGAGATTTAGCAGATACTCAAAAACCCACCTGGAGATTAATCTATACTGATTGAATCAAGTGAGAGTGATTGACTGCTGATTAAGCCTACTTCAAGTTAACTGGATTGTAATCACACCTGGCTAGCCCTTAAGTAAGTATTGTTCTCACAAGCTAGACTGTGAACTTAACTTGAGAACACCTTTAAAGCCAATGGATTTGGATGATGACAACCAATCAGCTTGAAGCAGTGTGTAAGGACCGCCTCTGTTCCAGACCTATAAAAAGCTTCCACAATGAGGTTGCTGGAGAGTTCCTGATTAAAGCAGGCTCATGGAGGAGGACTTCAGGAAGAGCCCAACAAGGCTGGAACTCTAGGCTAGGTAGGACTTCTTTTTCTTAACTTTATGAACTCCTTGTGAATACCTCTATGCTTTAATAAATGTTTAATGCCCAAAGGCTGGTGCTGAAGCTTCTAATTTAAGGTGACCACAATTTAGATTTTAAACATCACACTCCCATCACAACCTTTCTACAACCTTGTAACAATAAGCCCATAGAAGTTGACTTCAACTTTTATCTTTCTTCTTGCTTATGCTGATCACCTCATAATTTCTTCAGAACAGAGTTGCCTAGGAGTAAAGGTATAACAATCATAAGAGAGGTCTGGGCTTTGACCTGGGATGATAATAATTCAAGGGTTGGGGGTGGGTACACTTCCTTTTCTTGACAGCCATTGTCTACATACCTTACCTAAGGGCCCTCCGCCAACATTGGCCAACATGGCTCAATTATTGAAGTATTGCTTCACCTTCTCTTTTCCACCTAGATGGAGGTAACATTAAGATTTTAGGGCCCAGACCACCACCACTCATAGTGGGACCCTTTTTCATGGTTTGATTGTCTTCTATACTCTTGCTGCTCAACCTCATTATGAATTAGCTCCAGGATTAAAAATTCCCAAATTGTAGTTCTGTCTAGGAGATATGCTCGGTGAAACCACAACTACTTCTACTGCTACTAAAACGTTTATTGAGGTTCAGAGATTGGATTGTAGTCATTGAAATGTGGCTGAGCCACTTAATGATGTTTGGGGCAAATGATATAATCTTTATGGACTTCAATTTCCTCATCTGAACAATGAGGAAGTAAGACTGGATGACCTCTAAAATCCTGTCCAGCTCTAGATCTATGATTCTATAATCTTTTGTCCTCTCTATTGACTCAGATATAGTCCACAAGACGAGATGTATCCCATTCCTCAATTCTTTTTCCACTAAGAGTAAATGTGTATGCATGCAAATATGTTAGTTTAATGCATCATAAATAATATCTTGATATATAAAGAATCACAAACAGTAACTAAACACTAACACATGCAATGTAAAATAAAACACATCCTAAACATTGGAACAGAAAGATATGTCAATCATCACATACCCCCAAAACTAAACTCAAATCTCAACCCTTAGCTCAGAGAGGTTACTTGGTTAATTGGCATAAGGACAATACATGGGAACCAGTGTATAACCTGCAGATTCCAAAATCTTTAAAGATCTTTCACCACCAAAAATTTACAAAGACATAGGCTTGAGCTCCAGGGAGATAAGGCATTCTGGGAAGAGGGATGATGATTGAATTTCCTCCAACAATTTACTCTTACATTGTAATAGTAATTAAAGAATTTTAGTTATGGTATGCCATGTTTTATTTGTAATGTTATTCAATAAGTACTGACAGAGAAAAAATCTTGCTTTAGACATTTACTAATGTTGTAACTCTGGACAAGTCATTTAGCCTCCATTGCCATCAGTTTTCTCCTTCTCTAAAATGGAGATAATAATAGCACTTACCTTTTAAGGTTTTTAAAAATCAAATCAGATAACATTTATGAAGTGCTTCATAAAGGTTAAAGAACTGTTTATTATTGTTTATAGCTATTCTTATTCACAAAAATGACCTCTGAGTTGGATAGAATAAAACTCAGCAATGATCCCCATTTCTTCAAGACACAGGAACGTTTTTCACTGTATATTATAAATATACATGTTTAGAAATCATCACTGTACTCCTTGCACACACCATTATGCACTATATTTCTATTTTGTCTGGGTGATTTATCTTTATCTTTGCTAGATAACTCATATTTTCCAAATATTCAGCATGCCAATGACTAATTACATGAGTGAAATTAAAATTTAGTAGGTCAGAATAAGCAAAGCAGTTCAGAGATTTATAACCTAGGAGAGCTATTACTTGAGAGGAAGCCAAAGTGGCAGCTGATAACCTTTAAGTACATTGGTTTCAATGCTCTGAACTGATGATCAGTAAAGGCTGCAAGCAGAAACCATTAGCAATGAGTTTCTTAGAGTCACAGTAACACTTTTCTTATCTAAGAGTTTGCTAACTTATAGTGTTGCCATAGCAACAACTCTTTTTATACACACATATAGCATGGTACAATGTCTTGCTATCTGACAGGACTATATGATCTTTCTAGGTAAGTGTTTAAATTACCACCTTTAAGAGTAGTGATAAATGCAAATTTTTCACCTCTTTATATATCAAGGTATCTGGTTGCTCTCTGCAAAGACAGAGTTTGTAATCATCTAGGTATAAGGTAACTTATGTAGTGCCTTTATAAATATAGATGTTTAATAAATTAGAATGAAAATCTTTAAATCCATGTATACTTGCTTCCTGAGTTTTATATTGAGGTGGTATTTATTTTGAGGTGTAATTTATATTCAGTTCTATTCAGTGCTATGGGAAAGTAAGGTTGGGAGGAAAGGGGGAAAAGTATAAAACTTAAAGTTGGGAAAGATCTTAGACATTGTCTTGTCCAACTTTCATCCCAACAAAGGCTTTAGTGGGTAGGACTTAATGAGAAACAAGAAGAGCCATCCCAAAACTGAAACCAAGGCATTATTGTTAACTATGCATGTTACTAGACTTCAGTTTCTTTTTTATTATGAATTTCAGTCATACTCTGGTAAACTCATTTTAGCAGATGGACTAAACCAGGTTGAGGGGAACCAACAGTCCTCAAACCTGTTGGTGAGTTAGTGGGATGTCTACCCAAGCATGTGAAGCTTTACCTCCCAGTGGGATGGGAAAATTGTCTCAGTGGCCATGAAGGTGGTGAAGCAGGACCTGTGGAGCACTCAGATCTTGGTTATACATAGAAGATGTCAAGGTCATCCATTGTGTCCTGGGCTATTGTCAGTTGTCTTGACTTTTGTCTCGACACTGAACTCTGATGATTTCTGAGTGAGGCTGATCACTTTGTTCAACTCTGCCGCACTTAACTCTAATAATGTCATTGGCCCTCTGAAAATGAAGGATGAGCAACAACAGGAGGTTGGAGTTAAATACGAGTAGAATTTCTTGAGAGGAAGACTGTTTAACTTTTGCCTTTGTATTCTCAGTGCCTAGCACAATCCTTCAAAATAGTAGGCACTTCATAAATGCTTGTTGAATTAAATTGAATTGACATGTCTCTTAGGAATAGAAGAAATGTTGCCTCAGGAATAATGTTAAGGAAGGATGGTACTAAGGAAGGTTTGAAAGAGACAGTTTGTAAATTTATGAGAAATTGTCATGGTATTTAAAAGTGAAAGGGAACTTAAACATCAGATGGTACAATTGAAATGGAAGTTCTCCTTCTTAAAATTAAAAATAATCTTAAGTGCTAAATCCAAAAGATCTTTTCATTATCCACATTCTCTTTGAACACTCTGTACCTTTTGGCATGATTGAACACACCCACTTTCTGCATACTTTCTCCTTTTTAGTTTCCAGGACAATATTCTGTCTGAAGAACATCCTTATAAGTATATTGTTGTAGTCTCACTGTCTTTCTATCTCTCTATCTCTTTCTCTAGTTCATGCTCTCTGACTGTCCATGTCTCTGAATGTCTTTCTCCCCATTTTATCCCTTAGTGACATGATGTCTTCAATTCCCATGGATTTATAAGATATGGACTTTTTGTCAACATGCAAAGGCCCTAACCAGAGGAGATTAATCTAGACTGATTGAATTAAGAGAGACTGACTGAGAAAAAACTGACTTTGCTGATTAGCCTACTTAAAATTAATTAAATTAAAACCACACCTGACTGACTCCCAAGAGGGAGTGTTCTCAGAGGCTGTGGACTACCACATCAACACTAGACCACCCTCAAGCATTCATATTGAAGGACCACCCTTTCTGGGGGAGGGAAATAGGAAGTAGGAAGTAAGGCTGGCTCCCTGGCTCTGGCCTCTTTTGTTCTAGAACCTCTGGTTGGTGGGTGAGGGTAGGAGAAGGAGTCCATTCTGAACCCTAGGGTAGATAGGCTTTGCTACCTTTATGAACTCCACATGTTCTCTATTTATTAACCCCTAATATACTTTAATAAATGCTTAATGCCTATACTGTTGCTGAAGCTTCTAACATAAGTAAATCCTAGCTAAGTTCCCCCCACACACACTGGGGGCAGAAAAAGGTGACCACACACATTAGATTTTAAATGTCACAGATTCAATTATCATCTCTATGTCCATGAGGCCCAAATCTATTTGAACAGCTTTAATGTCTCTCTCGTTTTTTTTTTCAGTGAGGCAATTGGGGTTCAGTGACTTGCCCAGGCTCACACAGCTAGTAAGTATTAAGTGTCTGAGGCCAGATTTGAACTCAGGTACTCCTGACTCCAGGGCCGGTGCTCTATCCACTGTGCCATCTAGCTGCCCCAATGTCTCTTCTTTTTAAAAAATTATAAACATTTTTATTTAAAGTTTTGAGTTCCAAATTTTATCCTCCTTCATTCCCTTCCCTCCCCCTCCCTGAAGTGGTAAGCAATAAGATATAGGTTATACATGAGCATGTAAAACATCAACGTTTACTATCTTTTCTAAGCTTTACTCCTGCATCACCAAATGCCTGCTGACCATTTCTACTTACATTTTCTTTCTTCAGACATTTCAAATTAATTATGTATAAAATGGATCTCGCTATCTTATCCTAGAACCTTAACTGTTTCCAAACTTTCACATTTCTATTGAGGGAACCATCATCTTCTTTCTAATCACCCATGTTAATAACCTCAGAGCTATGACTGATTTTTTTTCCTTCACCCTCACAACCTCTCCTTCTACCTAATCAGTCAAGTCTTGTCTATTCTTCTCCTATAGCATCTCTCACATCCATTGTCAACTCTATACTTACAGAGTCGCCATTATCCCTGGTCACACATCCCACAGAGTCACCACTATGCCTTGAGTGCTCTAATAGATCCTAATTGGTCTCTCTGCTTCCAATCATTAGCCCTGTTCAATTTACCTTCAATGAGAGCCCCAAAATTGTTCCTAGGACATAGCTTTGACCATGTAACCCCTTGCTTATAAACCTTAAGTACCTGTTCTTTTCCTCTTGCGTATAATATAGATGCCCCAATTGGGCATTTAACACCTTCTATAATCCATATCCAGCCTTATTTTATACTTTTCAAGTTCATAAACTGTGCCTCATCCAGATTTGACACTACTTGTGCCCCCATGTATTCAAACTAAGCTTCCCCTATGCTTAGAATGTGGTATTTTTTTTTCTCACTTGTTCCCTTTGTCAGTTTTGCTAAGCCTTCCTTCTTAGGCTAATGTTTTCAAATGTATAAAATAAAGTACATAGGATTTAAAAAGAAAGCAATTATTTTGAAATACAGTTTTATATTTCTGTCTGTTTATCTATCATCTATCTACCTTTGTGATGTGTATTATAAATTCATAAAGCCCAGGTTAAGGATACCTTTTTAAGGTCTTTGTTTTCATTCAAACCTCAGCTCAGATTCACCCTTCTCCACTAAGTTTTCTTGATTCATCTTCAACCTCCTCCTCATATTAGTACTTGCTCCCTCCCCAGTTTTCCTTGTCTAAACTTGTTTATGGACATGTTTTATTCCACCATTAGAATCTATGGTCTTTGAGGACAATAATCATCATTTTTAGTTTGTCTTACTACCTTCTAGCACAGTTCCTTGCATATGCTTGGCAATTAACAAATGTTTATTGAATTATTCAACTGAATTGAACTACCTTCTCTTGCAGATAAGGAAAAGATAAATGATTTTTCCCAAAGGTGTACATTATGTTTTTCTTCTCTCATGTGAGTGTGTTGGGCTACATGAGTTGGGAGGCCTAACTGTGATAAGTGGGACTCCGCAGCAAGGGCTGGGTATACTGAGTTAAGCAGCTTTGCACACTTTTCTATCCACTCAGTTACTTAAAGGAGGCCTACCTTTTTGGAGTCGAGTAAGATTGTCCAAGTCAGCCTCCCCATCCCACACAAGGAGACATAACTGATATTGTGGGCAGTAACAGACATATTATAAGATAGCATTGAAGTTATAAAAATATCAATCCTTGTATATGCATTTTTAAAAGGATATAATTAGTTTGTTCATTATCCTATTTTTACTTCGTAATCTTTTGGTTATACACATATACTTCATAAAAAGAACAAACCAGGGGAATCTTCCATTTCCCAAAACAGACATTGGAAATGTTAGCTTAAAATAATCTGCAAGTGTGCTCAACACCATATGTTGACTTCTAATTAAGTTGCCTAAAATATTAGAAAACATGATAAGTGAAAACTCCAGCAAAGCAAGTGATGTACATAGAATATGTTACATTAAATCTAATTCTACCTGATTTTTTACTGTGTTCAGAAAAGGAAGTTACCCAAAGTTAAAGCTTTTGCTTTCTACTTCATTGTTTGTATTGGCATTAATGAAGCATTATTGGAGTTATAAAAAGGCAAAAACTGAAGTTTTAAAGGCAGTGTGGTATACTGGGTAGTCTTAAATATAGAGTCAGGAAAACCTGGACTCAAGTCCTACTTCTTATACTCATTAGTATTGTGAGTGTGATAAAGTAAATTAACCTTTTTGATATTCAGCTTCTTCAGAGGGTGACTACTGGAGCCTCTTTCAACTCTAAATTGATGAACCTGTGAGGGAGGGATGAGATTTTGGTAGTACAAACTCTTTAGCCCGATAATTGTTAAGAATTAAGGCCCAGGGTTTTTGTTTCCATATTGGTTATTTTCCTCAGCCTCTGTTTGAGAAGTGTGATGTAGGGGAAAGAGTGGTGGACTTGGAGGTAGGCAAGACCCATGTTCAAGGCTTACCTCATATTCACTAGCTTGATGGACTAGAGACTTTTCATCAGTAAGCACCGGTTTTCTCATCTAGAAAATGGTTGTATTGGTATTTGTAAAAAGTGTTTCATATGATCCTTGAGATCTAATAGGATATTGTATATAAGTTGATTTGCAAAGATTAGATCATCATATAAATGCCAGATATTATCCTTTAAAATAGAATTTTATTGATCTCTTATGCTTTTTCATCATCTTTGTGAATCAATACATTCCCATCTTCTTTCCATTGTAGAGAGCCATCCCTCATAACAAAGAATTTTTAAAAAGATGGGAAAAAACAGTTCAGTAAAATTCTCCTGCAATATCATGGATTATTTCAGGTTTTGGACAACGAAGAGTCAAAACTGCCATATTTCCAAAATTTAGTCCTAAAAATACAGCTTTTGGTTGTCTTAATTTGTGTTGCATCTTCAATTTTGTTTCTTCGAGGCTTCTACTTATAAGACACGCAAAAGTCTACATAATCTAGGACTCTACTATGCTTTAATTATAATGAAAAAGACCATAAATAATTATTTTCAGATTTCTATATTGTTAATTGAGGAAGATATGCTCTCTATTGAAAGAATAGATAGATGATAGATCGATAGACAGAGATATTAAAATTTAGGTACTATTATAAAGGTTTTTTAAAAAAACTATTACTGAATTTGCACTTATGTATTTTCTTGTTTGAATCTTGTTTTTGTTAATATATTTTGTTTTTATGTTATCTTCATTTTAAAATGTCTCCCTTTCTCCATCTGGCAAAGGATTGCTCAAAATAAAGATTTAAAAACGAACAAAAGAAAATTAGTTGAGTAAAACACCAAAATATCAATTTTATCTAAACATATGCAATATTTTGCATCATAATGCCCCAGTTCTTGAAAGAACAGGGGGAAGGTTTTTCTTAACTTTTCCCTAGGGTCAAATTTGATCATTATAATAATACAAATTCAATTTCTTTCTATTTTTTTGTTCTTAGAATTTATGTTGTTAAAGCAATTATGTATATTGTTCTCTTTTACTGCTTATTTTACTTTGCCCCAACCATGCGTTTTCTTGTGCTTTTCTTAATTTTTCATATTGATCATTTCTTATGCTAAATAATTGTCATGTGGGGATCTTTAATTTTTTTTTAATTAAAAACATCCCTTTTCTGGAGAAAAGAGATCCACTCCTTTAGTGTTAATAGGAGAAGGCAGAAGGGAATAGACATTAGAGTGACCCAGAATTCAAGGAGTTGAAAGTGAAGTTACCTCCATGGAAATGACACAGAAATCTACTTAACCATCCTTTATCTCTCTCCTAAGATTTAGTTCCACATTACCAGCTATGTGGATATTACCATGTGGTAACTCATCCTTACATCTCATGACCAGCAGGAAGGAAAGAAAGAGATTTGGTCTGTTTTTTTTTTTTTTAATATGCATGTTCACTTTTGATTCAATAGCCAATTAAAATGAAGAAAGCAGCCTAGGAAATAGTCACAGAATAGGTTCCTCAGGCACTAATCTGTAGAATATGGTCCCTCCTTATGCTTTTGCAGAAGTAGACTACTTAAGATTGTAAAGTCAAGAACCTCAATTCCTTGCTATCATGTACCTTCAGAAGCAGGGTCATCAAATATTCATGTAGGACCCTCGTGTATCATTGTGAAGACTGGGAACTCACAAGCCTGTTATCTTTATTTATGTACATTTTTACTCCCTCCCAAGGTATGCTCCTCGAGGAAAAGAGATTTTGTGTTTTTGTTTTTGTATCACCAGGAGCCAGCACAGTGTTTTGCATGTAGTAGAAACTCAACAAATGTGTACTGAATTGAATTGAAATGACTTAAAGGAACTGGTTAGCTGGAAGATAATTGATTTTGGAAAGACTAAAATTCTATAGAAATGAGTTGAGAGAAGGGAAGCAAGGATCCTTCTCTACTCTGGCAGTTAATTTGGGCCAAAGGTATTCTGGGTGGGGTATATGATTTGGAGATACTGGAATAATGTAGACCAAGAAAAGCATATACACAAAGGTTCAATACAATAATGTGAGATTGTTGAATGTATAGTGGAGGACATTGTTTATTCCCATTTCTTTGGATTCAGAAACCTTGTATCCTTTGCCAAAGTTGAACATTGTTCCAATTCCCAAGGTGCAACTACTATTTACAAGTATATTTTATATCGAAACACTTGCTTAATTTAAATAAAAATTAAATGAACCCATTTTCTATATACTTATGGCAAAACTATTTCCATTTTAAAAGAATTCAATTTTAACAAGTCTTTTTGACATCCCTTCAGGTTCATTGAGATGCATTTGCCTATATTTTGATCCTGTTTTTCCCATGCAATTATACCACATGCAAAAGGGGGGATTGTATTTATTGCATGGAAACCTCATTATAACTATCTCCCCATCATTCAGTCTGCAGGGCCACAATAGAGGTTAACATTTGAATAATTGGAACCCCTCGGCATAATCTAACCAAGGTACAGTATGCCAAATTTTATCATATTATAGACTTTGTTACAATGTGGTTCTAATATTTCCTTTGTAAAAATTTGTGATTCGCAGCATCTAATAAGATACAGTGAAGTATCATCAAATGTGGACTGACCAAGTAAAAAGAGTCTATGCTTCAGAAGTCAGTCACTTATGTCAAGGATTATAGAATCTTTTACATCAAGGGACTTAGATTAGTCTAGTTAAATTCCCTATTGGAAACTTCTGCTTAAACGTATCTTGTCACAAGGAAACCCAGCACTGCAGAAGAAAATTTAAGCCATTTTCAGACACTTCTAATTGTTAAGAATTTCCTCTTGATTCTGTTTCCATATAGTTTCTACACATTGGTCCTAGATCCTTTCTTTGGAGTCACATAGAAAAAAGTAGGATCTCTCTCTCTCTCTCTCTCTCTCTCTCTCTCTCTCTCTCTCTCTCTCTCTCTCTCTCTCTCTCCCTCCCTCCCTCCTCTCTTCCTCTGTCTCTCTCTTTTTACAATAGAGGTTACATAAGGAATACATTAATAAGATACTCTCAAGTAATGATCATGTTCAATATCAAACTATAGAAGTAATAAACAATTATATTGATGAGAAAATAATAATGAGACATATGACAATTTATATGATTTAATTAAAATAGTAAAAAAAATCCCTGAATACATAGTAACAAAAGAAAAGAAGAAATTAATGCATTGAGTATGCAATTAAGAGAAACAAATGATCCATAAATAAATAGTTTAGAAAATTAAAGTTGAGATGAGAGAGAGAGATCGATCAAATTAAAAAGTGAGAATATCATAAGTGGAGGTGAAATTAAAAATCAAAACTTAATATACTGAGCTAAATGGAAACAAATCTAAAAAACTATCAAGATGGATCAAGCTTCAAATCTAAAGTACTAAAATTTAACAAAACAGAAAATAGATTACATAAATGTTCCAGAAACTGAACACACTATAAAATCCAGATATTTATCATTAGTTTTCTAATGATGATTCAATGTGGCTCTATATCATGGGACATCACAAATTCTGGATGATCACAATTATAGGTGATCCAAAAGTCAATAGAAAGACTTATGAAGGATGTATATAGGCATATAGGCTGTAGTATATTGACAAAAAAAGAATTGTATATAAGAAGAGGCACAAAATATTATATTTAGGAAATAGTTTACTAGAAATGGAGGTAGTCAGTTTACATAATAAAAGTAAGAAATAACTAATGAGGAGCCTGAATTCTGTTTATAATGTGTAAAGATAAAAAAAAAAGCCCTTTTGGGGCAGCTAGGTAGCGCAGTGGATAGAGCACTGGCCCTGGAGTCAAGAGGACCTGAGTTCAAATCTGGCCTCAGACACTTAACACTTACTAGCTGTGTGATCCTAGGCAAATCACTTAACCCCAATTGCCTCACCAAAAAAAAAAGCCCTTTTCTATAGTATATGTCTCCTTTATGGAGGATTTATGAAGTAGTGCAGCCATGGGATGAATAGATGTGAAAATGTTGCAATCAATGTCTTTGGAGAAATTGCTTATATAAAAACTTATGGATCAATTGAAGTACTGAACAATCCAAGAAAAGAATTTAAGCCAGAGAACTGATATTTTAACTTCCCCAAGGTATTGTTTGCCTCTGAAACAATTTCAGGAATCAGTCAGTAAATGGAAAAAGTATGAGGAAAACAACTTTCATACTTTTTATTGCTTAATTTTCTATCAGTCCTTATTAGGATCATCATCAATTAGAATTCGCAGATATCTATAGGTACATTGACTATACATAAAATTTGTTTTATGTATAGTCAATGTAAGATAAAATATATTAGAATATTCATAAAGCTTTGATTTTGCTAGATGGCAAAATAGGGTGCTAGGCCTAGAGAGATAAAGACCTGAGTTCAAATACAGCCTTAGAAATTTGCTAGCTTTGTGATCTTGGACAAATCACTTAACCTCTGTTTGCCTCATTTTCCTTATCTGTAAAATGGGATAACAAAAGCATCTATCTCTCATGGTTGTGGAGATCAAATGAGATAGTATTTGTAAAGCATCTAGCACAGTAATTAGTATATAATGGTCACTTAACAAATATTTTCCCACTTTTCCATATTAATGATGAAGATGGCACCTATTAAACAAATATATTATTACCAGTGTGGTAGTGGAGATTGGGGATAGAGGGTATTGTTTGTCCTACAGTAAGGATAATGAAACCAAGAGAGACCTGTATAAATAAATTGGTCATAAACAGTAGTAAATAATTTCAAAAGAGCCAAGAAAATGAGGATTAAGAAAAGTCTTATTGATTGTCCTGTAGGATTTTACTGATAGAAATTTTATTGAGGTTTGCATCTTTCCACAATATAATTTTGTAGTCATTTATTTTGATTCAAATAATCAAAATGCAGTTAGAATCAATCTAGACACCTCTTTGTTAATTTATTGGCAAGGTACACTGATATGTAAGCCATTAAAGGACAACAAAAATGGCTGTTCAATTATGAATTAAAAGAATCAGTTGGTAGAAGATATTTGGATGCAAACTGACTAGACAGTTACTTTTCCAAGACCTTTTTTGCTTGCTGCCTACCAAGAGTTAAGAACCTGTTTTTGTAGCAAAGGCCCCAAGTGAGAGACAGGAAAAGTATTGACCAGCATTTTATTAGCAATAAAGACATCAAAAAAAAAATAAAACACATAAAGCGCTAGTGATAAGGAAGAAAAAAAAGTTGAAAAGTTAAAAATAGTACTTCTCTTACTACACTTGATGTATTGCTCCTGTAGTGGCCTGAGACCTAATCACTTCTCGTCAGGAACAACATTATTACAAAACCCATAGGGAAGAAGAAAAAATATATTGCTTTCTTTCTGCAATCAAAGTAGTGGTCAGAAATACATGAACTGCAACTTAATAGGGGCAGTGCAGGAGAGCAAGATAGGGCACTGAGGGAGGAAGGAATAAACACATAGAGGAAAAAAACAATAACTGACTATGTGTCAAATCAAGACAGAGCTAAAAGTTTTGGGGAAGGAATAAGCATTTACATATTGCCCACTACGTGCCAGGGAATGAGCTAACTACTTAAAAACCAACAAATATTATCTCATTTAATCTTCATATTAACTCTGTTTGGTAGGTGCTATTATTATCCCATTTTGACAGTTGAGGAAGTTTAGGCAAGGAAAGGGTAAGTGACTTGCCTAAGGTAGCACAGCTAGTGTCTGAGGCTGAATTTGAAATCAGGTTTTCCTGACTCCTGGTACAAAGTCCTAACCACTGTATCATCAGCTGCCTTTAATTTGAGTGATCACAAATTAAATGTTCAGAACAAATTCTACACAAAATTGTTCAACAGGCAATTAGGTCTATGGCCACCCATATTCCCAACAGTGATGAAGATCCCTGTTCATTCCATATATGTTCTAGGTACTTAATCTCTTCTCTGTAGAGAAGAAAATGGTCACCATTGCCCCATGGTTTTCTCTTCTTGAAAATGAAAAATCCCACAACTTCTCACTGTCATGTGTATATATTCTTTTCTTTTCTTTTCTTTTTTTAATGTAAAACAGTAGCATATTAGTCATTTTGTATAAAAATACTTGACTAAAAGAAAAAAAATTAAAGAAATTGGAAAATACCATGTTTCAGTCTGTCTTCAATCAATATCAGTTCTTTCTTTGGAGGTGGATACTATGTTTCATCAATAGTCCATTGGGATCGTCTTGGATCATTATATTGTTGAGAATAGTTAAGTCACTCACAGTTCTTCACTGAACAATATTGCTGTCACTGGGCATGACGTTTTCCTGATTCTACTCACTTCACTATACAGCTTCTGTTTAGATACATTTACTAGGTGCTAAGATAAATCTGTTTCAAAAATGTATTTGATGGTTTAGAGGAGTCAAAACTTATGTATGTTTTCATACAGGATCAAATAAGCTTTAATATTTTACAGCTTTGAATACTTATGGATTCATTCACATGTAATGCTAATTATTTCATGTCATTTGTTTATATCAGGTTCATGGGAAAATGGTAGCCATATTATCTACTTCAAATAAAGAGACTCTCTGTGTAGGTATTAAATTTACAAAGGAATTCTTACTCTCCTTTAATTCTTTTTTGGGGGGGGCAGGGCAATGGGGGTTAAGTGACTTGCCCAGGGTCACACAGCTAGTAAGTGTCAACTATCTGAGGCCAGATTTAAACTCGGGTACCCCTGGATCCAGGGCCAGTGCTCTATCCACTGTACCACCTAGCTGCCTCTCTCCTTTATTTCTTGAGGGAAAAAATGTGGCATAAAAATTTAGCTAACATTCCATGAACAAATTGATTATGCTACTCTAAGGATGTGAGAAGCACAGGAAAAAGTTTAACATGTACCAGTGGGAACTGGAATAGTGAAATTCAAAGGTGGTTTTTTTTTTAATTTACAAAGTTCTCTCAACCTTCATTCACATACGCACACTCTCATGAACATACAATTATCATTATTTAGGGATAGGCAGTCCCTGATGAATTGGAGCTGATTAATAGTATCCTTGGTTTGACTTAATTTTGATGGAATACTTAACAAACTCTGCAAAAAGATCTTTATTTTCCAACGTTTATCAAAAGATAAAACATGTGTACAATCATTACATAACTGATGCAGAGAATAGTGGCCATTTATCTAAGCCATACCTGAAAAAGAATTCTTTCTACACAAAATCTATCAAGGGTAGTCATTCAGATATCACTCAGAGATGCCTCTCCCCCCAGAGAAGAATTCAGTACCTCCTGAGGTACTGCTTTCCCTTATGAATAAATATGATTATCAAGAACTGTTTTCTGATATTAAGATTAAATTTATTTCTTTTCAACTTCTACCCATTGCTCTTACTTTTATATTCTGGTTATACACACAAGTTGAGTCTCTCTTTTACAAGATGGCCTTTGAAATGCTTGAAGACAGCCAATAATCTCTGCCTTCTTTCCAGGTCTTTTGTTCTCTAGGCATAATATCGCAGTTCATTTGACCAATCTTCATGTGAAATAAATTAGGAATCCTCTACCATGCTTATTTTTCTCCTCTGTCTACTCTTCAGCTTATCAAAATTCTTCCTAGAACCTGGCACTCAGAACTGAGTGTAAGTGATATAGTCTAAGCAGATCAGAATACAGTAGGACCATTATTCCTGTAAGCCATGACTCTCAATGTAGTCCAAAGTTAATATTAATTATAATGCCTGGCATCATACTTCATGGTGATTCCTTTTCTTCCCTCCTGTAAACTCTGGATGGGAGCCTGGATCTTGATGTCTTATTGTTCTAATTGCTACTTGTCCAAGAATAATATTATGTACCATATTATAGCCAACTTAAGCAAAATCACATTCACCTATATTTACCAGTAAGGCAGTTTTCCAGGCTAGTTTTTGGACCTCTCTGCAATGGAAGCTCCTATAATGGAAAATTTGTCATTGATCCTTTAGAGAAGACAAAGAGAAGAGAAGAGAGAAAGCTTTTATTAAGCATACACTATGTGCCAGGCTATGCTAAATGATTTAGAAATGTTATTGCATTTGATTCTCACAACAACATTTGTATACAGGCACATTATTATTCTCATTATATGTTGGAGGAAAATGAAGTGGAGATAAGTCAAGAGACTTGTCTGGAATTACACAACTAGTAAATGTCTAAGGCCAAATTTGAAACCATTTCTTCCTGACTCCAAGTCCAGAACTCTGTGCAATCTAGGTGACAAGTTATTGAATACTAGTTTTATATTTCTATTCTATATTCTTACATTTGATAGGAACCACTTTTTAAACTTGTACTACAGGAGGCGGCTAGGTGGAGCAGTGGATAAAGCACCGGCCCTGGATTCAGGAGTTCCTGAGTTCAAATGCTGCCTCAGACACTTGACACTTACTGGCTGTGTGACCCTGGGCAAGTCACTTAACCCCCATTGCCCCACCAAAAAAACCCCCAAAAAACCAACCAACAAACAAAAAACCTCGTACTACAGTTGTTGAGCTTACTTCTACAAGTGTAGGTGACTCCATAATGCTTCCAGATATCTCATATAACTATTATGGATTAGGTTCTCAATTGTGACATTCTTAGTTTAAGCCTTCTAAGTGTTTTCATCTGTATGATGGGTGGTGATACAGTAAACAAGCTGTGTTGGCTAAATTTACTTTACTGAAAGTTACTGGAATGTATAAATAAGTACTGTTTTACTGTTGATCTGAGATTCTAATTAGATGTCACTACTCCACAAACCCAGAGTAATTGCCTTGTGATTTCAAGGACTTTAAAATATATTTTCCTCAAATTGGCTCTGACCGATGATCTTATTTCTGCATAAGTAGGATTCGTTGCCAAGACAATGATCTGAAATATAATTATCTTCTATAACCTGCTAGGGAATATATATATTAAGGCAGTGGTATGTCACTTGCTAGCATTTAGCTAATAATAAAAATTCAATATTGATGTTGTTGGTAAGATTGGTTTTGTTTGAAGTCAGTTCCAGTAAACAAGCATTTATTAAGCACCTACTATGTAGCTGATTTTGTATTGAACTCTGGGAATACAAAAAAGAGGGAAAAACACAAGGGGAAGCTTGTGATCCTTGAAAGATGGTAGAATTTTATAAATGCATTCCAGAATAATTCAATCTTATTAAATCCTGGTCTTCTGTCATGAATACTCAAGATATGTACTGACATGCTAATTCAATGGCCTGCCCATACAGTTTTATGTCATAATCTTTGTAATAGGTATTTCCATTCATTTGCTTTTTCAACAAATTAACATTGCTAGTATGAATTTCTAGGCTGGCCTCTCTCAGGTAGCCTATATCAGAAAAAATTTTGAGGTAGAAGATACCTCAGAAGTTGTATAGTTTAACTCCCCCAACCTCCAATTTTACAGATTAAGAAAATTAATGAAATGATTTAAGATCACAGAAGGCACATGTCAGAGCTAAAGTTTACTTTTAAAAAGTTTTAGAGTGATATACTTTCCATTTATACATTTATTTTTTCTCAATTATATGTAAAAAATAGCATTCATTTTAAAAAACCACAGGTTTTAAGTTCTCTCCCTCTCCCCGCCAAGGCAAAAAATTTGATATAAATTATACATGTGCATACATGCAAAATGTTTCCATATTAGCCATGATTCAAAAGAAAGAGAACAAAAAACCTCAAGGATAATAAAGAAAGCAAAACAAAAAAAACCCCCACAAAAACAAACCCTCAACCCTCCCCCCCAAAAAAAATAAAAAAAGAAAACATGCTTCAATCTGCATACAGACTTCACTAGTTTTTTATCTGGTAGTGGGTAGCATTTTTCATCTTGAATTTTTCAGAATTGCTTAGATTATTGTATTGCTGAGAAAAGGTAATTTGATCATCATAATACAATGTTGCTGTTATTGTGGTGACAGGTGTTTTCCTATCCCTAGTTTCTGCCAAATTGCTTTCCATTTTTCCCAGCAATTTTTGTCAAATACTGATTTCTTGTCTACAAATCTTGGATCTTTGGATTTGTCAAATATTACATGGCTATAGTCATTTACTACTTATTCTCTATTGTGTACCTAATCTATTCCATTGACCCATCACTCTATTTATTAGTTAGTTCCAGATTATTGTGATGATTACTGCTATGCAATGTAGTTTGAGATATAGTACTGCTAAGCCACTTTCACATTTTTTCACTAATTCGCTTGACATTCTTTGACCTTTTGTTCTTTAAAATGACTTTTTAATCATTTGTGCTAGATCTATAATATAATTTATTGGTAGTTTCATTGATATGGCACTGAATAAGCAAATTAATGTATAATTGTCATTTTTATTATGTTGTCTTGGCCTAAGAGCAATTAATATTTTTCCAATTGTTTAGATCTGACTTTATTCTTGTGCAGTGTTTTCTAATTATGTTCATATAGTTTCTTGGTTGGTATAATCAGGTTTATTTCCAATTAATTTTTTATTGTCTGTAGATCTTTTTAATGTTATTTCTCTTTCTGCTGGACTTTGTTAGTAATATATAGAAATGCAGATAATTTATAAATTTATTTTATGCTTTTCAACTATGCTGAAGTTGTTAATTATTTCAACTAGTGTTTTTAGTTGATTTACTGGAATTCTCTAAGCATACCATCATATTGTCCACAAAGAGTAATAGTTTTACTTCTTCATTGCATATTCTAATTCTTTCCAGTTCTTTTTTAAAAAATTATTATTGCTATACCTAGCATTTCTATGACAAAATTGTATAATAGTGGTGATAATGGACATCCTTGCTTCACCCCTGATCTTATTGGGATGGCATCTAGTTTATCTCCATTATAGATAATGCTTGCTGATAGTTTTAGAAAGATATTGCTTATCATATTAAGGAAAGGTCCCTTTACTCCTATACTTTCTGTTGTTTTTTTTTAATAGACAGGGGCATTGTATTTTGTGTAAAACTTTTTCTTGCATCTATCAAGATAATCATATGATTTTTGGTGTTTTTGTTATTTATATGGTGAATTTTGCTGAACATTTTCCTAATATTTAACCATCCATATAATCCTGGTATAAATATCTTTTGGTCATAGTGCATGATCTGTATGATTTTTGCTATAATCTCCTTAGTAGTATTTTATTTAAAAATTTTTGCATCAATATTCATTAAGGAAGTTGATATATAGTTTTATTTCTCTGGTTTTGTTCTTCATGATTTAGATATCAGCACAGTTTTTATTTTTTTATTTTTATTTTTATTTTTTTTTTCAGGGCAATGAGGGTTAAGTGCCTTGCCCTGGGTCATACAATTAGTGTCAAGTGTTTGAGGCCAAATTTGAACTCAGGTCCTTCTGAATCCACGGCCAGTGCTTTATCCACTGCACCACTTACCTGCCCCCTCAGCAAAGTATTTTGCTGCAAAAGGAATTAGGGAGAACTACTTTGTCCATTTTTTCAAATAGTTTATAAAGTATTAGAATTAATTGTTCTTTAAATGTTAGGTGGAATTCACTTGTGAATCCATTTCATACTGGGAATTTTTTGTTACAGAGCTCATTTTTGGCTTATTCATTTTATATTTTTAAATTATTCATTCGTTTCACATAGATTGTTAGAATTGTTGGCACATAATTGGGCAAAATAGCCCCTAATATTTGTTTCAATTTCATCTTCATTGGTGGTGAATTCACCCTTTTGATTTTTAATACTGCTAATTTTGTTTTATTTCTTGTTGAAAAAAAATTAATTAATGGTTTGCTTTATTGCTTTTTTCCATAAACAAGCTCCTGGTTTTATTTATCAGTTCAATGGTTTTCTTTCAATTCTATTAATTTTTCCTTTGATTTTTAGGATTTCCAATTTGGTGTTTAAATGGGGATTTCAAATTTTCTTTTTCCTTTTCTTTTTTTTTTTTTTGGTTGCAGTACCAATTCACTGATCTGCTAATGCTTTATTCATGTAAGCATTTAAAGATATAACATGTCCCCTCAGTACTGCTTTGACTGCTTCCCATATATTCTGGTATTTTGTCTCATTGTTGACATTCTCTTTAATGAAGTTATTGCTTGCTTCTATAATATGTTCTTTGATTCATTCATCATTCAGGACTAGATTATTCAGTTTCTAATTAATTTCTTTTCTTTTTCTTTTTTTTTGGTGGGGCAATGATGGTTAAGTGACTTGCCCAGGGTCACACAGCTAGTAAGTGTCAAGTATCTGATGCTGGATTTGAACTCAGGTCCTCCTGAATCCAGGGCCGGTGCTTTATCCACTGCGCCACCTAGCCGCCCCCTGCAATATATATATATATATATATATATATATATATATATATATATATATATATATATATATATATGATGTCCTTTACTAACAGTAGAACCTGGAGAACTATACCATTTAAAGGGAGCTTCTCTCCCATTGTAATTCAGTTGCTGATTGATAGTGTCTATGATACAGAAGGTACAGTCACTGGAGTACAGGACATGGAGTCAGGAAAAAGACTTGAGTTCAAATCCTACCAAGGGCATCATAGTAGTTGTGTGTTTTGGGGCAAGTCACTTAGCCTCTCTAATATTTAGGACTTTCATGTTTAAAATGAGGGGTTTGGACTCAATGGCCTTTAAGGCCTTTACTAAATTTATGATCCTATTAATCATTTTCTTTAAGGGGAACCAAAATAGAACAAATTTTGGTTTGAATATGCATCCCTGTTTTATTTATCACTTAATATAAATCATTAGAAAATACAGAAAAAAGGGGCAACTAGGTGGCACAGTGGATAAAGAAATGGCCCTGGATTCAGGAGAACCTGAGTTCAAATCCAGCCTCAGATACTTGACATGTATTAGCTGTGTGACCCTGGGCAAATCACTTAACCCTCATTGCCCCACAAAAAAAAAAAAGAAAAAGAAAGAAAAGAAAATGCAGAAAAATAACAATTATCCATGTATTTGCATTTATAAAGAAATCTGCCATAATCATTAAATATGTATGAAAGATATCTTGCTGGGGAAAACTTACAGACTGTATTTTCCCCTGAGAAATTTTTTTTTTTAGATCAAGAAAAAAAAACTACTGGATTTTCTACTCTCTATACTTCCAAATCACTTGTACATATGTCAAAATGTGCTCTATTATTAAAAATATTTTGGAAAATGTGCTTTTTCTATTCTTATGCTTGCATCAAGGTAAAAGAGATAGGTATTGGTAATTTATGAAATTATCCTGATTAGATTTTTGCGTGATAATAAGCTATACTGTTTTTCTATTCTTTTGAAATTTCACTCCATTTGAGACCTCTTTAAACTGGCTTTGCGTTGCCTTTAACTTATATTGCCTATAGCATGGATTTCTCTGATCTTTCAAAAATTGTATTTTGAATGACATTTCTATATTTTTCATATAGCACATTGGGAATTGATGTGGTAGAGTCCAAAAGTGATAATTCCATTTTGAAAGATGAGATCAGATTGTTATAGAAATACTGAAAAATCTGTTTCCTTTCATGTCTGTTTCATCTATAAATGTTTTTGGCATGTTGGTGTTTAGTTGGTTTTTATGCCACATGTTCTGCAAGCTTATTTCATCCCCCCCTAAAATTTATGGATTTTTTTGATTCAGTGTTATTTTTATATAGAATCAATTAGTCATTAAGCATTTATTAAGCTCCTACTGTGTGCCAAGCATTATACTAAGCTCTGTGAATACAAAGAAAGGCCAAAAAGACAGTTGTTGTCCTCAAGGAGCTTAGAGCCTAATGGTGGAGAGAATATTAAAAAACAACAACAAAAAAAAACCCCAACAAAAAACTAGGTACAAAGCAGATATGTATGGGATAAACTGAAGATAATCGACAAATGAAGGAAGCCAGAAGCCAGTTAGAATGAAAGGGATTTTAGAGGTTTTCTGAGCTAAATCTTCACATTTTATAGATGATAGGTTTTGACTTGCATAACATCAAAGAGGTAATAAGTAGGAAAGGTAGGATTTGAACCCCTCTGTCTCGAAATCCAGCCTTTCCCCCATTACTCAAATCCTACATTCTGCTAACCTCTATAATATTTTGCAAATAGATCTTAACCACTACTGTAAGCAATCCTGGTAATCTATGAAAAAAACATGGTAAAAATATCAAGTGTTTGCTAGTTTGGGTGGTTTTTCATCTCTTTAGTCCTTGTTCTTACTGTTTACACCAGTTAAATGTTGCTAGAAAATGGCAAAAATAAGAGTAAATGTTTTTCCTTCCATCCCCTACACATTTTTGAATGAACAAGCATGTTTAAATAGATCAGACTGAAGCTGCTATAATTGAGCAGAGTCTCTTTTCATTTTTATCCTTATATCCTTACATCCAATTTGGTGCTAATTTTTACTTTTCAGCTATATCAATGATTTGACCATACATAGGCAGCCAAGTTGAAAATGACCGCAGACTAATCTAAGAAGCATTTTATTAAGTGTCTTCTATATTCAAAATTCTGGGCAGATTGTTGAGATAAGAAGACAAGGAAAATTAAAAATAGCTCCTGCCAACTAGGAACTTATATTTTACTGAGAAGAAATGGCGGGGGTGGGGGTTGCGGGTTGGAGAGAAAGGGGATGTGTAAAAAGAAGTTCTATACCAACAATGAGCCAATGCATTTATTATCTCTTCTAGTTGTGTCACTTTCAAATTTGATAAGCATGTCATTTATGCTCTTGTCCAAATCATTGATATTTGTCAAATAGTCCCAGGCCAAGCCCAAAGATTAGGAATCTTTCCTAGTTTACATGTAACTGTGAATGATGACTTTCTGGGTCTGGTTATTCAAGCAGTTTCAACTCTACCATTTCTGTTCAGACAAGAGTAAATTTGTGTGTCTGTGTGTGTAAGAGAAAGAATGAGAGAGAGAGAGAGAGAGAGAGAGAGAGAGAGAGAGAGAGAGAGAGAGAGATTTAGGGCTCTATCAGATGCCTTTCAACTTGTGTTCTATTGGATTACAAGAGCCTAGAATCACTGCCATGATGACAAATCACAGTGAGTAAGGTGATAATTGATAACAGATTATTCAGTGGCTCCCTATGGCCTCTTGGGTAAAACATAAGTTCTTTAGTTTGGCAATCACTGTACAACCCTTCACAATTTGACTCCAGTTTTGAGGTCTCAAAACTTATTTTATAATCCTTCTTTTTATACACTTCATATTTCCCTAAACTGGCTTACTTGCTATCATCAGAACATTAATCTGTCTCAGTGCCTTTGCACAAATGGTATCCCCTTGTCTAGAATGCCCATCCTTCTCACCTCTATCTTTTACAATCCCTGCTTTCCCTCAGGACTCAAATCAGATCCTCCCTCCTACATGAGGACTTTTCTGATCCTCTCAGTGTTTAGTGTCCCCTCCCCCTTCCTACCACACAAACACACACACTGTATTTACGTGGCATTTCCTTTATGTTCACTTATCTACATATATAAATATTGTGTCCTTTCAAAAAAATATAAGCCTTTTGAGGTAAGGGACAGTTTCTGGTTTGCCTTTGTACCTTGAGGAAATCGTCTTGCTCATAGTAGACTCTTTTTTTTTAAAGTATTTTATTATTTTCCAGTTACATTATAAGGATAGTTTTCACAGGATTTTTAGTTCCAAATTTTTTCTCTCCTATCCTCCTACCCAAATTTTTTCTACTCATACCTTCCCTCCCTCCTCCCCAAGATAGAAAGCAGTCTGATATAGGTTGTATATATATATAATCACATTAAACATATTCCTACATCTTGTGAAAGAAGAATCAGAGTACAAGGGAAAAAACTCAAAAAAGAAGGGGAAAAAACCAGTCCAAAAGTAGAAACAGTATGGTTCAATCTGCATTCATAATTCACAATTCTTTTTTCTGGATGTTGAGAATGTTTTCTATCATGAGTTCTATGAAATTGTTTTGGATCATTACACTGCTAAGAAGAGCCAAGGCTATCCCCATTGTTCATCACACAATGTTGATGTTACTGTGTACAATGTTTTCCTGGTTCTGCTCCTTTCAGTCAGCATCAGTTCATGTAAGTCCTTCCAGATTTCTCTGAAATCCTTCTGCTCATCATTTCATACAGCACAATAATATTCAATTATTCATTTACCACAACTTGTTTAGCCATTCCCCTATTTTTTTTTGCAGTGTAACTCTCATTTCTCTCATTTCTTTTTCCATTTTTTTCTTCTACCTCTCTCATTTGTTTTTTAAAAGCCTTTTTGAGCTCTTCAATTAATGCTTTTTGGTCTTGAAATCAGATCATCTTTCCACTTGAGTCTTCACTTGTAGGTATTTTGACAAACTCATCTGAGTTTGAGTTTTGGTTTTCCCTTTCACCATAGAAGCTGTCAATGGTAAGGGTCCTTTTTTGTTTCTTGCTCATTTTGCCTCTTTTTAAACTTATAATGTTGAAGTCTATTCCTGGGGCATGGGGTTCACTGTTGCAAGCTTCTTACTGCTGTCAGCTGTACCATTCTCAGCTGCCCCACTCTCAGCTGTGTCGAGTTGCAGCAGTGTTGAGCTGCCCACTGAGCTGAGCTGTGCTAAGCTGAGCTGCCAGCTGAGCTGAGCAATGCTGAGCCACCTCCCCCTTCACCAAGGTGAGACAGACCTTTCCTGAAGTCTTCTAACTTATCTCAAGTAGGATGATTGTGTTTCTCTTTTTGTAACTTCTGTAGTTCCAGAATATGTTTAGAGGCATGATTTAATGTTTTTGAGGGAAATACGGGAAAGCTCAGGCAACTCCCTGGCTTCTCTGCACTGTCTTAGCTCCACTACCAGAACTCCGTCATAGTTGACTCTTAGCAAATATGTGCTGAACTGAAAATGATTTTTGTATAACAAGTGTTTTTCAAAACACTTAGATCAATATACACATGTGATCTCATTGAATTTTCATAATTCTGTGGAATAGTTGGAACAAATATCATTGTCCTCATTTGACAGATGAAAATAGTAAGGATCAGCCAGAGTAAGTTACTTACCCAAGGTTACATAGCTAGAAGATGGAAGAGCTGGAATAAAAATTTTTCTGACTTACTGTTCTAGCACACTCAATAGAATAAGGTGCTACCTCTAAAAGACTTTCATGCGGGCCTTCATGTTTAATATGAAATGTTTAATTTTCCTTAAATTCTCTGTCAGCAGTTAAGAAATATGTAAATTATATCCAATGGCTGAAGAAATGCTCCCTCTCCAACCAGAGATGTTTCTTTTACCAAAACCTGTCCTTATCTTTATATCAGGGTTTGCCTAGAAATTTTTAAACCGGTTTTAAAATTATATACACACATATGTTAATGTGCATATGGTTTAGTACAACTTTTTATAGTAATTGGTAATGCAGGTTGAAATATTCTGGGTGGACAGAAAGCCAATGTCCAATAGTCATATTCTGACTTCAAAGGGAACTAGACCAAAGAGTATATAGATCAGCATATAGTATATAGATCAGTTCCAAAATCACTACTGGAATACCAACTCAAAATAATCATTATTGTTTTAGAATAGACAATGTATATTCTATCTTTGATGTGAATATGGAAATGTGAAATGGAAATTTGTGTATTTATGTGTTTATGTGCATAAGGGAAATATGTTTATTGAATCTATTATAGCTAAATTTTTCAGGTAATAGCAAGAGCACTTAAATCAACTCAAGTTAACAATCACTTATTAAGTATCAGGAACTGTGCTAAATACAAGGAATATAGCTACAAAAAAGAAAAAGAAAAAGAAAAACAGCCCCTGTCATTGGGGGTGGTGGGTAGAGCAGGAAGGGAATGAAGGTACCTGGTTCTGGGAAATGGCCCTAAAATTGGGAGAGTCAGGAACTCAGCCAGAGAGGAATGAAGACATGGTTGGCCTGGGTCTCCCCCTTAAAATAAGGTTCTGAGAGGATCCAGGCAATCAGAAGGAAAAGCTGCAGGGCCACAGTGTACTTGAAATGTAAGAAGTAGCCTGGAAATTGAGTAAGCTTCTTAACTGAAGATACTTTTGTGATGTGGTAGTGAAAGATCTAAAGAAATGAATCAGTAATATATCCTAGAGAGGAAAATCAATAAAGATTCATCTCCTGTAGTACATGCATCAATGTTGTGAAGATGTTAATGAGATTACCTTTTAGTCAGTAGATGAATCCATATCTTTGTGTGTGTCTCTCTTTCTCTTTGTCTCTATCTCTGTCTGTCTCTCTCTCACACACATTCATCACATTCATTGTCTCTCTGAGTAATCAGACAATCTTCTCAACAGGCCCTGGCATTTCTTGGTTCTAAAGAAGTTTAAAGGCATCTCTTGAAACAGAGTAAGAAGTTCTGACTCTCTGCTTTGAGGGAATAAATTTCTTTCCTAATGTTGGAAGTTCTAGTTCATTGTCACATGTTGTAGAGGACATTGAAAGAAGGATTAAAAACTTGCTTTGGCATTCTGACAAATGAAAACCTGCATGCTAATTTCTCATAGCAGGCACATATGAAGAATTATTTCATCAAAAAATTCTTGATCTAAAATGATAAGCAGTGCCAAACCAAAATTAATCAGCAGAATAAGCATCTGGCAGGTTGTTACATGTCTAAGGCTCCTGTCACAAAGCTTTGTAAGCTATAAATGTTAAATCTCCAAATAGTAGAAGTGTTAAATTTATAAAAAAGTTAATTTCTTTCCTTTTAGATGGATTTTGTTACTTTGATTAAAATTTAATTTCTAGTCCATGAAAATATTTAAAATAAACAACAATAAAATGCCAAAGAATATTGTGCCATCTGCAATTGAAGGTATTTGGGGAAAAATAAAAAATAAAAACTTTTATTTGGATATTTCTTTAGAAATACCACATTAGTTTTAGATGCTCTCCTTTTCCTATTTAACTCTGGAGCTAGTTCATTATCTTTCTACAGATATATGTACTGAGGGGGCAGTTGTATGAACTGTCCATCCAGCTGCAAGCCATAAGATATAATTATTTTGAACTATTTTGTTATTGTTGATATAATTTGAAATGCTTTGCAGTACATATGGGCTAGATACAACTAATACAATGCTGCCCATGAAAAGAAATATCTATAGGGAATCCATCTTCAATTTGGACTTCATGTTCGGTATTCTTTAGTACTATGGCAAAACCCTTTGGCAATCATACATCTCCCCCATTGTACTTTATTAGGTATTTATTATCAATGGGATACAAATTTAATGCTTATGTGGCACAATACCAGATACAAATAATAGATGCATAGTGGGTGGGGATAAGTTGTAGCATTAGAATAAATATATTATCGGGACGAGTGTCACCAGCATTAGCTAAATGGGGCCTGTGTTCTGGCCTTAAAGATACCTTCCCAAGGAAGGTGGGAACATTTCTATTAAGATGATTTATTGGATCTTCCTGACAAGGTCTGAACAAATAGCTTATGGTAGGAATCACAAATATTGTATGACCAAGAATAATTCAGTCAATTTAATAAGGTTTAAAAGATGAGACCCTTTATTTTGGCATTAAAACCACATCCCTATGAAATTTATGGCTAGATTCATTAGCAGAGTACTGACATGATTGGTGACATCTTGCTAATATGTGAGAAGTACCTTTCTTTCACCTGGGTAGTTGTCAATGCAGTAACATCTCAGTAATTGGCAGTGACTGAGTCAGTCAGTCAGTCAATAAACATTTATTAAGAGCTTAGGTGCCAGACACTGTTAAGTGCTTGGGATATACATATGCAAAACACTGTCCCTTCTCTGAAAGATTTTTACAATATAATGGGGGAGACAATATACAGAAAGAAGCTGAAATGGATGGGAAAAGGAGGGACAAGGAAGATAAGGTGCTTTGTTGGGTGGGCCATAGTGGAAAAATCCAAAGGAAGCAGCTGAGTTGGAAATGGAAAGACAGATGACCTAGGTCCCCTTCTCAATTGGAGGTTCTAGGATGAGTTCATTGTTCTGTCCCCTAGCACTCCAATCAGGGTGGTAGAGAGTGGTAAAAAAAGTTTTAACACCAAGGCTAAAGTAATCAAGCAAGATGATGAGGTTTCAGGGGCATGATGGAAAAGTCCAAAGTAGTGTAGCCCATTGAAAAACAGCTATATTTTAAAAATAATATATTTTTTTCAGGTATAGGGCAGCAATTAATTTCTTCTACCCAAAAGGCTTTTTTTCTTTTGCAGGGCAATGAGGGTTAAGTGACTTGCCCAGAGTCACACAGCCAGTAAGTGTCAAATGTCTGAGGCTGGATTTGAACTCAGGTCCTGAATCCAGGGCTGGTGCTTTATCCACTGCACCACCTAGCTGCCCCCTACCCAAAAGACTTTTTAACAAATACACGTGAACATAGAACAAGACCCACAATCATGCCATGCCAGAAAAAAATAATAAAGTAGCCAGTAATACAATTATTGTTATATGCTTTCAGGAAGCTGATACTTAAAACATTAAGGCATAATGCAATTTGAGGGATTCCTTAATGGGCATTCTACAATTCAAATTACCCTTGAACATCCAGATCATTCACTTTTCGTAAGCCAGAGCAGGATCATCCTCCATATTTGGCTCATTCTCCATTTGTGGAAATGTGCTCCAAGAAGAGCTGTTGTGGATGTAAAGAGGGCATCACTTACTGCAACTAAGGATTTATGATCTCTGACTCTCTTGAACCCATAAGGTGGCCTGGCTTTCAAGGCTGGAAATGTCCTCTTCAGGATCATAGCTTAAGCACCTATGATCAATCAAAGAGATGCAATGCAGACAAAATAGCCAAAAACCCAAGGAACAGACAGTTCACCTAGCCAAGCCCCTTATTTTAGCTGTCACTTGTGCTCAAAGCTGCCATGCTGGAATTAGTGAAACCATGGCTATTTTACATCTAAGCTATTTTAATGGATTCCAGCTTTAGAAGGGAGTAGACACACTTGGTAGAGAAATAAGAGCTCCAGAGAAAGCTGAATTTGGATAGAATCTACACATATGAGTGGGTTTAAGTCCCTGGGAAGTTAACCTACCTCTCAAAACAGCCCTCTAACAAGAAACTGCTCAGTTCCAGAGAGATGGCAGTGTGCAAATATGTCAATAGAATAGGAACCAAGGATCCAGCAACTAGAATGGAAGATCTTTTACAGAGGTTGGTTTCAGAAGACAACCAGGAGTTATCACATATCAAAAAGAAGATATATGGACACCTCATTAAGATCCATCGCTTTTCAAAAGCCCTAAAAGAAAGCCCTCAGATCATGAGAGAACCTTGTGTGGAGGATTTGTGGGAAGGCATGGACAAAACTTATAGAAGAAGGCATAGATGGGTCATAATCTGAAATTTTAGAGGGAATACCCACATCACTAATAGCACAGATCACCTGAAGTATGGGAGTTCAACTAATCTACCCACAAGTACTAGTCCACTGTGTCATGTGGTTTGAAAGAGACCCTAATGTGTGAAAGAGTGTGACATAAGTTCTGGCAGTTCTTATAAAGTTGCAAAGGTGTTGGTATATAGATTGGGTAACAGGTAACATTCCTGGGTTGTTGTTGTTGGTTTTTTTTTTTTTTTGAGGCAATTGGGATTAAGTGACTTGCCCAGGATCACACAGCTAGTAATTGTTCAGTGTCTGAGGCCGAATTTGAACTCAGGTCCTCCTGACTCCAGAGCCGGTGCTCTATCCACTGTGCTACCTGGCTGCCCCCAACATTCCTGTTTTATAAAGATTAAGTTAGGAGGATAAGTTAGGAGATATCTTTGACCTGGTAAGCCATAGAGTGCATACTTTGTTTTTGGTCTTATCAACTTTTAAACACCATCTATTAAATTATGAAGAATTTATTATTAGTATCTTTGGAGAAAGAACAAATAGTGATAAAATACTCTATCCTTGTAGTATTGACATAAAATGCCTGAAAATGATTGAACAATAAATAATTATTAAATACCTATTATGATCCAGAATGTGCATAAACAAATGAAATATTTTAGAAAAATATATTTTTTATAATTTTTTGTCTTTTGATTGTGAACATTGCTTTTGTTTATAGAGAATTCTTAGAAGATAAATTGAAAGCTTTAATAGTATAAAAATCAGGCTTTCCAAGTTCTTCACCTTTTCTCTTTCATTAACTCCCCCCTTACTGTGCTACGACTTCATGGCAAATCAATTACATTTCCCACTGCTGTCGGCTAGAGAAGGACCTCTCTCCCAGCTTCTGGCTTCTAAGTCCAAATGAGCATAATTCTTCTTAAGGAAATGTAGCCCACATTTCAATTGGAATGTTTAGGGTCTTCTACACTGAGGTTGCATGGTGGCTCAGTAGACGGAGTGGTAGTCCTAGAATCATGATTATTCCTGAATTATTTCAAATATGATCTGACACCTACTAATTATGTGACCTTGGACAATTTACTATCTCTGCCTCAGTTCCCTCAACTGTAAAATGGGAGTCATAATAGCATCTACCTCATAGAGTTGTTATTTGTAAAACATTTAGCACAGTGACTGTCATATACTAGGAACTTAATGAATACTTGTTCCCTTCTCTGGTGTTCCTCTACTTGTCAGAGGGATTGGGGTCAGTCTTGAAAACTTTTCTATAATATGCAAGGTATTAATTTTATTTTATCTCCATCTAGAAGTCATCCTCAGGGAACACCTCAATTTGGATTTTATCTTGCTCATCAAATTATCTACAAACAGGACTATCCACAAGCATCTGAATATATGGCAAAGCACATAAGCAAAAAATGATTTGCTTAAAAATAATTTTCTTGATGTATTTTTTACATTGCCATAGTTTTCCCTGTCATGCCTCTCCTTATGCCCTCCAAAAAAGCTACCATAAAACCCAAATAGTATGGGGCAGTTGGGTGGCACAGTGGATAAAGCATTGGCCCTGGATTCAGGAGGACCTGAGTTCAAATGCAGCCTCAGACACTTGACACTTACTAGGTGTGTGACCCTGGGCAAATCACTTAACCCTCATTGCCCTGCAAAAAACCAAAACAAAATAAATTAAAAAACCACAATCCACCCAATAGTATTTTTAAGGACAAAAAAAAAAGATGAGGGAAAAATTAGCATAACTAATCAATACATTGAAAAAGTCTGAAAACATGTACAATATACGACAATTATGGACTTTTCATCTCTACTAAAGGATGAGTTGGGAGTGTCTTATGACCCTTCTTTCAAGTCATGCCTATTCTTTATCATTTTGCAACATTAAGTTTTGATTGGTTTTGATCATTGTTCTTCTTGTTTACATTTTTGTTATCATTATGTATATTTCCTTGGTGCTGCTTCACTCTGCATCGGTTCATATAGATCTTTCTCTGATTTTTTATATTTATCACATTAGGCACTTCTCAATATTACAAGCATATTCTCTTTTTTTGTTTGTTTTTGGTTGGGCGATGAGGGTTAAGTGACTTGCCCAAGGTCACACAGATAGTAAGTGTCAAATATCTAAGGTTGGATTTGAACTCAGGTCCTCCTGACTCCAGGGCCAGTGCTCTATCCACTGTGCCACCCAGCTGCCCCACAAGCATATTCTCTTACATTCATGTACTTCAATTTGTTTAACCATTACTCAATACAATTTGTTTTCAATTCTTTTCTATTACAAAAAAATGATCCTACAGAAGTGTTGGTGAATATGGGGACTTTATTCTTATCAATGACTTTCCTGATAAATGGCAAACTCACTTTTAAGCCTCTGTGAGAAAGGTTTTGCATATAGGTCTACATATAGAATTTCTTTACACTAATCCCAGAAGTACCATATAGATATCTAATAAATCACAATCTCTGTCTCATGAGTATAGTTGAAATGATTAGTAAGTAAAGTTTTTGTTTATTCACTCTCTTTCCCTGGAAATCTGTTCTTTATATACAATCTGCATGCACATTAGGCTTCAATTACTATTTTCTATTGCCTCTACCTAGCCTTGTCAGATTATGGTGGCTTCTGCTTAGATTTATTCCTTTGAAAATTGCCTGTTCATATCACTTACCACTTATATAGTAGAGAAGGGGTCTTAATCTTAGAAACTTCAATTGGTTCCTTATATATCTTGGATATGAGATCTTTATCAGAGAAACTTATGATACATATTTTCCCTAGTTTCCTGTTTTCTAATTTTTAATACACTTGAATTATTGTGTAAAATTAATTTTATATAATAAAATTTTATTATATATATATACATTTTATGTAATAAAACTACCCATTTTATCATACATGATCCTCTTTTTTATTTAGTCATAAACTCTTTCCAAAGTCACAGATCTGAGAGGCAATTCCTTCCTTCCTTTCTCTTCTCATTTGTTTTTTTTGAGATCTTGCATATCCAAGGCATATATCATTTTGAAAACTATTTTAATGTATGGTGGAAGTTGTTAGTCTAAAATTCCCCTCTACCAGACTCAAGTCCAATTCTCCCAGAAGTTTCTTTCACCTTCAGTTGATGTTCTGACAGGCACTTCTATATATCGGTATCCATATCCATATTCATTTACATATACATATACATATGCATGCATGTGCACACACACACACACACACACACACACCAGGATTAGTCTAGGTTTATTTCAAAGATGGATGAATTGCTACATATACCATTGAAGAACTTATACTGATAAGAATTAGGATCCATTGGCATACAAGTATTTTGAGTTTTAGTTTTGTCTTCGAGTCTAATCATCGTACATTATATTGTGCCCTTTGGAAGATATTTTTTAAAGTTCCAATAAATTTACAAATTAAATTTTCAAAATACACTATAGATTAGGGGCCATCTCTGCAAGGAGAGCAGTAATTTGTTACATAAAAACTTTGGTTAGAAAGTAATTTAAATATTACAAACTTTTAAAGCTTCCTCCAATTTAAAGTTTTAAGCATGTTTATGACATTAAAATAGAAAAGAAATGATTTTTTTAAAACTAACAGCTCTGTACTTAGAGACAGCTGTCATTTAGTAAGGTGTCATGCTGTGAAAGAGTGATCAGAATAAAAATGTTTTGGGCTGTCTAGAGGTAATTTTGTAGAGTATTTCATATTTAAAATGGAACACCTAAGTTTCTCACAAATCCAACCTTTTTGGGTAGATCATTGTTACCATGCATCAAGTGAGTAACAACAAAATATTATTCCTTGAGTTTTCTTTGTGGCACATATTCCATTGTTCAAAGTATGAAAAAGATACTATGGTGGACAGATAACAGTGTAATATAACAAAAATGAAACCAGTAACTTCATTAAAAGAAAAATAAAGGAGGTTGGAGGGATTATACAATTTCATTCTTTAAAAAAGAAAACAAAAATAAAGGCAGGGGCAGCTAGGTGGTACAGTGGATAGAGCACCAGCCCTGGATTCAGGAGGACCTGAGTTCAAATCTGGCCTCAGACACAACACTTACTAGCTGTGTGACCCTGGGCAAGTCACTTAACTCCAATTGCCTACCCCCCCCCCAAAAAAAGGCAAATATTTTAATGTCTACTTTTCCTCAATACTAACTTTTATGATGGATCAATTGATAAGACACAAATGATTTTCCATTCATTTCCCACCTCCTCCATTCATGCATCCATCTAGTCAAGAAATATTTCAAGAAGACTTATTATGTTCATGGTACATATTTAAAGGGAGATATAAGGAAAAACAAGACACCTATGCTAGTAATAGCAACTTACATTTAAATAACTCTTTTATGGTTTGTGGTTTTGTGAAATGTCTTAACCAGCATATTGTGACATTTTAAAGGCATTTTATTTTAGCCTTACAACAATTCTTTGTGTAGGTGCCATTATCTCTAATTTCAAGATGAGAAAACTGAGGCTTGTTAGTCAAATGACCTGGCCAAGGATACATTTCTATTAAGTATTAGAAGATTCAAACCCAGGTTTTTTTCAGTTCCAAGGATAATGCCCTTACCATTAACTCACATAGTCCTTGTAGGGGAATGCAACATACTCATAAATATAATAGAAATTCAAATATTATAATTCCACAAAGCTTAAAAAATTTTTCATATTTTATTATAAATAATATTTCTACTCTAATAATTCTAATGTAGTATTCAATATTAAAATACACACTAACAATAAAAACTTTCACCAATCATTACTAAGATAAATAATTAATTATTATTTGAGGTTTTTATGCCTCAGCGCACATTGGCCTGGGGCTCCACAAACCATACAGTGTTCCACCCACTGGTTGTAGTCATTACCATGGCGCTGGCACCTTACGTCATCACCACTTGCCAACGCCTACATGGGCCTGGCAAAATTATAATAATTGGAAGCCTAGTGAGGGCAGTCACATGACTATCAGAGCGGCCAGCCAATTGGCTGGGGGCTGTGTGGGGTGTGCTGGGAAGAAGGGAGTTTTTTTTTTTTTTCCTTCGGCATTCTAGCTGGAAGCTGGAAGGCACTGGAAGATGCTGTTGTGTATTCTCAACTGATTCCTGAGCAGTAGTGTTATCCAGGTTGTATAACTTCCCTTTCCCCATATTATTTCCTTTCCCTTGATCCTACTGATCCTGTTTGTGTTTTTTTTTTTAAGTTCATTCTTGTTAAAATAAATCATGGAAAGGGGAAAAGGACCCACATGTACAAAGATATTTATGGCTGCTCTTTATGTGGTGGCAAGGAATTGGAATTTGAGGGGGTGCCCATCAATTGGGGAATGGCTGGACAAGTTGTGATATATGAATGTAATGGAATACTATTGTACTGTAAGAAACAATGAGCAGGAGGAGTTCAGAGAAACCTGGAGGGTCTTGCGTGGGCTGATGATGAGTGAGATGAGCAGAACCAGAAGAACATTGTACACAGTATCATCAACATTGTGTGTTGATCTACTGTGATGGACTATATTCTTCTCACCAATGCTGTGGTACAAAAGGGTTCCAGGGAACTCATGATGGAGGAGGATCTCCAAATCCAGGAAAAAACAAAAGAACTGTGGAGTATAGATGCTGAATGAACCATACTATTTCTTTTGTTTTTGGTGCTGTTGTTTTTTCTATTTTGAGATTTTTCCTCATTGCTCTGATTTTTCTCTTATAACATGACTAATGCAGAAATGTTTAATGTTATATACATATATATGCATATGTATATGTATATATATGTGTGTATATATGTGTGTGTGTATGTATATGTATGTGTGTGTGTGTGTGTGTGTGTGTGTGTGTATATCAGATTACCTGCTGTCTAGGGGAGGGGTGAGGGAGGGAGAAAAATCTGAAATTGGAAAGCTTATATAAACAAAAGTTGAGAACTATCTTTACATGTAATGGGAAAAACAAATAAATAAAATACTTTATTAAAATAAATCCTATTCTGTTTTGAGGGAGGCTGCCGGTCTCCTTCCTTGCCCCCATATTGCGGCGAGCTGCTTAGCTAACACTCCCCAATTAAAAATTGGTCCCCACACTTCAGAGATTCAATGAGCAACAAAATGTCAGAGCTGGAAAGCAACTTTGATATAATATAATCCAATCTCATAATTTTTACAAGTCACAGAGTCTGAATTTGATGGGACTATCCATATGAATTATGTCCCCAGAAAGTGATCATTTCTGCTATAAGACCACCAGGGATGGACAAAACACTATGTCCTGTGGAAACACATTTGATTTCCAGATAGTCCTTGAGAAGCTTTATTTCCCTTTAGCCAAGTTTAAATCTACTTTTATATGATATATATATATATATATATATATATTCATTGCTCCTATTTTTGCTGATTAAGGAAAAGTAGAGCAAGTCTAGTATCTTTAGTGCATGGTGGTCCTTCAAATACTTGAAAATCATGATCATGCTCACCCAACCATTTTCTTCTCTAGATAATTATCACCAATTCTGTAAAATGATTGTCATATGGAGATTTTCCAGTCCTATTACCCTAATTGCCTCTCTATCCATCCAGCTGCTGAAGTAATTTTCCTAAAGCATAGATATGACTATATCATTCCTCTGCTGAATAAACTCCATTGGACTTTTTATTACTTCCAGGATCAAATACAAACTCCTCTGTTCTACTATTGAAGCTCTTCATTATTTGTATTTAATCTACTTCTCCAGCCTTATCATCCATTTCTCTCCTTCACACACTTCACATGCTCTGTGGTCTAGCCAAACTGACCCCTTTGCTGGTTTTTACATGGGACACTCCATTTCCCATCCCAGTTCCACTCCCTGCCTTTATATAGGCTGTCCCCATGCATGAAATTCTCTCCTCATATTCTCTAACTCTTAGAATTATTAGCATCTTTCAAAGGCCAGCTTAGGTGCCATGTTCTTTATTAAGCCTTTCCTGATCTCCGCAGACATTAGTGTCTTTTATTCCCTAAATTATCTAGCTTATACTTCTTTGTATATATGTTGTCTCTTTGGATAGAATGTAAACTTCTTAAGGGAAGGTACTGTTTTCTTTTGGTCCTTATATCCCCATGGAATATTTCAGTGTCTGGAACATAGTAGGCTCCTAAGAAATGTCTGTTGATTATTTGACATGCTATAGTTACTTCGTGTTAATTGTATATTATGGCACATGGAACTGAATAAATTGCCTCAAACCAGGGCAAAATTTAGTGAGACTAACTCTAATTTAGAGAGATGAACATGTCCTTTCTTCAAACTACTGTGCTTTTTCTAATGCAAGCTTAGATATTGTAAGGTTTCTTAGGTATGCTGTCACATTCTTGACTCAGAATGAGTTTTCAGCATTCACTAAAACAGCCTAATGTTTTTCATATGAATTGTCATCTGTCTTCCTCATCCTCTACTTGGCTTAAAAATAATCAGCTGACAAATAATCAGCTGAACACATGTAAGACTTCATATTTTTCTCATCATTCTAGATTGATAAGATTTTTGGCTTGTTATACTATAATTCAAAATCTTAGCTCTCCCATCTTTCTGGTTCCTGAAAAGGTGATGACCACTTCATCTATTATTTCTTTTAACCACTTGGTGGCACTGTAAACCACAATCAAGAACCTTTCTTATCAAGACCCACAGCTGGTCATTGCCTAAACTTTCCTTGGTTGTCCATAGCAGGCAGAGAGCCCTGTTTCTTGACTTGCCTAGCTAATCCTCCTGGAACAGGATAAGTAGAACCAATGACCTGCTGTGGCAAGGAAAAGTCTACCTCTGCTATGCTTACTCTTTCCCTGTCCCAGCAACTTTGTGCCACTTCCAGAGATATAAGTTGTCTTCTCTCATACCTTCAGCCAAAACCCTGTGGGGACAGACAAGCTATTATGGTGTAATGGATAAGACACTGTTCTTGGAGTTAGGAAGAGCAAGGTTCAAATCCTATGTCAGACACTAGCTTGGTGATCTTAGGCAAATCAATTAATCAATTATTTATTAAAAATTTGCTATGTACTTGGCACTGAGGATACAAATATCATGAATCAAATGATCCCTATTTTCACAGAGCTTACATTTCAATGGGGGAGACTATAATAGTAGATATACCACGAAAGGTAATTTAATGCACAGACATCATAGTGCCTAGAACATAGAGCTCAATTATTGCTCTATCAAGAAGAATACAAGGTAGGAGGAGAAAGAGGGTCCTAGTAGTTAGGGGGCAGATTGGAAAAGCTTCATGAATAAGATTATGTCTGAGATGCATCTTAAAAGAAGTTAATTACTTTCACTGATTCTCATAGAAGTTCTCCCCTCTATAATTTCTTCTACTAGGTCATGGATTTCCCAACAGAAATATATTTCCTTCATATCCAATGCAATTTCACTACCTCTTTTATCTATCTTATTCCTTTGAAATAAATTATATTCTTTCATTGCCATTTTAGAGTCATGAGTTGCAAGGTTAAATTTATGTCTTTAACTTGAAATCTTTTGTCAACTTGCATTTGTGCATAGATATTAGAAAACATGTGTTATCATTGCACTTCTTCATGGATGGAGGCTTTCCACTATTCTTCCTATGATAATCCTTTTATCCTTAGAGTCTCTGCCTTAAAATATGTAGTACATCTAAATTACTTAAAAGGATTACCAAATAATCATCATTGATGTAAGTCTCAATGGGATGGAAATTGTTTTCAGATGAGTACAATGTCTATCTATGACATTATGGCAGCTTTTTATGTTGTCAGGTTGATATCATTTTTGTACAGAGCAACATGTTACATCAGTGTTTGGTTCCTTGTGTCAGCTGTGTGTGGGCTCTGTAGAATTACTATATCCATTTGTTGGTTTCTATTATTTTGGCACTTGGGAGGAATATGAAGAAGGGAGGGATATGAAGAAGCAGCTTCAATAGTATGTAAGATGGTGCTCTTATATTCTCTAAGAGATAAGGAAGTTTATACTAATGCCAGTGAAAAATCTTTCAATCCACTGGCAACCAGAAAAGAGGAAAAGATCAATATGGCAGAATAAGTTAAAGTAATTCATAGAAACATTTGGGGTTGGATTGCTTAGAAGCATTTTTTATTATTTGGTAATGCTTTCCTAAAACATAAGTAATAAGCAGTTGCTATTTAAGTGACATGCTTCAAATATGTACCACTTTTAACAGGAATACAGAAATTTCTTTTATTATCAAAGACTGAGATGTAACTTTTCATTAAAATAACTTTTCATAACCTTTCTTCTAATAAGTGAGTTATGATTTTGAAAGAAAATTCTTTTACTCTTAGTAGTTCATCAGAATGTAGACTTCTATGTTTGGAGGAGTCCCAGGTTGGCAAGGGGTTCAGTTTTTTTGGTTTTTGGGTTTTTTCGGTGAGGCAATTGGGGTTAAGTGACTTGCCCAGGGTCACACAGTTAGTAAGTGTTAAGTGTCTGAGGCTGGATATGAACTCAGGTCCTCCTGATTCCAGGGCTGGTGCTAGGGGTTCAGTTTTAATCTATGAAGGTTCAGAGGTTTGTTGGGAAGAACCATGACAGATAAACCAACTCCTTCCTCATATGAACTTTAACCCTAAGATAAATGTCTGAGAGATCTGAGTTAGTGATGCTATTGAACTTTTTCTAGGAAGCCACAGTAAGTATTCTTAGAGTCAGGAAGCTGTAAGAAGTCTGGAAAAGTCATGGAAAGCCTAATTCCTCTGTTACCAGGCATAACTAACTAAGTAGCCTTAAATCATTCGAAGGCGATGATTATATTATTAAAAATCACAGAAGTATTAGATCCCACAGCCTGTCAGTAATCAGAGACTCAGACTGTACTTAGCAATATTCACTTAATAATCTAATATCCCATGCCTAGAATGTGTTCCCATCTGGCTTCTCCCTTTTAAAATCTCTTGTATCCTGATAAACATGGCTCATGTAATAATTCTATATGAAACCTTTCCTATTTCCTCAGATTTTAATGCCTTTCTTCACTAAAATTTATCTTTTATGTATTTTCTATATATTTATTTATATGTATATCATTCTCCCTTGATTTATATATATATATATATATATATATATATATAAGCTCCTTGAGGGCAAAGAGTATTTCATTTTTGTCTTTGTATCCCTACTGTGTGCCTGCACATAGTAGGTGAATGCTTGTTGATTACTTGATTGTCAAGCCAGATACAGAGAGTAGCAGGATTAACATAGGAAGAAATTTGCGTAAGTTCAAACACGCGCGCACGTAATTCTATGGTGTTATGGATGGAAAGCTGGCCTCAAAATTAGGAAGAATTGAAGTCCCACATATGACATATATATTTATATACACACACACATACACATACATACATACATACATATACACATTAGGAATTTCATGTAAACTATTAAGGTACCTGGGTACCTGTCCACTTTCTAAAACTATGTATTACAGAGTAGGTGCTAACTTGCATCGATAGAGTTAATGAACAGGAATTCCCTATTTTGATGAATTCACAGGTATCATTAAAAAGATAAATACACACAGAAATAGTTCTCTTTTTCCTTGATCAAATTCATGTCACCAGGAAAATAAATATTTACTAGCTCTCATTAAATGCACTCCATTTCCAGAGAACAGCTCTCCATGTTTCTTATCCAAAACCAAAACAAAACAAAGAAAAAAATAGTTGTTCTCAGATCCCATCATAATGTTAGCTGCATCTTTCCAAAATTCACCTTTCTCTACTGAGGTCCCTTCTTTCAACAAGAAGTAGTGGTGAAAATAAAACTTGTGTTCCTATTCTGTTTTTCCCCTGGAAAGACAGTATATCATGCTGTGGTCCATGCCAAATAAACACGGTATCTTTCTCTGTGTGTAGATGGTCTGTAACCCTTGGCACACATTCTGCAGATCATTCAAAAATGCTCTTTCTCTTTTATTCTGGCTGCAACTAATATATTCAATTTTGTGCCCACTTTGTTGCTGAGGCTTGTGGCTAACTCATGGTGCCATCTGTCATGATTGTTTGCTTTATCTGTTAACTGGCCAGTAGATCGGTAACTATGCATTGCTGAGGGTGGATTTATCTATAGGAAACTTTCTTGCCCTTTTCTGGGGCTCTCTCAACCTTTTCTCACAATATGACAATATTTGCTTCTTTGCTCAGTTATGTTTAATGAACAATTAGCAGATTCTTTCCTAGGCATTAGTATAAAAATGGAAGGTCCCTTGGTTGTTTTTGAGAAATCTTATATGGATTCCAGCCTCCCATTCATTTATGACATTCCTTTCTTCTCTTTGTTTCCTTCTTTCCTCCCTCCCTCCCTTCCTCCCTTCCTCCCTCCCTCCCTTCCTCCCTTCCTCCCCTCCTCCCTTCCTCCCTCCCTCCCTTCCTCCCTTCCTCCCTTCCTCCCTTCCTCCCTTCCTCCCTTCCTCCCTTCCTCCCTTCCTCCCTCTCTTCCTTCCTCCCTCTCTTCCTTCCTCCCTCCCTTCCTTCCTCCCTCCCTCCCTCCCTCCCTCCCTCCCTTCCTTCCTTCCTCCTTCCCTTCCTTCCTCCTTCCCTTCCTTCCTCCTTCCCTTCCTTCCTTCCTTCCTTCCTTCCTTCCTTCCTTCCTTCCTTCCTTCCTTCCTTCCTTCCTTCCTTCCTTCCTTCCTTCCTCTCTTCCTTCCTCCCTCTCTTCCTTCCTCCCTCTCTCTTTCCCTGCCTGCCTTCCTGCTTGCCACTGATTAAACTTCAAATACTTTGTATTTGGGTTTCATCATCTTTGGTCTTCACTGACTCTTGAAATCTTTTATGATAAACCAATGTGCAAAATGATGTAGAAGTTGAGGCTTCAAGAGGTTAATTGAATTTTCCAGGATCAATTAACTCCTGAGTGAGCCGACCAAGACTTGAACTCAGACCTTGTAATTCCATGCTTGTTCCCCCATCCCCTCTTTTTAGTACACCAACTATCTTCTCTGAAATTATATTAAAATCCATGGTTCAATAAGAGGACTGTGTTCAATTCAGTTATATTAAACAAATATTTATTTTCACATGATTAATATTTGGCTTATCTTTCAAAAGCATATTTGAGAATGAGTTGGAACAAAGGGGTAGAGTACAGAGAATATAAATGAAAACATTATAATAATTTATGGAATAAATATGACATTTTTATTTCATATTTGTATTCAGTAAAAATAAAAATTTTAAAAAATGGAATTTCACATGAAATTATTTTAAATATTCCATTTTTATAGATAAAGAAATCTGAGTTTTACAAATGGATTATTTCCCTTTTCTGGCAGTTTTAGGTAATGTCTTCCAGTTATGTTCCCTTTCCTATTGTTAAAGGACTTTCATAATCATGGACTTATTTGCATTGTATGAATCTAGTAGTGTTTTATGGTACTCCTTTTTTCTGTTACAAAATCTTCCCTATGCTCAAATCATAATTCATGTTTAAACCTTAAGTAAAAGCCAGCAAAGTTGGTTTAACAAATCCTTTTTTCTCAACTTGACTCAAATTTTCATTTCATCAGTAGAAAAAAAAGGAATCTCAGGAGTTTTATCACTACTGCTGCTATTGCTGCTGCCCCTTCCTCCACCACCACCACCAGCAGCACCTCTGCTACTGATGATGATAATGATAACCAGCATTTATATATTGTTTTGAGGGCTTCAATACATTTTACAAATAATATCCCATTTTATCATCATAATAACCATAGGAAGTATGTACCATTATTATCCCCATTTTTCAGATTAGGAAACTGAAGAAGACAGAGGTTAAGTAGCTTGCCCAAAGAGGCTGAATTTGAACTTAGGTCTTCTTGACTTCAGGTCCTGCACTCTACCCACTGATTGGTGTCTATCCATCCATCTATCCATCCATCCATTGATTTATTATCTATCATTTATCTATCTACCTAATTTATAGCATCCATTGCAATGAATTAAAATATCCCTTTAAGGATATAAAAATAATGAAAATATGTTTTTGATGCTTTTATACCCCAAATATTACAAAATATTTATCTATTTTCTTAAGCACAACAAACAAACTCACACACACACAAAATAACATTTTGCTTTCATAATCCACTTCAAACATTTCCTTGAATCTCATGAGTTTTTATTTGGTATTTATGTATACATATGTGTATATATATATGTGTGTGTGTGTGTATACACACACATATATGCATTAAGATATATGTATATGTTATATATACACATGCATGTATACATTTATCTATGTCTCTTTGTGAGGACACATTCTTATGACCCTTGCAAAGTCAATCTCTCTGGGCCTTATTTTATGTATAAAATGAAGTAGTGGGACTAGATACTACATGAGATTCCTTCTCATATCAAATGTTATATATAGATTAGGGTTGTGATGGGTTGTGATGTTACAAATTGAATGTTCATATCTTCTCTGAGAAATCTGTTATTTCTATTGAATTGTTAGTGGTACTTGATTATGGTATTGTACACCAATCAGTTGCATTTAGTTCATCACATAACTAAAAAAAATAAGAAGGTATGCAACATTTAATATTTACTCCCAGTGCTTTTGCCAAAGATAAATACCTTTTAACTTTGATAAACAAAAATAAAAACTAGAAATTTATTATGTCCACTCTGAAAAGTCTATAGGGCATACTTTCTCACCTAATTAAGTGGTGATAAAGTTCAGTTTCTAATAGTTTCATGGATAGGGGGAAAAGCAACTACAGTATATATTTGTCTGTATTTATTATATTGGACCTGTTTTTCTCAGATTATCATAAATTTTTAAATATTAGAATGTAGATATTACATAGCAAGGGCATTTGCCATGCTATTTCCTATTAGTACCCAGTTCTTACCCCAATATGTGACATAATTAATTTTGAGCAAGAGAAGTGGATTCTGATGATTTCCCAAGTATCCTTCAGCTCTCAATTTTTTTTTACATTTTTTCTACTCTTGTTTATGAAAGCTGCCAGTGTCTATAAATATTTTCAGTGTTTCTCTACCCCCTTCTTAAATAATTCCCTCTTTCCTATCTTTTCCTATTTTACTTGGTCTGATCACTCAATGAGACATAGAATTTTTACGATCTGACTTAGGGTTATAAGTCCTTTATTTTAAATATTTTTCAAAAACCCTTGTAGACATTTAAACTCTTTTTTGGGGACCATCTGCTCTGCTTTTGTTCCCAAAGTTTCTCTGATCCTTGTTATCTGAATTGATACTTTCCCTACTGCCTGACCTTTTCATCTTCCATGGACTTAAAAGGCTACATGTAATCCCTTTTATATTTTGTTTCCTCCAAATAGAATGTGAGCTTCTTGAGGGTAGTTATTGCCTCAATTTTCTTTTTGTATCTCCAATGCTTGGCACATAATGCTTAAAAATACTTTTACATACTATTTCAATCTGAAAATAAAAATAAAATTAAGTAGAATGTGCATTCTCAAGCAAAATGTGGATTATTTGAAATCTGAAGAAACTTAAAAAAAGTTTCTTCCCAAGGTATATGATAGATGTGCCATAGGAGGAGAGAAAAATGTAACATTCTTTATTTTTGTTTATTGTAGGCATGAAGGTGTTAGAGAATAATTATCAACCATTTTATGCAGCATTAATCGCCCTAGGCTGTGATTGAGTTGAACCATATTGTGTGAGCAGTGACATTTATTGATGACTATTCCCTGGGAAAATTAAGTCCACAAAGACAAATTTGCCATATGTGCAGCACATGCATTAGTCTGGGGTTTGTCTCAGAAAAAAAGTACTTCAAAATGGATATTAACTAGGAAGATATTGTCTACTACTAAGTTGGTTACCTAATTAAAAGCGAATGAAAACTTAATGCTGGCCAATGTCACAATTGGTGTGTGGATGAAAATTCTCTTCCTATCAATCAACAAGCATTTATTAAGCTTCTACTATATGTCACACACTAGAAATACAAAGGCATAAATGAAACAGTATCTTTCCTTAAGGAGTCTACCTTCTGGTACAATGGGAAAAGCACTAGCTTTGGAGTTAGAGGAGATGGGTTCACATACTACTTCTAATGCCTTAACTATAAAAGAAAGGAGTTGGACTAGTAGATGATATATGAAATCTCTTACAATTTAAATCTATGGTCCTACTACTGATTGAATATAAATGTATATGAGGTAATTTTATAAGAGGCAAAGGATATTAACTGTGATTTTTAACACTTCTTAATTTGTTTGTTGACATTTGCTCTCAAAATATATATTTTAATTGTTTTATGTTTGTGCTCTCATTCTTTCATTAAAGTTTAAGATCTTTAAGAGTTCTTTTACTGTTTTTTTGTCAGTCACTCCACAGAACTATGCTCTGTGAGAACACTCAATATTGTTAATTGAATATCAGAATAGACGCTTGTGATAAATCAGGGATGACAGAAAACTTTATTTTATACAATAGGAAATATACATACTATAACTTTTCTTTCAGTGTGCATTGATAATTGCTCTTTATACCAATGCATTCTCTATGAAAACCCCCCCACAATAATGAACTAGACTATCAACCTTTTATTTGGTTTCTTCTAGGTCAAGGGACTGAATAGATAGCTACCAAAAACAATATACTATACCTAGTGAGAGATATTTCTTTCTTTTATCAATTCTTAATTCCCAATTAGAATAATTTCCTGGACATTATACATTCTGTATAGTAAAATGGTATTCCTAATGAAATGTCTGGGGAATGTTAAAGGCTATGAATGAAACAACATCATATATGCCCTTTGGCATTACTGGAAAAACTTAGTAAAAGAAAGGATATGATTAACTCAAACAAGAATCAGCTATCATTTTTTCATAGTTGTGTGGATGACAACCTTCAGTGGCTCACAGGAAAATATTTCACTTAAACAAAGCCGCTCTTCTCACAATCAGTTCTTCCATGGCTTGGTGATTATTATAGCAATAAATCCTGCCATACCTACAACTATATAAAAAATTCTTCAGGAATGCTTGTCTCCTAAATAAGTTTAATCACTAGTTACAGTTACAAATTCAGGGTTGAAGGTATCAAGGTGAGTTAAGAGGGCATGCGATTTTGAACCAGTTCCCACATCCATCACTGGGAGCCTTTGGAAAAATCAACTCATCTATAGACTCAATTTCCTTTTCAGCAAAATAGATGTAATGTACACCCAGTCTATTTTTTGTAAAATATATTGTGAGAATCAAGTAAGATAATGCCTAGGAAAGTTCTTTGCAAATAATAAGTATTGGGCATGGAATGTAAAGATTGATTATATCTGATGTCAGATTGGGTTCAAATTTCAGTTTTGCTACTAATAACCAGGATGGCATTGGGCAGGCAAATAATTTAATTTCTTTAAGTCTCAATTCTTCAACAACAAAATAAATGGATTGTCATATCAGAGGAATGATGATGGCACATGCTACCTACCTTCTGATGGTGATGTGATGTGTTAACTGTGCAGAATGAGATACATATTTTTTTTGGTGGGGCAATGGGGGTTAAGTGACTTGCCCAGGGTCACACAGCCAGTAAGTGTCAAGTGTCTGAGGCCGGATTTGAACTCAGGAACTCCTGAATCCAGGGCCGGTGGTGCTTTATCCACTGCGACACCTAGCCGCCCCCGATACGTATTCTTATACAAGGCCAGTGTGTAAATTTCTTTTGCTTGAACATACATATATTATTTTTCCAATGAGGGGGGCAAGAGGAAGAAATTCTTTTTTTGTTAATTGGAAAATATAATGAAAAATAAGAAGGTTGAACTGGATGAGATCCAAAATTCCTTTCTGCTCTAAGCAAATTCTTCTGAGACAATTAGGTAACTCAGTAGACAGAGCTATGGGCTTTGAGCCAGGAAAGCCCAAGTTTAAATCAAGCCTCAGATATTTACTAGCCATGTGACCCTGGGAAAGTCACTTATGTTTGCTTGAGGTGCTCAACTGTCAAATGGGCATGATATAATAGCACTCATCACCAAGCATGGTTGTGGGGATAAAATGAGATAATATTCATTAAGCACTTAACACAGTGAGGGCAAATAGTAGGCATTTAATAAATCTTAAGTCCTATGATCTATTATATAAACATGAACTGTTATTATTATCCATTTCTATGGAGAACATAACAAGGATAATGATGCTGATGAAGAAAAACACTTTTAGAAGTCAAGTAGTAAAAATAATTAATTTGATCAAAATAAAAAGAAAGAAACATTTTTGTTCTTGTTCTAAAGATTGATTTTGTAGAGTATCTTCACAACTATGGAGCACTTAGAGATTGGTCAGACATCAAAGATGCTAAGGTCATCCACTGCATCCTGGGCTATCACCAGTCATCTTGACTTTTGTCTTGCCACTGCACTTTGATGACACTGGAAAAGAGATTGAGGTCAATGATTTTTGTGTTACTTTATCTTGCTTCTATCCAATCCATCAACAAGTCAAGACAACGACAATGACAACATTCCTTAAGGGGATTCTGGGAGGAACAGGATACCATTTTTATTTTTGCTGAGGAAATTGGGGTTAAGTGACTTGTCCAGGGTCACACAGCCAGTAAGTGTTAAGTATCTGAGGCCGGATTTGAACTCAGGTCCTCTTGACTCCGGGGCCAGTGCTCTATCCACTGCGCCACCTAGCTGCCCCAACAGGATACCATTTCCCTGAATTCTAAGATCATGACTATAGAGCTGTAAGGGAGTTTAGAGGCTATTTAGTACTATCCCATCACCAAAATTGAGAATCTGAGGCCCAGATAGGCGGTGACCTGCCCAAGGTCATAAAGGTAGCAGTGCCAGAATCAGGATTTGAACTCAGGTACTATAATTCCTAGTATATCACTCTATCCATTGTCTTATTCTCTGCTCCTTTACTAACTACAAATAAACAAAGGCTGTTACAGCATGAACAGTTTCAGAGATGTTCTAGTAGAAGATGAAACTTTTTTAAAAACAATAAATACAAACAATTAAGTGGCATTGTAACTAAAATAAAGGTCACCACCTTTAAAATAATAGTGCTCATGTAGAGACTTACTTGGAATCATCCTTCAAGAACTTTGCTCCATTAGATGGTGAACTCCTTGTAGGAAGGGGCTACTTTTAATTTTTTTTTGTATCCCTGGTACTTAACACAGTGACAGGTGCATAGTAAATATCTAATAAGTCCTTGTTGACTCCATAGTCTTAATATTACTTGAAATATTTCAAGTTGAAAACCGGTCCACTTCATTGGATACTATGAAATTATTTATAAGCAGGAAACATGAGATTGAAGAGGCTACATGTATACTGAACCGAGGGCCTAGAATACTGGGCTCTAATCCTGGTTCTGCTGCTTCTTATGTAGAAAACCTTGGGAAACAACTGTAGATGTCAGTTTTCTCATTTGTGATATGTCTCACTTGCTCTGTGGCCATATCAGTCAAAGAAATATATTTGGATATAAGAACACAGATGGATCCTAGAAAGTGAGGAAGGAAAAAAAATCTGAATAGAAGTGATAGAGGATGTGGCATCCTGGGGGCAGGGAAGTCAAAGATGAGCTAGAGGAGGTGTGGAGGGCCTGAAAGGAGCCTTTATTTTTGTGGAGGAAAATTTTCCTTTATAGGAGTGGTCAGAACCAAGAGTCTAGTAAGATAAATTCACATAGACCATATCCCTAGAATAAGGAGACAGGCACTGCTATGCACAATAGGATCAAGGCAGTGAGATATTCTCACAACAATTTCCCAGAAGCATCATCTGTTGGGTAGAGTACACCAGAGCACAGGAAACAGACAATTATCAAATTACTAATTATGTTAGTAAGTAGCCAGCAATGCCCTTTATTCTACTTGTGAATGTTATATCCAATATTATTTGTCTATGTGTATTTTTTTATTTATTTTCAATCTATTGAATAGAAACACATAGATTCTCATGGAGCATTATAATTTCTTTGGAATTTTGAAGACATTTTTGAGAATATTTTTCTGTATTTTATTTTTCCTGGGAATCTGCTTGACTTGTGGTCAAATGCAAATATTTTCACTTATCACCTATGTCATAAATGATCACCAGCATGTTATTTATTATCTTTGGGACTCTGCTAAATGAGCTTTTGAGTGCTGCTTAGCTCTAAATCTCAACTAATTCTCGACTTCTAGTTCCTTTCACATTGAAATACGGTTTCATTTTAATTTAATTTACCTTAATGCTCTAATTTGATGCTAAAGCTGTATACTTTACTTATTAATTTGCATGGCTGTGTGCAATACAACTGTTGTGTTGGTTTTTTGTTATGAGAATGTTTTAAGCTAAAATGAGAATTATAGATGATAAAAGTCTTGAGTGTTGATGTGAAGTATTTAAATAGAGTCATCTTGAAGCATGTTTATTTTAAGTGTGTTTACTAGTCCTGTAGATAAAGCTGCTCTTAGGAATCTCTTTTTGAGGCTATGAAATACTTATTATACATTACAAGAAGACAGAGACCTTATGTAAGTTACCTGAAACAGTGGCACATTTTAATATGCCTGGTAAAATGAGTGTTGGATAAAATTGCTGGGAAATAGTCACCAAAATCTTTATAAAAAGAAGGATACAAACCAAGAAATGATGGAATAATTCTTAGGGATTTGTTTTGTTTCCTGGAGAGTATCTTATTATTGAGACAATGGCCAAATTAGGTGGTATGTAATAAAAGTATTACTTCAGACTATAAATGGTTCCACATACAGCACAAGGAAGAAGTTTATTTTCAAGAAATTTCATACTATTGCCATGACAACAACTACACAATGGTTTAAGGCACTTGGGTCAAGCAAGAAAGCACTTAAATGAGCAAAAATAGTTTTTATTGGCCAAGAAAGGCTGCCCATATTTGTAAGAAGGATGAGGTATATTTCTGATATTGTCCAAGAAAAGCGATCCCAACTTTGGCTTCATAATGAGATAGTATAAGTGTATGTAAATCTTTGGAATGTAGGCACATCAAATCTTTTTTTATCCCTGCAAAAAGATAGGGAGTACATAAGCAACAACCTCTTGGTGAAAGATTATTTCACCAGATTTGGATAAGCCAATCAAAGTAGGAGATCGGAAGTTTCTTTGTCTGACAAAGTATTATGGGAACAGTGTTTCTTCAGAAGAGGCTGCTCTGCCAGACTCTTTTCCAACTGAGGTAGAGACTTTGAAAGCCAAGAGCCTTAGGAAGCACTGGGCTTGACAGGAACCAAGAAATCAAGATCCACATTTTTGAGCCTCAAGGAGACCCATAGCCTAAGTATTTTAACTTCACACTACTGAACATTATAGGGACAAAAAGCTGAGCAGGAATAGTCAGCATGTGGCATTTCTAGGGCATGTGTCCAATGCTACTTGGAAAGAAGCCTCAGACTTTATAATATGTGAGTGAAAGTCAACTTGTCCATTGATTTTTGTACTTTGGAGTCTCAGAAAATGGAGATAACTGATACTTATAGCATGTCTCAGTGGATATATTAACTGAAAGAGGTCTTCTCCCTAGTTTCAGTGTCAGTTCACAAAGGATTTGATAAAAAGGATTCAATTTAATTTTTCAGTTCAACAATCACTTGTCATGTGCTAGACATGGGGAATTAAAGACAAAATAAAAAATGTTCCATGCCCTCCAAAAAGTTACCTTATACTGGGGAAAACATGTGCATAGCTTCCTTTCCTTGATTTTCCCTACACTGATGAAATCACAGGTCTAAACTCTTGCCTCTACCCCAAACCAAAGCAAAAACATGTTGATATAGTAATAATAGTGCCAGGCACAAAGCTAAGCATTTTACAAATATCTCATTTGATACTCACAACAACCCTGGGGGTAGGTGCAATTATTACTTGTATTTTCAGTTGAGGAAATAGCCAGAGAGAGAGAAAGTGACTTTCCCAGGGTCACATAGCTAGTAAGTTTCTGGAGATGGATTTGAACTCTGATCTTCCTGATTCCAGGCCTGGCACTCTATCTGCTGTGCTGCCTAGCTGTTACTTTGTCTGATTGGAATTCAACCATAGGTGAAATTTCACCCCACATATTTCTCTCCTGTATCATGCTTAAAAACCGAGACACATTGTATGAAGGCAAGTAAAGTATTACAATATACTTCTGGGAGTTGTTTCCTTAACTTCCTCTCATACCATGGTTAGAAGACCTTCCTACTTTTGCTTATTTTACAATGAACTAAGCTAGTGGCCATCACTATCCCTCTGAATCACTGGAAATTTTATTTTTAAAAAACACAACTGTGCAGCAGGCACAGCAAAGGGGGGGGGAAGAAGATGGCAAGTAGGATCTAAAATGGTCCGAGGGTGGCAGAGAAAGGTAATGGCATCCTCTGAGTTTTTGATAGCCGCATTTATGCTAAAGAACTGTTCCTTTCTGTCATATACCTAAAAATGCTTCAGATATTTCTGATGACAAATGGGACTGTGAAACAAGGCAATGTTTAGGGATTTCAGAAGATTTAGAGGTGGGAAGGGAATTCAGAGCTCATCTGGTGCAACCTTCTCATTCTATGGATGATTGATGGTAGGTAGTTAAGCGACGACCAAGGTCATATAGCAAATAAGTACTTGAACAGAAGTCCTGACTCCAGATCAAGTACTTTTTGATTTTGCATTTAGAATTATCAGAAATATGTTAGTACTTGTTCCTTAAAAGAAATCCACAAAGGGGAACATTATATATATTAAATTATTATCTTGATTTATACTCTAAAATTTGAGTTTAAGGCAAGATATGATTTTGTGATTTAAAACAAATGAAATGAAAAGCTTTATGCAGCTCCTAAATGTAGAGCACTTTAAAAATATTAATTCCAGGGGGCAGCTAGGTGGCACAGTAAATAAAGCACCAGCCCTGGATTCAGGAGTACCTGAGTTCAAATCAGGCCTTAGACATTTGACACTTACTAGCTGTGTGACCCTGGGCAAGTCACTTAACCCCCATTGCCCCACAAAT